>NC_135719.1:24830250-25139837 GCF_964656455.1 Halichoerus grypus | reverse complement strand
GGGTGGCTCAGTCAGTTAAATATCTACCTTTGGCTCAGGTCATGATCCCAGGGTCCTGGGATCAAGCCCCACATCAAGCAGGGAGCCCGCTTCTCCCTCTGCCCCTCTCCACCTCTGCAGAGAGAAAAAAAGACTAAGGAAACATGAACAGTGCCTTAGAGGAATGTAGGACAACATCAACAGATGTAACATATGTGTAAATGGTGCCCAGGAAGGAGAAAGGGAATAGTGCATAAAAAATATTCAAAGAAATAATGGTTGAAGATATTCAAATTTGGGAAAAGACATAAATTCACAGATTCAAGAAGCTCAGCAAACTCCAACATAAATACAAACAAAATTATACCGAGGTACATCATAGTTAAATTTCTGAAAACCAAAAAGAGAAAATCTCGAAAGTAGCCATAGAAAAATGATGTATTAATACATGTGGAAAATGATTAAAATCCCACTAACTTATTATATATAATATACATAATACAGAATTATACATTATTTATTCATTTATATTATGTAACTTATTTATAACAAATATATTTATGTATTATGTTATTTCTTATGTAATACATATGTTATATATAATTAATTACATATATATAAAAATACTTTTAAAGTGCTCAAAGAAAAACACTGTCAAGTGTGAATGCAACCACCACTGTATACATAATACAGTTTGGAGTATTACTTTGCAGTCTTCTTCATCTTCATGATTGTTTCACTTTTTTGCCTGAAGGCCTCAATAATTTTTTTCTTTAAAGTCTGAAAAAGGCTTTGAATAAATTCCACATCCATTACTAATAAAAAATTCTTGAGAAAGTAGGAATTAATGGTGTGGTAGGTAGCCTCCAAGATGGTCCCCATTGATCTCCACTACCTGGCATTTAGGCCCTTGGGTAATAGCCTCCCCTTAGGTGTGGGCTGGACCTACTGACTTGTTTCTAATGAACAGAATATAGTAAAAGTGATGGGATGTCATTTCATGATTAGAGTAGAAAGAGACTGTGGATCCTGTCTTGCATACCCTCTCTTGCTCTTTTTTTCCCTGCACTGATGGAAGCCAGCTGCCATGTTGGGAACGACACTACAGAGAGGCCAACTGGCAAGGAACTAAGGGAGTCAGTCCTCTGGCCAACAGCCAGCAAGGAACTGAGTCAACCTCCAGACCAACAACCTGAGATTAACTGAATCTTGCCAACAACCACATAAGTAAACAAAGAGGACACTTCTTTAGTTGAGCCTTCAGGGAAAACAGCAGCTCTGGGCAACAACCTTGATTGCAAGCCTTGAAAGAGACATTGAGGCCAAGACACCCAGCTAAGCCAAGCCCCGATTCTAGATCTTCAGAAAATACGAGGTAATAAGCATTTATTCTTTTAAGCATCCCTACCCACAGTTTAAGCCACTACATTAAATTTGTTAAGCAGCAACAGATTAATACAAATGGGTATTTACTTAACACAATAGAATACATATACGTTAATTGTAAAGCCAGTATCTTTCTTATGGGGCAACCCTGGAGGCTTTCCCACTAAGGTCAGAAAGAAACAAGGATGCCCACTGTCTCAAGTATAATTTTACACTGTTCTGGAAGGACTAGCCAATGCGATCAGACTAGAGAAAATAATTAAAGGCATAAGGTTTAGGAAAAAAGAAACAACATTATCTGTATTTTCAGGAGAGAGTATACCTGAAAGACCCTGAGGAATCAACCATAAAACTAACTCAATAAGATTTCAGCAAGGTAGCAAGATATAAAGTTAACACATGAAAACAAACAGTGCTCATATATTCAAAAATAACCACTTAAAAGAGGTTAACAGGTAAGAAAATTCATTTATGCTAGCAAAAAATATATATTAAATGTTTAGGAATAAACTTTAGAAATGTTCAAAACCTATATGAAGGAAACTGTAAAGAACCTATAAAAACAAAAAGTAGACTTAAAATAATGTTAAGACATCTTTCTTCATATATATAAAGAATGAAATTAAAAACTTGATAAAGCAGTGGGGTAGAAAAATCACCAAAGATGTTTAAATCAGACAAATCTGTACACTAGTTTAAAACACTGGGTGGGGGGGAGGGAGACTGGGATAATTTAAATATACAATGTACATTAGATGATATTACTGAATTCATATTACTTTTTTTTTTTTTTTAGAGAGAGCATGAGCAGGGGGAGGGGCAAAGGGAGAGAGAGAATCTTAAGCAGACTCCACATCTGGTGTGGAGCCTTACACGGGGCTCGATCTCACGACCCTGAGATCATGACCTGAGCCAAACCAAGAGTTGGACGCTTAACTGACTGAGCCACTCAGGTGCCCCTGAATTAATATTACTTTTAATGTGTGATAATATTAGAATTATGTGCAAGATTGCCCTTATTCTTAGGAGATACATACTGATATATTTAGGGGTGAAGTATCATAATGTCTAAAATTTGTGTGTGTGTGTGTGTGTGCACGGGAGAGGACTGGAAAGGGAAGGGGGGAGGAAGATAATAGGAGACAGAAAGAGAAAGCAAATGTGTCAAAATGTTAACTGTTAAATTTAGATGAAGCATATATGGGTATTTATTGTACTATGCTCTCAACTTTTCTGTTAGTTTGAAATTTTTCAAAATAAAAGGATGGGGGGGAGTGGAAATGACAAACTCCCAGCTTAAAGATGGAGGTGTAATGTTAGTTTTCCTTCCTTTACCTCTTGAAAATCATGCCAAATAATAAAGAGAACAAGAAACGGCAATGCAAACTCCTCCTTCAACGAAATTAGGAGGGAGCTGGAAAGAAAGGGAAAGATTCTAAATATCCTCCTTACAGGTAAATCAATAGATACTTAAAGTTGATGCACTAAAAAACAAAGGTGTAAACATATTATTTAGCATTATGGAGGTGATCGTCAAAAGAACTAAAAAAAGGGGCGCCTGGGTGGCTCAGTCGTCTGCCTTCGGCTCGGGTCATGGTCCCAGGGTCCTGGGATCGAGCCCCACATCAGGCTCCCTGCTCGGCGGGAGGCCTGCTTCTCCCTCTCCCACTCCTCCTGCTTGTGTTCTTGCTCTCACTATCGCTCTCTCTGTCAAATAAATAAATAAAATCTTAAAAAAAAAAAAAAAACTAAAAACAAATGAGGTATGGAGGACACAGGGAAGTAGGTTTTCACTCTTTATTATTTCACTCTTTATTTTAACCCTTTTACACTGTTGAACTGTTTACATCAAGTAACAAATATAGCTGTAGTAACAGCAATAAACTTTTCCAATTACACTAACTGTCCAGAAGGATTTTGTGACCAAGAGGCTGCACCGAGAAAAAAAATGTATCTTTCATAGCTTTAAAAAGTTTATCTTTACTACCTTAAGGTGAGATATTTAAAACACAAATTTAAATGGTAAAATACTTTAAAATATTATTGAGTTTAGCAGAACTACTTACATGAAAACTATGACCATGATACCAAAAAATAAATACATTAAAATGATATATCCTATTATTTCAAATAACTTAAAATTATTTTCATTCTTGATTTTTAAAAAATTTGAATAAACAGACTCACAGTTCCACAAGGTTTGGAAGCTTCTGAGCAAGGTTTTCTGGCTGAAAATTAAAAACTCAGAATTAAATTTTATTTTTGAAAAATGTATAAACATTTCTAATGAGCTTAAACACAAAGTACTATCTTTTGGGGGGGCTGTAAATCTGGAGAAAATAATGCAAAAATAATAAAGCAGCAGGTCTGGGTTTTATGCTTACATAGCTCATACTATAATTTAAACCTATAAATTCGAACACTTAAAAATCAGTCTCTCT
Source organism: Halichoerus grypus (assembly GCF_964656455.1). Taxonomy (NCBI): domain Eukaryota; kingdom Metazoa; phylum Chordata; class Mammalia; order Carnivora; family Phocidae; genus Halichoerus; species Halichoerus grypus. Next base: position 25,136,031 of record NC_135719.1, on the reverse strand, counting down.
CAGAGAAACCAGAAACCTTGTATTCCACCACAGTCGTGGAAGAAACTAAACTGTTCTTAACAGACACACAGAGGGAAGAAAGCCATCTGACAACGGAGCCAGAGAGTGGAGTGACAGAGTCAACAGAACATCAAGGATCACCGGCAACCACCAGAAGCAAGGAGAAAGGAAGGAACAGATTCTCTTTCAGAGCCCTGAGAGGGAACCCATCCTGCCCACACCTTGATTTCGGACTTCCGGCCCCCAGAATTGTGAGAGAATAAATTTCGTTGTTTTAAGCCACCTAGCCTGTGTCATTTGGTAAAGAAGCCCTAGAAAAACTAACATTCACCCCCCCAAACTCGCAAATCATGTGCCTCAGAAAAAAATAAGGGAAATCCCCAGGTGCCAGAAACCAAGACTTAACTAAGCTCAGGGTAACCAGAGTAAGCTGGAGCTCATGATCCAGGGGAGTGGCAGACCCTGCCACAGGTCCTAAGGGGTGTGGTGTGGCAGGGATAGGAAACAGGCCATGGGGAAGGCAGATTGGGATGAATCTAGGTGCCTTACACAGACTGAGTGTTGGAAGGGCTGGCCCTTCCATGTAAAGGTCAGAAATTCCACTCACAGACTGCAAGCAGGTCTTGCTGAAGGCACTCGGTAAAAGGAAAAGCCTCCTACAAGTAACTGAAAGCCTCTTTCTCTCACTCGGTCGCGTGTGCGTGCACGTGCGCGCACACACGGTTCAAATTTACACAAAGACAGGAGTTGTTGAGACTAGAGGAGCATACTGAGTCAGGAGTAATATACATATATATATATATATTTTTTTTTTTTTTTTTTTTTTACAAAATATATATATATATTTTATTCTACACTCAAACATACTGTAGGGTAGGCTAGATATCAACAACAAAGAATCAGGAATAGTGTTTTAGAAGTAATTAGGTGTGGCTTGAGTCCTGAAAGACAAACATAAATTTTCAGAGGTTGCTGTGGGGCAGGGAGAAAGAGTTCCAGTTAGCTTTCTAGGCACAAGAAGCAACAGAAAAGGTGAGAGAGGGAGGTATGTCTGGGAAATTGCAAACACAATCTCTTCTGCTTTAACTCCCTAACAGTACTACTGAACAGATCTTTCATTCTCAAAAATCTTGTCATAAAAACAATTGTGTTAGAGGCACCTGGATGGCTCAGTTGGTTAAGCGTCCAACTCTTGATTTCAGCTCAGGTCATGATCTCAGGGTTGTGAAATAGAGCCCTGTGTAGGGCTTGGTGGGCATGGAGCCTGCTTAAGGTTCTCACTCTCTTTCATTCTCTCACTCTCTCTCTGCCCCACCCACCTCTAAAAAAATCGTGTTAATGGAAAAACAAAAGTGAAAGACTAGACAGTTTTATATTTGTAACAAAGTAATTTTTCATATAGAAACTTAGTAACGATTATCATTAGGGAAAGGACTAGGGTTGCTATTTTCCATCTACTTTAGTATAATTTGAATTTTTAATGGTAAGCATGTTATGTCTCATATAATTGAAAAACATTACATTAAAAAATGTGGTACCCACAGCATAAACTGCTACGTAATTGAGTAATCAATCATAATTTTTCCAATTTGGGCTCTAAATACTCAGTAAGAGAAATACCATTAATTTGCTATGTCTGGGCCATAGGGTACGAAGGTCTATAATGATTTTGCAGAGAGCGGCATGGAAAAGATCATTAGAGCTTATATCTTATACTATGGGAAAACTTTTTTAAAAACTTCTGAACACAATAAAAATCCACTGGTTTATTTTAAACAAGGAAATGACATTACTAATTTCAGTTGATATACTGAGGTATTTAAATGCTTCACAACAGCATCCAAAGCTGCTTATACATACATATATCCTTGTCCTTTTGATAGCCAAATACTGAATACAAATATTGTTATGAAGACAAAGAAGCATTTATTGAGTACTCATTTTTTATAAAATCACTTGTATTTCGTTTTCAAATGCTGATTCTTTGTTTTATATATATATATATTTTTTAAGATTTTATTTATTTATTTGATAGAGAGAGACACAGCCAGAGCAGGAACACAAGCAGGGAGAGTGGGAGAGGGAGAAGCAGGCTTCCCGCAGAGCAGGGAGCTGGATGCGGGGCTTGATCCCAGGACCCTGGGATCATGACCTGAGCCAAAGGCAGATGCTTAACTGAGCCACCCAGGCGCCCCTGTTTTATATGTTTTGATATTAATATATGCAATGAGATCCTTCACAACAAGTCTTTCCTCAGATGTTACTCTTGGATCTGTCCAAATCCTCAAAATGTTTCTTTTAGTATTGGTATCTCCTCTATTAAGGAGAATATGCACTTCCATTTATGGACATACATACAAAGCTTCCTAGGCAAACTAGGCAGTTGGGGATGGGGGAATGTGGGGGGGGGGGTCAATAAAAGGTTTAATATAATAACAGCTGTTTCTCTGAAAAGGAAAGACTTATCCAGAAAAGAGCCTCATCTGTTCTATCTGCAACAATCGGTGTCACATCTGGCTGACTCACAGGACCTGTGGTCGTTCCTTCCAGACGCCTACTTGGTGCCATCAAACATTATTCTAATCTTCCCATGAGAACTTAGTTAGCTCTTTCGAGCTATACAGCTCCACACACAATTAAGCACGGAATAATGTTTCTCCTGCTAATGGTGCGTTACCCTATCTTTATTAACGAGTAGATACACTGTTTTTATTTAAAAATAAGCAAGTTGACCTTAACAAAACTGTTCATTAGAATACTGGGTGGGGGGAAAAAAAAACCCAACCCCTTATTAGTACCTGCCCAAAAAGCCTTGACAAATAAGCAGCACTTTGCACGGGCTGTGGCTGACACCTACTGGTAAGCATCACTGAATTACTTCCTATGAAACTAGTTAAAAATTATTTTCTAAATTAAGCCAAAATTCTCATCACTAAATCCCACATTACACTTAGCTAAATAATTTTTCTTTCCAAATAATGTAAAAGTAAACTTCAGCAAGCACAGTTAAGCATAAAATTTACCTCTAATTTTGAATCAATGATGTTTTACTATACCCTTTTAAGAAAAATTGCCACCCTCCTTAAATGGGAATGTTTTTCAATTGTGTATCTTGGAACCAACACTTCAAATATGTTGCAAACACTATGTTCAGTGATGTTATCTGGTGGGCACCGTGCACCACCAATTTTTTTTTTTCTTCTCCTTCTGGGCACCTGGTAGGATTGCATTTTTCTCTTCAAGCTGGATATAGCTAAATGATTTACTTTGGTGAGTGAAATTATGTTGAAGTGGTAGCCTTAAAGAGTCTGAGCTATAAGAACTAAAATGCACTTAATTCATGACTTTGAGAGGTGTTGTTACAAAAACTAGAAAGCTTAGTGAGTGTATTGTGCTGGTCTGTAAATTAAATGTTTTTTTTTTCCTTCAGTACCAAAACTTAATTTATTTTTTTTTTAGTTAAAAAAATAAAATTTTGAGGTGAAATACAAAAAGTTACATAAAAGTTCATAAAGTTCATAGTGACCACATGATGGAAGCTTTGTCAGCCTTCATCCTTGACTGTGGATACCATAAACCAGAGTCCCCAAGCAATATGAGAGTCATGCAGTGTGAGTAAAAGAAATAATTGTGCTGTTAAAAACCACTAAGATTCAGGGTTCAGCAAAACCTGCTCCATCCTGACCTCTAAAAACACATTTCAAATAAGTCATGAATTAAATGTATTTTAGTTTTTACAGCATTTATAAAAAGTCAAATGAAGCTGGACCTCTCACACTAAAAACAAAAATTAATTAAAAATGGATCAGCGACTTAAATATAACCACTAAAACCATAAAATTCACAGAAAAAAATATAGAGGTAAATCTTTATCATTGTGGATTTGGCAATGGATTCAGAAATAGGACACCAAAAGCACGAGGAACAACAGAAAAAATAAATACAATGGACTTCACCAAAATTAAAAAACTTTTGTGCAACAAAGAATATTATAAGAAAGTGAATTACACTAATGAAGTACTGTATGGTGACTAACATAATTAAAAAAATACATATCAAGTACAAAAAAAAAGGAATTACAAGAAAGTGAAGACAGCATTTAAAATGGGAGAAAATATTTATGAATCCTGTATCTGTTCAAGGTCTAACATCCAGAATATATAAAGAACTCTTACCAAAAAACCCCCAAACAACCCAATTGGAAAATGGGCAAAGGATTTGAATATTCTCTAAATATATACAAATGGCCAACAAGCACATGAAGAGATGTTCAACATCATTAGCATTAGGGAAATGCAAATCCAAACCACAAAGCAGTACCATCTCACACCTACCCACTTCAACCCACTGTAATAATAATATTTTAAAAACTGGAAAGGAACGAGTGTTGGTGAAGATATGGAGAAATTTGGAACCCTTGTACCTTGCTGGTAAAGTGGTTCAGCAGTTCCTCAAAAAATTAGAGTTACCATATGACCCCATAATTCCACACCTAGGTACACACCCAAAAGAATTAAAAACAGGTACTCAAACATGTAACTGTAATCCATATTCATAGCTGCACTGTTCACAACAGCAAAAAGGGAGAAAGAGCCCAAACATCCATCAGTAGATTAATGGGTAAATAAATTGTGGTATGCACATGCAATGGGTACTTACTGAGCCATAAAAAGTAATGAAGGACTGATACACACTACAACTTGGATGAACCCTGAGGACACTATGCCAAGTGAAAAGAAGCCGGACACAAAAGGTCACATATTGAATAATCCCATTTACATGAACTATTCAGAATAGATAAATCCATAAAGACAGAACACAGATTGGCGGTTACCAGGGCTGGGGTTTGGAAGGGGATGCGGAGAGACTGCTTAATGAGTAAGGGGTTTTAGTTTGCAGTGATGGAAATGTTTGGAACTAGACAGAGGCAGTAGTTGTACAACTCTGCGAATGTACTAAATACTACTGAATTGTTCCCTCTAAAATAGTTAATTTTACATTAAGTTCATTTCACCTCAAAAATTATTATTATTTTTACTTATTTGAGAGAGAGAGCACAGTCGGGGGGGGGCAGAGGGAGAGAGAAAAGCAGACTCCCCGCTGAGCGGGGACCTTTGGGGTTGCTCCCAGGACCCCAAGATCATGACCTGAGCCGAAGGCAGACACTTAACGACTGAGCCACCCAGGCGCCCCCTTTTAATATTTATCATAGAGCAGTATTTCTCCACAGAGGAGTCAGACACTAACCAGAATGCTAATGGGAACAGAGAGATAACCAGCACACCCTTTCCTCTTCCACAGTCCTATAAAGGCTTTCCGGAAACCTGTTACCATTTGCTCCCTAATGTCTTTTACCATTTACCCACTTGTCTCTTGGTTCACTTCCTGTTAATTACTCATTTTCCTCTTTTTTAATTTCTCTCCAAATAAACTTTAAGTGACCCAAAAAAGCATCAGTCTTGCTTAAACACTTGTCCTATTTCCTTGGTGTTTCCTGGAGACAGAAAAACACAGTGGATTCTCAATACTTGCATCTACCAACATCACATCTCTGGTGGTTAAGTTAATTTCTTCTGAAATGAGCAGCACGAAGGAATGGTATTACCTATTTGAATTATCCTATGAAGCACTATATAGTTTTTTTTGGGGGGGTGTAGGGGAGGAAAGGGATTGCTAGAGAGAGGGAGAAGGGGTCGAGAAGAAATGTGCTCGAGAGCATTAAGAGCTCATTAACCCATCTTGCTAAGAGAAGACCACTCCTAGCAAGGGCTGTGCAATCACTGATAGGTCAAGTACCACTGCAAATTTATATATGCTTTGTAAGCTACCACTAACATCCTGTTTCCCAGAAAAAAAATGTAAGTGACTATGCTGTGCAAATATGCAAATGCAAATGTAGGTAATCTATTCATAAGCAATACAAAAAAGATAATCCAAAATATGTCAGTTTTATGGGAAAATACTAATTTTGATTATTTGGAAATGTGAGCATAACATCTTTAGTTATTTGTTTTAATGTATCCAAAAGGAAAGCAGTGAAAAATCTGCAGCAAATACCCAAATTTCTTAGAGTATGTCTTCCAAAATAACCATAGGTATCTTATGTCCCGAGTTCGTTAAAAGAAAAATTCCATTGGAAATTCACGGAATGCTTGAATACAAAGCATTACAAATATTAACAAAGTCACTTCAAAAGGGAAAGAAAGGGAAAAAATGAGGTACAGAAAATTTTTCAAATATGTGGACAAATTCTTTTGTTTCTGAAGTTGTCTTTGAGGTGCCTAAAAAGAACCCTGAGATAATTTTTCTTCCCTGCTTTGCACTACAAATATGTAGCACTAACTATAGTTGCAACTGGACTTCCATGACAAAAATAATAAAAATGACATTACTGATTTATCAAGTTTTTATTTAAATTCCAGTTAGCTAATATACACTGTAGTATTAGTCTCAGGTGCAGAATTTAGTGATTCATCAATTCCATACAACACCCAGTGCTTATCACAAGTGCCCTCCTTAATGCCCATCACCCATTTCATCCATCTCCCTGCCCACTTCCCCTCCAGCAGCCCTCAGTTTGTTCTCTATAGTTAAGAGTCTATTTTCTGTTTTGCTTCTCTTCTTTTCCCCTATGTTCATGTTTTCTTAAATTCCACATATGAGTGAAATCATATGGTATTTGTCTTTCTCTGATTTATTTCGCTTAGCATAATACACTCCAGCTCCATCCATGTCATTGCAAATGGCAAGATTTCATTCTTTTTGACTGCTGAGTAATATGCCATTGTGTGTGTGTGTGTGTGTGTGTGTGTGTGTGTGTGCGTGCGTGCGTGTATACACAACACATCTTCTTTATCCATTCATCAGTCGATGGACATTTGGGCATTATTGATTTTAATGCATTCTTTCTCTTCCCCAAACACACCACTGGTCCAATAGAACTTTCGGCAATGATAGAAATATCCCCTATCTTACACTGTCTGATATGGTGGCCACCAAGCATTTAAAATGTGCTTATAATGACTAAGGAATTGTATTTTTAATACTGCTTCATTATAATTTAATTTAAACATTAATAGCTGCATGTGATTGACAGCTATCAAATCAGTATAAAATTTGTTTCTTGATACTACCAATTTTTCACATAAACTCAGCTCTTTTAGATGTAAAACATGAAAAAGAACTACTTAACTGTATGAATGATAAATTTTTAAATTATTTTTCTTAGAAATGATGACATTTATTTGGCATTCATAGAGGATAAAATTGTCATGTTCTTAAAAAATGAAAATAAGAATATTTTAAGTATCTGCAAAACTGCAAAGGTTTTACTGCCAAAATGTAAAATCTCAAGACTGGTATTTTTTACTTAGCAAACACCCATAGAGAAAATATGCTAAAATTTTTAAAGACTGTATATCCAGTACATTTACAAAACTGAAATAGGCATTTGGATTGTGATAAAAATTTAATTACCAAGGAAAACATTTTTCAAAAGAAGAAAAACAAAAATTACTGAAATGTCTCTTCAAGTATTAATCTCAACAATATTTGTTTAAAAATGCAAGTTACATAAATATCATAAACAAGGGTTGAAGGTTAGAGAATCATTTGCCCCTACTTTCTATTTTTTTGAAAACCTATTTAATATGCACCCAATAAGTATCATTTTATGAATGGAATTCTCAAAGCAACAGGAAAGTACACACAAAAAAGAATATTGAACACTTACTCCCATAAAGCCAGATGAAACATTAAAATTACACCTAGCATGAATAATTCTGTAAGACTAAGACGTAATTGTTTATTGTGTGGGGGGGGAGATATCTCAAGCTCAATGTATATTTCAAGTGTCTCACATATATGTATTGGTTGACTGATTTGATGGGGCTAACATTTAGAAACTGGTATCTCATTTTTAATGCACAGATGCCTCATTTTAGTATAGTGAATGCCTGAAAATGAATTTCAACTTGTGGGAACACATACATAGCAATGGCTTTTGAGGCTTCTGCTTGCAAACAGAACCCTTCCAGTGCACAAGGATATGGTCTCGTGTAAGGGGAAGACCTCTATCCCTGCCACCTCTTCCTAAACCCTCTCTTCCTAACTCCCAAGGCAGAACTGAGCCACAAAGAGTAGGCTAACTCATGTTCCCCATATTTTATTTAAGAAAGCATAGAATGATACATGTTTTAAAAACATTTCTATCAAGAAAAGTTACATGGTGGATCTGAAAGGTAAATTTCACAGAGGTAACTAAGAAAACTCACTTAACATGGAACACCTCAATACTCCTCAGTGAATAAAGACGGTTAAAATTTAACTAGATGGTGCTAGGCTAGAAATGGGTCATCAATAAATACCTGCAGAATGAAAATGAAAGACTGACCAGATGACCAATTAGGAGACCTGGTATTTGCACTAACTGGCCGTAAAAGTGGCTTTGGACCCATCCATTAACCTTTTCTAAGCTTACTTCCCTCGAAAAATTGCCTAAATTATCTATAAAGCTCCATCTAGCTTTGAAATTCTATGATTCAATAAACAGAATTAGGTTATAGGTCAGACATTCATTTTCCAAACTATTTCAAATACTTTGGTAACTATTTGACAGGGAACTACTGTCAATTAACCAGTAACAATGAGGGGAAAAACAATGAAATCCGAAAATCCAGTAGGAAAAGCAGCTTTGATTTATAATAAAACTTATACTCTTCAGGTATATATGGATTACTAAGACAGGATGTATTTGTAATGAATGTTTTACAGGACTGTATCACATATTACACATCAGCATTAAAACACAAACACAGCATCTGAATGCTTTACCACTTGACATACCATTTCCACACATTCAATTTAAGAAATGATTAAGGTGCAGGGCACCTAGATGGCTCTGTCGGTTAAGCATCAGACTCTTGATTTCAGCTCAGGTCATGATCTCAGGGTCGAGAGATCAAGCCCTACACTGGGCTCCATGCTCAGCAGGGCGTCTGCTTGAGGTCCTCTCCCTCTCCCTCTGCCCCTCCCCCTGTTCCCTCTCTCTCTCAAATAATTTAATATTAAAAAAAGAAAGAACTAAGATGCTTTTAAATAGAACTAGCTCAAGGACAGAGCAATTGCAATGATTACGGAGGCCCTGCACCCCAGCAGTGGTTAAATCTGGGAGGGTCCAACAAGTTACAGAAAAACAAGAAGCCCCTTATGTTGGAATTCAAAGTGAACCAAACAAACAAAAACAAAACTTAATTCTTTCTCCCGATTTTTCTGCCACACTTGATGGCAGGATGCTCTTTTACCATTTCCTTACTGTTTTGCCTTGAAGGTGTTCTGATGTTCATTTAATCCAGATCCTACTCTTACCAAATTCCAAGGGGGTGGAGGGCACAGCTATGTAACTTTCCCAGACATTGACCCTTTTCACCCTCAACCCAGCCACCAGCTGCAGGAGCCACCAATGTCAACATAAGGGCAGGCATCACCATCATTGTAAATCAAATAGCTAGACGCACTGATTAATACAACTTGAGAGTTAGCTAAGATCTTAGCGGTACTATATTCCAACAATCTCATTTTTAGGGTCTTTAACATTTCATTTATTCATTTGGGCGGGGGGAGGGAGCACAACCAGGGGGGGAGGGGCAGAGGGAGAGGGGATACAGACTCACCCCTGAGCAGGGTAAGCTCAATCCCAGGACCCTGGGATCATGACCTGAGCTGAAGGCAGCCGTTTGACCGACGGAGCCACCCAGGCACCCCCAATAATCTCATTTTAATTGATTTTTTTAATTGTAAAAATAAGTATTTAGTGAAAAAAATATAAACCAAACTTTAAATAGAGTCTTTCCTTTTTACTCTACATACTTAAGTAAGGCTCTTTCTCTTCCAGCTCCCACCCCCACTCTCTTGCCTGCCCCCCATCCACAACTACAATCACTATTAAGTTTGATCTATGCCCTTTTTAGTGCCTTAGTTTATTGCCTATAAAGTAGGGATAATAATAGTGCCTACTTCACAGGATTGTCTTGAGGATTAATTAACTTAATACATGTAAATTACTTAAGACAGTACCTGGAACTTACTAAAGACTCAAATGATGTTAGATCATTTTATCAGATTTTTACCAATCCCATACTGATGAACATTTAGGTTTTCACAATTTTTCATTCTATCCAATGCTGTTATAAAAATCCTGGTTCACTTGACATTTGTTCCACTGTGTAAATTCTTACAAGTGAAAAATGCTGATTCAAACACATACTTATGCAAAATGTTGCCAGATGTGGTCAAACCACCCACCAAAAATATTCAGCCAATTCCACTCCATCTGATAGTGTGTAAGAGCATCTTCTTAGTCTTCCACATCAAGTATCTTCAACACTAGATATTAGTTTTTGCTAATCTAATAGGAAAGGATGATCAATGTTTTTACCTTCTATTGGAAGTTAAACATCTTTTTGTGTTTTGACTATCTATATTCTTTTATGATTTGCCTGTTTATATTTTATAGGGAAGGTCAAGAATGTCTTCTCCTGGGTCCTGCATTCTCTGTGTCTTATGTCCCATCCCAATTTAGGAATATGAACAGACCTCTTCTTCCCCTCAATCCCAGCAGGATATCACTTTTAAGTTCTCTCTTGTTGCATAGATCAATTGATTAATCAAGATCTATCTGCTCTTATTGCTCAGACATAAGCCAAACTCCCCTCTTTCATTAAAATTTAATGTCTCTTCCTTGTCTATTCATATTTATAAATAAAATTGGCAACTGGTGAGAGTTCCATTAGTTTTGGGTAGGTCCCCAGGAAAACCTCCTGCCTGCTATTCTCATTAAGAGAAGTTGGCAGGGCGCCTGGGTGGCTCAGTTGGTTGGGCGGCTGCCTTCGGCTCAGGTCATGATCCTGGAGTCCCGGGATCGAGTCCCGCATCGGGCTCCCTGCTCAGCGGGGAGTCTGCTTCTCCCTCTGACCCTCCTCCCTCTCACGCTCTCTGTCTCTCATTCTCTCTCTCTCAAATAAATAAATAAAATCTTTAAAAAAAAAAAATTAAAAAAAAATAAATAAAAAAGAGAAGTTGGCAGATCCATTCAATGATTTTGCTTCCACATTGAGATTTCTTTTTTTCCCCTCAATAAAAGGCTCTTGTGGCCTTTTATTTTATAAATGAAAAAAACTGAAGTCCAAAGAGGTTAAGCACAAGAACCTGGGGGTCTGTTACCTCCTAATATTAGGTTTTGCTACCAAACACTGAAACACCCCCTTCCTGAGACTGCAGTCCTCAAATGCTTCCACTGCTGATTCCCTCCCTTCATGAACTCCCAGGTTAGAGTCAGAACTGGTGCTTGCTGCTTCCAAGCAATGTTCCAACAATTAGAAGGACTCCAGCTTCTTCTGGTGGGGGAACTGAGCAGGGAAAGGAGGAGGCTTCACCTCAGCCTCCTTCATCCTGCACACTCATATCCAGCCTTCACCTGAAACTTCTCCACAACTGAAGTCTCCCTCTACAACCACGTATCCCATCCCCCTAGATGGTTGACTCAGTCATGCCCAATACAATTCTTCAACGTCAGTGGGTCCTTTGGCCCCCTCTCCATTCTCCCTGTCCATTCACTCCTCCTTTCTTTCTTTGCCTCCAAACCAGCTCACATTCCATATTCCATCCTCCATGTCCCCAAACACTCCTGCCAAATTCCTGAACCTCCTTAGTCCCTCTGCACTTGTGTTGTATCCACCTGGAAAAAACCTAAGCCTGCAGGAATGCAACAGTCCACCTTCTTCATACCTCAGAGAGTTGGGTACTGCAGGAGAAAATCCCCTAAATAAGCAGATGGTTCCACCATAAGCCTAGCAACCAACAGCCTGCTGACTAATGCCAACAATCCTACTACCTTTCTCTAGCCAAACTGCCATGTGATTCTTCACATCATTTCAAACCTGCATTCTCTACAAATCTTCAGTCCCCGAGCAGATGGCCTTGCCGGGCAGAATGTAGAATTCTCATGTCAGCTGTTCTCAGTTAGTGGCTTTCTATTCCACTCTGTGGTTTCCTAGACAATCCATACAGCTCCTTGGAAGGGAAGGAGGTATGGATTGGGCAAGACTCGCCTATCCCGTCCCCTGAATAAGAATAATTTCAGTTCTATCTATTTAGTGAACTTTCTGAATAAATGGTTCTGCTAAAAGGAGTCTGAAAACATTTACTAGATAAACACATCCCACCCATGTCGGGGTTGGTGTAGAGAGCACCAATATACAAAGCAAACAGAAGGAGAGCTGCTCTGGCTGAAGTGGAGACACACTACTGCTCCATCTCCCCATAAGTCTCCACCTCAGCTCTATTTAGGAACCCTCAGGCTCTGAAGAACACATTTAAAAAAAAAAACAAACTAGAAACACTGCTCTACGCAAAACAGGTGCCTAGACTTGTCCCCTAAACCTTCTGCCACTGAGTCTTAGTTCATACTTTCCCTTCAGCTTGGGATGTCAACAAATGAAAAATTCCATGAGAATTCCATAAGAATTTGTTCCAAATCAGTGCCTTGAAGAGTACTGAGTACACAGTAAATACTCAATAAGTACATGTTGAATGAATACTTTTCCTCCGAAACTCCTGCCAATGTCATTCCTCAGTGTCAATGCAAACAGCGTCTTCTTAAAAAAATCTTCTACAATCCTGCTACAGAGAATTAGATTCCGTATTCTACAAATGTTGGGCAATAGGCCAGGCATAGGGATACAGAATTTAAGACAGAGTCCCTGCCCTTGAAGCTCTCAGTCTGGGACTCTTATACCTGTATTAATAGTCCTTATCTTAATCTACTTTATATTCATTTATTTATTATTCAACAACTATGTGAATACCTGTCACATGACAAAGAACCTATATCTCCTATTCTAATTATCTTCTAATTTCCACGAAGGTAAGACTTCACAATTCTTGAGCTGCATTTAAAATAATTATAGACAAATTCTTTAAAAACATTTTCTAAGATAAATGTTAGGAACCAAAATCATGTTTCCTAACTACTACTTATTCACCTATTAATTACATAACTGAATTCCTATATAAATTGACTAATATTAAAAAAAGTTTTAAGGGGCACCTGGGTGGCTCAGTCAGTTAAGCAGCTGCCTTTGGCTCAGGTCATGATCCCAGGGTCCCGGGATCCAGCCCCACATCAAGCCCCACATCAGGCTCCCTGCTCACAGCGGGCAGTCTGCTTCTCCCTCTGCCCCCACCCTGCTCTCATGCTCTCTCTCACTCTCTCTCAAATAAATAAAATCTTTAAAAAAAAAAAAAAAGTTTTAAGATTTCTCAGTTATACAAATAAATGGTAATATTGCATAATGAAATGCAGTTGACCTTTATGTAACACAGGTTTGTAATACATGGGTCCACTAATAACACGGATTTTTTCAATACAGTATAATTGCAACTGTATTTTTTCTTCCTTATGAATTTTTAAAGATTATTCCTTATTATTTTTAAGACTATTATTTATTTGAGAGAGAGAGAGAGAGAGAGTGTGTGCATGAGAGTGCATGGGGGTAGGGGGGAGGAGCAGAGGGAGAGAATCTCAAGCAGACTCCCCACTGAGCATGGAGCCCACACGGGGCTTGATCTCATGACGCCGAGATCATGACCTGAGTTGAATTCAAGAGTCAGATGCTCAACTGACTGAGCCACCCAGGTGCCCCCTTAATAACATTTTCTTTTCTCTAGCTTACTTTATTGTAAGAGTACAGTATATAATACCTATAACACGCAAACTATGTGTTAATCAACTGTTGATGTTATCAGGAAGGCTCCAGGTCAACAGAAGGCTATTAGTTAAGTTTTAGGGGAGTCAAAAGTTGTATGTAGATTTTTGACTGAGCAGGGGGTCGGCACCCCTAACCCTGGCATTGTTCAAGTGTCAACTGTACTGATAAAAAGTACTTTAAAATGGGGTGCCTGGGTGGCACAGTTGGTTAAGTGTCTGACTCTTGGTTTCAGCTCAACCTGTGGTCTCGGGCTCACGCTCAGCCTGCTTCAGATTTTCTCTCCCTCTCCCTCTCTACCCTTCCCACTTGTGCTCATTCTCTCTAAAATAAATAAATAAATCTTTTTTTAAAAGTACTTTAAAATGTAAAATGTGCTTACCATTGACCCATTAATCCTACTTTTAAGACCCAATCCTACACACAAACACACGTGCATATATAAGGATGTGTATGTATCTCCTGGCCTAGAGGTTAATGGAATGAGAATACCGTAAAGTAAAAAGAGAAATCTGCAAAGAAATACGTGTAGTATGATTCTTTTTTGTTGTTTATAAAGGGAATAAAGTATATAATTACATAAATACAAGCAAAGCAGAAGGACACAACCAAACTATTAACATTGGTTACTCCACAGTATAAAACTGGATGAAGAGACAACTACTTTCCATATGCTCCTTTATATTCACTGATATTAGGGCATGTATCATTTTTGTATTTATAATATGAGAAAGTTAATCTTTTAAATGTATAAAAAAGGCTTTGCTGTGTTTTAGTTTTAATATGGCATTCTCCAAATTCTGAGTATTTAACATACAATCATCCTGCAAAATATAAAGCACTGTGCTATGCCAAGCACCTTGACGGGGGAAAGGAAGAAGGGCAGAGGCGGTGCATTAGTGACTTCTCTTTTCACGGAAAGGCTTCATAGAGTGAGGGGTGGGGAGAGAAGGGAGGGGGAATGTTGAGGAGAAAGGATTTAAACACAATAAAACAATGTTAATAAATAAATAATAAAACAATGTGAAAATGGAAATTATTGGCAGATTCCCAAGCTTCCTTAAAAAAAAAAGGGGGGGCCAATTAACCCATAATGCTGTTAAGATACCATCTGTTTCCAATAACATGTTTTGTTTTGTTTTTCCTTTGGACAGTATTGTAGTTGTAAGTCACACTCCAAAAACCAAATCTTCTTTGGGAAATATACTTTATCAATAACACCAGCAAACATTCTAAAAGCCTGAAGTCACGAGTTTAGAGCCCTCTAGGGTAAGTATTACTTCATCTGCTTTCAAAACCTGTGTGGTAAGCCACTCCTAGGCTATACTGGGTATTAGTACCGTCAGGGAATGGGATGGCCGGGCTGCTACGAGCCCTACCACCCTGATATCGGTATAGCCCTCTACAATTTAAAAGCTCTTTGATACACATGAATCAAATGCTCCAGCTCATTAAAAGGCATTCAAATAAAACACATACACCTATCATTGTAAATATATGCAACAATTTAATCTCTGATGAACAAAAAGGTGGCAAAGCATGAACTTGAAATGTGTGCTTGTGAGCCATTATGAATTATCGGTTACAACTGTAGAGCTGATACCCAAATATTTTCATAAATTGAAAACTGCAGCTGAGTAAGTGCCACAAAACCAAAAGCTCCCTGTAACTTTTATAAACAAAGGTCGATTTCTTTGAACAAACTCTACTCCAGTGGACTTTGACTAAGAGTTAAGAAATAATGCACTCACAACTTTTCCTTTGTACATCAGTAACAAACAAGGGAAAATCTGGGCTATAATCCTTGACAAATTTTATTTCTCACAACACTTCTTCCTCAAAGGGGGGGGGGGGGGGGAAACACTTAGTAAATGTGGTTCCACCTCATGCAATGATGATTTTGCTAAAAGGATTACTATAATTGTGTTATTAAAGTTTGATTAGTAAGATAATTAGAATTTTAAAACTGAAAAATCTACTTTAAAAAAACTTAACTAGGCACTCAAAATAACATATACGCCAAAATGCCAAACACTAAAAATGGAAGGCGTATTTCCATTTATTATCATCAGATACAGCAAAGATAAACAAATTTTATGTTTTCTACTCATTGGAGGTATTTTAGATAGATTAAATAAAACTTTTCCACAAAAACATTCCATCTAAATGAAGCCAGTAAGGCATACTTTCAGATATTTGGGATGGTCCAATATAGAGAAGGAAATGAAAAATAGGTCTGTTCACAAAGAAACAAGTCATCATAAAAGGAGTAAGAATAAGAATTCAAGTATAAGACTCAAATGAGGTTAAGTGATAACCAGAAAAGACCACATAAAGCACATACATTTAAACCAGAGACCAAATTTTACAGTAAGAGTGGGGAATAAGAAGCCAGAGTAACACATTCTCTTGAAAAAAATTTTAAATAGTTTTTTTAATCTGATATGTAATAAAACTTAATCTTATATGTAATAAAATATTTAATAAAGTCCTATATGTAATAAAAAATCTGGTTATAATGATAACTATCTGCTTATTCTTACAACATGAAGAGTGAATCAAATGTTGCTTCCGTGGCAAAAATTTTTTCAACAAACTGGACGATAGTCCAATTCAACATCATTTGATTTTCACAGTGCAATCATAAAGGTTTTTTGGTTTGGGAGGATGTTTCTGTTATGTTTTTTTCCCCCCAAAGAGAAAGGCTACATCAAGCTTCCCAAATGCCTGTCTTAATATTTTAATCTTCAAATCATCTCTTTTTAAATGCCTCTAACTCAGGGTCATTCATCTATGTTGGCCTTTCTCTTCTTTACTTTTTAACTGGTCCACTGGATATGGTAACATCCAAAAATCATCTAGGAAGCTTATCACACAAAAAAAGCAGAGAGAGATGCACAGGCTAAGTGAAGTGGGGTTTTGGAATGGAGACTAATTCTATGAGTGGTACATTTAGTGAATATTTTGCTTTCCTATACAACTCTTCCCACAACCCTATACTGCAGGGACCTGGATAATGAATCCTCAGCTAAGGAGAACCCCCTGTATTTGCATTTTTATCACCTGTTTATATAACAAGAGGGGATGTACATCTTGCTCTGAATATCTTAGGATATGTAAACTATATCTTGGTCAAGCCCACATTATAAAGGATTTTTTTAAATGCAATATAATACTGTACCAAGGTTGTAAGGGAGTTCCTTTTCATATAGAGCCTCTCCAAGTACTGTAGTCCCTCATCTTTCAGTAACTCCAATGGAAAATGGTGCAGATTCCTATAATTTAAGAACAAATTCTTGTGCTTTTCCAGCCTTGCCACAGAGATCGTCTTACAGAGTTCAGATGCCATGACTGAACATATCCCACCAGGCACACTGCAGCACTACATCTTGTCAAAATTGGTCCATTTCTAAAGAGAACAAGAAAATTGAATAATTATGATACTGCTCATATGCATTACCAAATAAACCAGTTAGCACATATAGCTATTTGCAGACATTAAAAAGAGAATTACACATTCAATGCCTATATTTTTCTTTTCTAACAACTAAGGTTGTCACACATATTTAGATTAAAATGAGCAACTATTAAAAATGCCCTCACTATTTAAGCTTACTTAGCACTTAGCAGCAACCGTCCTAACGGAAAAAAATAGGTCTTGAATTTGAGACAGGAATGCTGAACAGAACACAGACCAGTTTCATAACCTGCAACCAAAGAAAGCTGAAAAATCAGATATAGCAAACCCATTTCCTTCTTGAACTACCTCATTTTATGTTTAGCTTAAGGTACTTCAAAAATATTGATAAACACATATAAAATATATCTAGATCACTGACAGCTTCATTTTCTTCATTTCTTAGTATATTGTCCTATATTCTAATTTTCTCTTTCTTTTATCTCTTTGGTTTTTTTTTTTCTTTCTTCCTAGCTTTGTAGATTATCAGAAGTAGTAAAGAAGCATGCCCAAGAACATATGGTTTTATTATTTCAATGGAAGAAGAAATACTGACTAGGAAATAAGAACCTTGTATTATTACAATCTTTCCAGGCCTCAGTTGCCTAACATAAAAACAATGGAGATAGCAATTTATTGGTAAAGGCCAGAACCCAGAACAGATTAAATTCCCTCCTAGCTCTCAAAGTGACAGGGTAGGAAGAGAAATAACATTTGCCATCTTATCAACTAGGCACAGAGCAGAAACAAACTTCATTCACAATCACTTAACATAAGAAGAAACAAACTCAGAGCTTCAATAATTTGTCCAAGGTCAAAGAGCTCATAAGGGATAAAAGCAAGGATTTTTTTTCCCCCCTTGGGGTAAAGAGGCTGTCCAGTGATTTTAAAGCCTGGGTTCTTTACATACATAGACTCAAAGGACTCCACAGGATACTAAGGAAATGTGAAGACACTAAAAAGTTGAGCTTTGTTCAATGACTCTACTCTCATTTTCCAGGGCATCCTTTCTCAAACTCCCCAACAGAAAGTACCTTTCAAAGAGAATTTTTTTTTTTTCTGAAGAAAAACTATTTTCACTGGGAATTAACACCAAGTTAGTGCAAAATGTAGTAACAAGCTTTTGATAAGCAGTTTTGATCACTTTTTTGGTTATTTTCTATTATTTCCAAACTCCAACTCCTAGCTAATAAGAAAGCACTTGCCATTTTATCTAAAAGAGCAGACAACACGGAATAGTCAGTAATATCCCCAATGCAACATGAGAATTCAAAACTTTCCCATACTGATTCTACCTACACACCTACCTATTTTTATGAGACATATGTGACTCTGAGCAACATACTCAATCTTTCTACATCTTAATTCTCTCACCTGTAAAGCAAAGGGGAACTAAACTAGAAATAATATCAACGATTCTGTGTGGAAAGAGAAGTTTCCTGGGTTACAATTCACTCAAGTAGTAAACCTGAAGCAGGTTAGAAGGCTCACAAGTGCCTCAAACTTAACACATTTTGATTTGCATCACCAATCCGAATTGTCCCCAGTGTTTCTCATCTCAATTAATGGCACACACTTCTATCCACCTAGCTGTGTAAGCCGAAGAGCTGGAAGTCATGAATGATTCCATCCTGTCATTCATCTGCCCGCTCCAATTTGTCTTAAAGCTGGTGGTTTCCAGCTCCGAAATACATCTCAAATCCATCCACATCTTTCCCACCAGCCAAAAGCCACTGTCATCTCCTGCCTGGCCACCTGTATTACCGGTCTCTTGGTGTCCACTCTAGTCATATTCTAATACCTTAATCAGTTAGCAGGGAGCCTTTAAATACAGTAAATCCCATACCTCTCTCGGGTAAACTCACTCCCTAGTGCACACATATCAACTAAATACAGCCTTCAAAAGCTTTTTTTAGAAAATCAAACTCTCATCAGGCACTGAGGGCTCCTCACAATCTGGCCCCATGCACCTCTCCAGCCTTATCGGGCAGCACGCTCCCTGGCTTCTCATCAAGCTCCTGGGCTTTTCTAGGCCTTTTTTCCAGTCTCTTTCAAGAGCCGAACTCTTCACACCACTTGCTGCTCTCCTTTTAGCCTGGAAAGCACTGTCCCGTCAACTTTGAGTTTCTAAGTGAAAATCACTTCCCCATCCAAAACTATTCTCCTGTTATACTTTCAGAGAAACCTATTTCTTTTATATGTAGGACTCCTCCCAATCTGTAATCTAAATATTTATTGGTGTACCCGTCTATTGTCAAACTAGCCAAGAGACTGTAAGCTCCTGAGGGCAGAGATCTTGCTTTCTTCACTCTTGTATACCTGCCTGTGCACAGTATCTAGCACAAAGCAGGCCCTCAAACAGCTGAGGAGTGGATGAAAATAGGACATGTAATACTACAAGGGAGATATTTTTCACTCTGTAATCTATGGTCATCTTGTAGATACTATATCCCAAGTGCTTGCTATGTACCATAAAGATCCCTAATCCGTACAACTCTGCATCGTGATAGACAGTATTTAGCCTGTTTTATAGATAAGGAAGCAGTTTCTCAGAGGGTAACTTGCCAGAATTCTAACCCAGGTGGACCAACTCCAAAGCCGGTGCCCTGCCTTTACAATATAGCCTTTCAGGTACTTCAATGGGGCCTGTGTTTCTCCCCATCATCATTTAAGTGGTAGGTAAAACTTATACAAATGTAAGACTACAAAGCAAAACTATATCCAAAATCCACTCATTGATGGAAGATCCAGGAAGAGAATTTGGTGTAACCTAATTGTTTTTCTTCTGAATCCTGACGGCTGGGAATGGGCTGCCTTTAAAACATCATTACACCCTGTTAAAATGCATCTGGCTACCAAGGCAGTTTGGGAGATAAAATCTACACAAATGAAATCTGAAAGCTGCCAATAATAAATAATGCTAATGGCTTTCCAAAACGCATTCAATGGCAATATACAGCCCTTACCAGGATGGGTAATTTTCTTACATAAATTCCCTTCGCTACCTCTTATCTACAGTTAAAGATAAATGGTATACTTAACAATATTAACTAAACATATTCAACAGAACCTCTGTAAGTTTTCTGACATGTAAACACCAAGCCACTTTATTGTTTAAAACAAATAAACAAACCCTCCCACCTTAAGAAAATTACATACATTTTAAGCAGGTGTGTGTAAAAGTAAAGACCCTCAAACTGACTTCCGTATTTAATTCAGTAGAGTACCCACTCCAATTTCCTAACATTGGAGATTAGAGAATTAAAAACTGTACACTAAAAGCATTTGTAAAAGGTTGTTTTCTCAGTAAGTCTGAAGCAAAACACCTGCCGCTTTCCCCGAGTTAACCAAACACTAAGGTCGTTACAGTTTGGAAGCAGCGAGCCCAGGGGCAGGGATTTCACAGACCCGGTATGGGGATTCTCCGGCCACGGAGGGCGGGGAGGGCCCGGCAGCTATGGCGACCCGAGGCCGGGACGGGCCCGCTCGGGCCAGGGACCACTCGCCGCTGCCCCGACGCTTCTGCCGGACCCGGCGTGCTGGCCGGGGGCCGGGCCAGGGGGGGCCCTTAGCCACGCGAGCCACCCGACGCGACAGGCGGCCGCACTCACCTCGGCGCCGGCGGAGCCAGCACTCCGGGGGCAGGCGGCGCTGGACTGCAAGCCGTGGGTCTGCGGGAGGGGCGGGGAGCCGGGGGGGCGGGGCGAGGCGCGGACGGCGAGGGGCGGGGCGGGGCGGGGCGGGACGGGGCGGAACCCGCACAACGGAGAGTGGGGGCAGAGGGAGCTGCGGAGAGAAAGACGGAGCATCGCGATAAGTCGTGCCTGTTCTCGCGGTTTCAAAACTGCACGGACGAGAAGTTCGTTTTCCAAGCGATGTGCCTATTGGCCAAGAGCGCGGCTTCCTCCAGACTGGCCCCGCCCCCCGCTCAACATTGGCTTCCGGTTGCGGCTGGAGTTTTGCTTTATTGATCGCAGTCTTTTGCTTTGCTCTTTGAGGGGGCTATTTAGCCTGCTCCAACCTCAGGAATTGCCAATAACTGATGTGTTCTTTCATTCATACATTCATTCAGGCACTCCCGCTCTCATTCATTGTACACACTGGGGAGTCACCACAACAATAGTAACACCCGAGCGCTTATTGTGTACCAGGCAGCGTTCTAAGAGCTGTGCATATTCTCACTAAATCCTCACAGCAATCTCATGACACAGGTACTATTATTATACTCGTTTAACGAGTGAAAAGCTGAGGTCTGGTGGGTTTATGTCATATGGCCAAGGTTAGTATCAGGTGGTGAGCCTAAGCATAGGATTTAAGGGCTCACTGTGCGCGCTGACAGGTTTGTTCCAAAGATGAGGCGGGTAATCTAGTCTCTACTTTTGAAATACCTGAGGTCTATTGTGAGAAACGATCGCTTAAAAGGGCAATAACAGCTTAGTAAGTTAAATATTACCTCAGTTCCTAGCGTGACTGAGTAGGCCGTCAATAAATATTTCTTTAAGACGAAAATTCCTATGTCAGCGGAAGGAGACATCAAAGGAAGAGAGCTTTATACTGGTAAAAAGAAAAGAATTCCAAACATTGTTAGGGAACATTTTTAAAACAATTTTATTTTTTAAATATTTTGTTAATATGGCAACTTTCTGAAATGAAGAGTTTTTTAAACTTCCCCTCATGAAACTGCTGTCATTGTTCTTTGAAAAGCTTGCTGTTAATTTATTAGTGATGCATTGTCAAGCAACCTTGCCTTTATAACTAGTTTCCCGTTGGTTTATTTAATTACTGTTAGAGATGAATAATCTAAAAAGCAGAGTTATACTAAATAAGAATAACACCTGCTCCAAAACAAGATACGAGTTATAATGAAATACTAATTTCCTATTTATTAAACCTGGTCTTCAGAAGTTACTGAAGTATATGGCATGGGGAATGTCATGTAGCTCTAAGAACTTTGATACACATTTCTCAATACCTAAGAATTTGTAGTACTTAAGAACTTTTTGCTAGGCTTATAATGAGGAAACCTACAGTTTGTGTAAAAACAAAAATAGGGTGTTAAGGATCGACCCAAATAATAAAATTGCTCCTAATATTGGAAAGTGACCCCCAAATGATTAACAATAGAATGACAAAATTTTAAAGCAATCAATGTTAGCCACGTAGTTTTCATTTCTTAAAAACATGAAATATTTTAACGCATTAATTTAACATCTGATGTTTGATCATAAAAAATGAATCATCTTCCAATGACTTCTACGCCCCTAAACTGACACAAAAATAGCCACGTGATTCTATGTGTCGGAATGGCCATTTGAATGTGTGTCTATTTTCACATCTTGCTTCACTCAAAACAGTCACTCAAAATTCTTTAAGCTAGCGATTTTGCAGTCTTTGACAAACTTTAACATCAACAGGCAGCGATACCACTTTAAGAAAATTCCAAGAAAAAAACAACCCCATTTTAAAATTCCCACCTCTGGCTCCCCAGGATTGGGTTGCAAACTTCCACAAAATACTGTTCTCCACTCCCTATTGGTGCATGCTCTATCATTCATTCTTCGCCTGGAGTTTTGCGAAGTGCCAGATTGCTTTACGGGAAAAGACTGCTATAATTTACTCTGGAACTGCCCTGCTTTAGACTTTTTCATGGTTATTAATCTGTACAAAGAATCACAAACTGATACAGCGGGAACCAAACTGGCAAATCAGGCTGCCGAGACAACTGTGTAATTCGCTGGAAAAGGAAACGGAGAACCTCTCCTGCGTATGGGGTAAATCTAACAAAGGATTTTACGACACAGAGATTTGAGAGTTAAAGAAACTTTTCCCGTTTTTCGATAGTTTTGAAGGAATAAGCGTCAAAGGAGAATTTAACATACAGGCACAATCTAAGAGTGGCAGGAAGAGGAGTTTTCAGAAAGTGTTTTTAGGGTGGGGTTGGAAGAATGTTATTTCCAAATAATCAGTGGATTTTTGAATGGTAAAGGGAACAAGGTAATAAGAATAATTATAGATTATTATATACCCTAAAAAGCCGTGGTTTGTTTTTGTTGCATTAATACGAATTTAAAGGGACACATCGTAATATTATTGTAATTTTTAAGTGAAATGGGTATTTTTTGTATATTATACC
Organism: Halichoerus grypus; assembly: GCF_964656455.1. Taxonomy (NCBI): domain Eukaryota; kingdom Metazoa; phylum Chordata; class Mammalia; order Carnivora; family Phocidae; genus Halichoerus; species Halichoerus grypus. The sequence continues at coordinate 25,112,678 of NC_135719.1, read as the reverse complement.
TAGCATAATAGACAATTCATCTATCAGAAGATAGAAAAGAACATTAGAATCAGCTTTCGATCCAAATTTTGTATTTTTGTAGATTAGGAAATTCAGAGACAAATCTGCTAATGACCAAGGAAAACATAATATTGTTATATGAAGCAGAATCAGTAGGTAATTAACGTAAGGATAAATTCTCAAAAAAGAAATCCAACATTTATATTTTCAAAATGAGATTTTCATTAAAACTAAAACATGAAAGTTCAGGAAAATACTGATAAACAAGAATAACTTATATTTGAAATAGCAACATAATACTTTTTTAGGACTCGGCCCAATATAAAATTCCAAAATACAGCACCTTAAAGATTCTTCAGGTATTAATTCAACTAACAAATATACTTAGTGGCACATCTATATCTCTACAGGGCATAACTTATAGTAGGTATGCAATAAATATTTCTTGAATGACTTCTGTTACATGGGGATATAAAATAATAAAATTAAGTCCCTCAAGCTCATACTCTAGCTGGGAAAATGAGGCTCAAAACATTTAAGTCAAAACTTCTGGACAGTTTTTTTTTTTTTTAAGTATTTATTTGAGAGAGAGAGACGGAGAGAGAGGATGAGAGGGGGGACGGCCAGAGGGAGAAGCAGGCTCCCCACCCAACAGGGAGCCCAATGTGGGACTCCATCCCTGGACTCCAGGATCACGACTTGAGCCGAAGGCAGTTGCTTAACCGACTGAGCCCCCAGGCGCCCCTTCTGGACAGTTCTTGATGCATAGATGCATATTGTAGACCACAGGTGCTTCAAGAGTGTAGATCAGTGTGAGCTGAACTATTCAGGGCGAGCTTCACAGTGAGCTTACGACCAATTCAGTCCTGAGCAATAGGCAAAATTTCAGTAGATCAAAAAGAAGGTAAGTGGCATCCCAGGTAGTGGATGAGTTGTTAGCAAGTATGTGCAAGCTTAAAAAATAATTGGCTCAGACTGCAGCACAGGCTTCATTTGGGCCCTTGGTTTGTTGTTGTTGTTTTTTAAGGCAAAAAGTTCATAAGAAGTTACATGAAGAGTCAAAATTGCCAGAATTAAAGGGTTTGGTCCTGGGTTTTCAGCAGGAGTGAGACCTAATGAAAGTAGTAATGGGAAAAGATTAAACTGATAATGTAAATTAAGGTGGTTCCAAGAACAGAGACTGGAAATTAAAGGATTAAATACTGTAAATAATGAAGTACAGATTGGTCGCAGACTCGTAAGAGATTTTATCCAAGTAACTTCACTTTCCCATGGTGGATTAACAAATGTTAAGGCATTGCCTTGTATTCTTCTAAAGCACTGAGCTTATTTTTTTGTTTAGTGGTACAAATACAAATTTTACTAAGTGTGGTGGTAGTGGTGGTGCAGTTAACAGTAACCATGATTGTTATTTATTCACCTTGGATCCGTTCTTGCTCCTTTTGCCTCAGGATTTAAGTGTGTTTCTTGGTTCTATCTAACTGAATTGAAGGAATTTCAACAACAACAAAAAAAAGCAAAAAAACAACCTTATGATTGAAGAACACTATGGGAGGATGGGAGGAGTTCTTACTCAGACGGTAGGCTTTCACTTGACCTGTTTCTCTGAGATGAAACTAAATTACATACACTCAGTGAGTTGCCACCATGTACCAGATACTTTACTTAGTGTTGAGTAAATAAAAGTGAATCAAGGATTAGCTCCCCCCGCAAAAAAAAGCAGAGTGCTTCAGAGACACCAAGCAGGGTGTTTGTCTCCTGACTCAAAACTTGCTTCAAAGGATCCTAAGTCGTTGATCAGTGGTTCTTACTTAGGTGGACCCAGAAGGAGGAAAATTTGGTTCTGGCAAATAACTCTGAGACAGGGTCCCCTGCTGCAGATGACTGATGTGGTGGGCTGCAATGCTCATCAAATCTACTCAAATATCTCTTTATTCCCCTGTATATCCTAGCCTTCTGCAGTGCAGAGAAAAAAAGAAATGTTAGCACAGGTGGCCTGTGTCACTTCTGGCCAATGGTGGTGAAAAGATCATCCACAGGTTTCCAATCTCTTGGTCTGCCGTGACTCCTGTTCGTTAAAGCTTGGTCAGCTTGGATCTCTGAGTCACTCTGTGAATCACATATTCCCACTCCCCAAGCCCTACTCCTAAACCAAGTGAGTCAGTAGCATGAAGGAGTTAATATGTTACCTCATTTTAGCCCATCGAATCCTGCCCACCCCACTGTTAGCAGGTTTTCCTCTGGGGACATTGCATTTATTTAAGTTTTCTTTAGTTTAAAAAAAAATTGTCCTAAGTAACTGAGTTTCAGGTATCAGGTGTATGAGGTATTTGGAGAGAAAAATCACACCAGGAAGATTGTTTAATTGTTCATCCAGTAAACATTTATTGAGGCCCAATAGGTGCCAGGCACTAATGCATTTGATCTATTTATTCATAGAACCATAATATTAATTTAGGATTGCTTTTCAAGATTTGGGAGCCTCTGCCACATTATCTTTGGGGCTGACCTAACTTAGAAAAATCTTATAGGGGCACCTGGGTGGTTCATTCAGTTAAGTGCCTGCCTTTGGCTCAGGTCATGATCTTGTGGGTCATGGGGTGGAGGCCTGTGTGGGGCTCCCTGCTTAGCAGGTTGTCGCTTCTCCTTCTCCCTCTGCCCCTCCCGTACTCATTCTTTCTCTCTCTCTCTCTCTCTCACTCTCTCAAATGAATAAATAAAATCTTTAAGAAAAATAATAAAATAAATAATAAATAAATAAAAAGTCTTATAGTCATAGATATTTAAAAGCCAGAATTACACATAAAACTGCATTGTGGTTTCATAGCTATTTTTAATAGCTTTAGTGAGGTGTTATTTACATACCATAAAATTCACTCATTTTAAGGCTACAACTCAATGATTTTTTAGAAAATTTACAAAGTTGGGCAAGTATTACCACATGCGAATTTTAGAAAATTTGCATCACTCTAAAAAGATTCTTTGTGCCCATTTGCAGGCACTCCCATTCCTACCCAGGCCCAGACAATCACTATTAAACTTTGTTTCTATAGGTTTGCCTTTTCTGGACATTTAATGTAAATGGCATCATACAATATGTGGTCTTTGCATCTGGCTTTCACATAGCATAAAGTTTTTAAAGTTTATCCATGTTGTAGCTTGTATCAGTACGTTCCTTTTCACTGCCAAATAATATTCTGCCGGACGTACAATATACCACATTTTGTTTATCCATTCACCGGTTGATGGACATTTGGATTGCTTTCAGTTTTTAGCTATTATAAATAATGCTTCTATGAAGATGTGTACAAGTCTTTGTGTGATCAGGTGTTTTCAGTCTCTTGGGTATGTACCTAGGCATGGAATTGCTGATTTATGGGTAATTCTATGTATGTTTGACTTTGTGAGGAATTACTCATTCTAAAGTGACTGTACAATTTTACTTTCCACGAGTGGTGTTTGAGGGGTCCAGTTTTGCTACATCCTTGCCAGTGCTTCTTATTGTCTGTCTCTTTGATTACAGTCATTCTGGTGGGTGTGAAGTAGTTCTCATTATAGTTTTGATTTTCATTTTCCTAATGACTAGTGATTTTGAACATTTCATGAGCTTATTAGTCATTCATATATCTTTGGTAAATTGTCTTTTCAAATCTTTTGCCTATTGTTTACTTGGGTTATTTGTCTTATTGAATTGTGTTTGTTACGTATTTTGCATTAAAATCCCATTATCAAATATGTGCTATATCTACAAATATTTGCAAATATATTCTCCTATTTTGTGAGTTGTTTTAACTTTCATGATGGTGTCTTTTGAAACAACAAAAGTTTTTAATTTTGATGAAGTCCAGTTTATCTTTTTCTTTTATCAGTTGTGCCTTTGGTATTGTACATAAGAAATCTTTGTCTAACCCAAGCTCATACATAGCCCTTTGTTTCCTAAGAGATTTACAGTTTTAGCTCTTACTTTTAGGTCTTTAATCCAGTTGGAGTTCATTTTTGCATATGGTGTGAGGTAGGGGCCCAACTTTGTTAATTTGCATGCACCTATCCAGTTGTTCCAACATCATTTATTGAAAGGACTATTCTGTCCCCATTGAATTACCTGGTACTCTTGTCAAAAAATAATTGACTATAAATGTAGAAGTTTATTTCTGGACTCTCAATCCTATTCCATTAATCTGTTAGTTAGTCCTTACGCCAGTACCACACTATTTTGATTACTGTAGCTTTGTAGTAAGTTTTAAAAATGGGAAGTGTGAGTCCTCCAGCTTTGTTCTTTTTCAGAATGTTTTAACTATTCTGGGTCTTTTACAGTTCCATATACATTTAAGGTCAAATTCTGAAAAAAAAAAGAAAAAAGGCAGCTGGGATTTTGATAGGGGTTATATAAAATCTATAGATCAACTTGGGGGGTATTGCTATCTTAATAATATTAAGGCTTCTAATCCATGAACATAGAATGTATCTCATTCAGGTCTCCTTTGATTTCTTTCAGCAATGTTGTATAATTTTCAGTGTAAAAGTTTTGTACTTCTTTTGTGAAATGTATTCCTAAGTATTTTATTCTTTTTGATGCAACTGTGAATGGAAATGTTTTCTTAATTTCATTTTCAGATTGATAGATATTCAATTTTTGTTTATTTTGTATCCTGTGACCTTGCTGAAATTGCTTAATAGTTCTGGTAGGATTTTGCTGTTGTTTTCATTTTGTTTTGGGGTCTGTGTTTGTGTGTGTGTGTGTGTGGTGTCTCCCTTAAAATTTTCTACATATAAAATCATGCCAATAATAAAATTTTATTTCTTCCTTTCTAATCTGCATGCCTTTTATTTCTTTTTCCTGCTTTATTACACTGACTAGAATATTCATTATAGTCTTAAATACAAGTGGTGACAGCAAACATCCTTGCCTTGTTTTCAGTCTTAAAAGAGAAGCATTCAAACATACACCATTAAGTGTGATGTTAGCGTTAGGTTTTTTTAAAGTTTTTATTAGCCCTTTATCAGGTTAAGGAAGTTTTATCATGAGTAGGTGTTGGATTTTGCCAAATGTTTTTTTCTGCGTTTATTAAAATGATCATGCAGTTTTTGCCCTCTCTTCTGTTAATATGGTGTATTACATTAGTGATTTCAGATGTTAAACTGACTTTACATTCGTGGGATAAATCCCCCTTGGTCATAATGTGTAATCCTTTTTATATGTTGCTTGATTTGGTTTTCTAATATTTTGTTGAGGACTTTTTGTGTTTATAATCATAAAGATATTGGTTTATTGTGTTATTACATCTTTGTCTGGCTTTGGTATCAGGATAATATTGGCCTCACAGAATGAGTTGGAAGGGATTCCCTCCTCTATTTTCAGATAGAGTTTGCAAAAGATTCATATTACTTCTTTAAAGATTTAGTAGGATTTATCACTGAAGCCATCTTTTTTTTTTAAATAAAGATTTTATTTATTTATTTGACAGAGAGAGACACAGAGAGAGAGGGAACACAAGCAGGGGAAGTGGGAGAAGCAGGCTTCCCACCAAGCAGGGAGCCTGATGTGGGGCTCGATCCCAGGACCCCGGGATCATGACCTGAGGCGAAGGCAGACACTTAACGACAGAGCCACCCAGGTGCCTCTACCACTGAAGCCATCTTGGCCTGGGCTTAGCTTTGTGTAAATATTTTAAATTGTTAAATTATTTACTTGTTATGGTTCTATTCAGATTTTTTTATTTCCTTTTAATTCGGTTTTGGTATTTTGTATCCTTCTAGGATGTTTTTCCATCTCACGGCTTTTTGATGCCTCAGCTTACATATGGGCAAAGTTGCTTTTTAACTAGTACACTGTCATACAGTCACAATGGTTGTTATTTCCCAGGAGCCACTGCCCTGGGGGCTCCTGCCCCTCCCTCAAGCCTCCCTACATCCCCCCAACAAGTCAGCACCTACTGGTTAACACCTGTAACAGCAGGGGACCTTCTGAACCTAGTTCCAGCATAGTTGCCATCTATATAGATTGGTTGGTCCTCCTGCTATACCCGTTATTAAGTTTTTGAACATCACCTCTTGGAAATGGAAGACTGAGACCCCACTTCAGACTTCTTCTCCCATTTAGATCTGAGGCTGATCATGTGCTTCAGCATTCCGCTGGACAGGTCTGGCAGAAGGAATAGCATCAATTGATTGGATATGTCTGACTGGCAGTTGTGGGCACTGATTGAGAGGCCTGGGAAGCTTTCCCCAAGGCTGGCAGGGAGAGGGTGGTGTGTGGGGCCTGGGCTGATTTCTAATGAAAATTTAACCCCCAGCTATGGCTATTACAAAGAAAAGAAAAGTGGCTGATGATAAGCATGTAGCTCCAAGTAAGTGAACTGAAGAGTATGTCTTTGTGCTGCAGATGTTCCTGTAAGATGCAGCACACATGGAAACAGACACATAATTAAAAGCAAGGTCCTGGATTCAAATGTTTCCAGAAGCCAGGCAGGTAACATGATTCATTTAATGGGCTCAGAGATGCACATTTTGGTGTTTAAACATCTCTGAAATTGGAATGCATGTTACATTTGATGGCCAGTCATCATGTAGTAGCAGTGTTGTTCTATTCTTAGTGGTTATAAAATAGTGATGTATCTGACAATCTTATGTAAGTGATGGTAATTTAGGTTAGATTGCATTTAGGAAATGAGTGGCAAGTGGCATGGGGCTGGGAAAACCACATCCCTTTGTGTCAGCCTTTCACCATGTAAAGAACCAGGTATGGTTCTTTACAATGAGAAAAAAAGCAACACGGGAGCAATGACAAATGGCCATTACTTTGCTGCTTCGTGTCCAGGAGCGGTAGGAATGGTAGCTGCTGACACCTCAAGGCTTCTGCCATTCCCCCCTCGCTGGTGTTGCCGGTGATGACATTGGCCCAGTGTGGAAGGTGTTTTGAGTTTTCATAGGAAGCCAGAAATCCCAAAAGCTAGATCTTTACACATATGTGAAACTTTTTTTTTATTATGTTATGTTAGTCACCATACATTACATCATTAGTTTTTCATGTAGTGTTCCATGGTTCATTATTTGCATATAACACCCAGTGCTCCATTCAATACGTGCCCTCTTTAATACCCATCACCAGGCTAACCCATCCCCCCACTCCCTCCTCTCTAGAACCCTCAGTTTGTTTCTCAGACTCCATAGTCTCTCGTGGTTCGTCTCCCCCTCCGATTTCCCCCCCTTCGTTTTTCCCCTCCTGCTATTCTTCTTCTTCTTCTTCTTCTTTTTTTTTTTTAACATATATTATTTGTTTCAGAGGTACAGGTCTGTGAAACTTCTAATTTTAAAATAATGGCTTAATTTTTTTCACTCTCTGGCCAAAAAGGAAAAAAAAAAGCATGTGCAAGTTAGATCCAGTCTGTGAGTGCTTGGATTATAATTGCTGTTTTAAGGATTTAATATTATAGGCAACATGAGACAAACCACTTTTTACAGTTAAGCCAAAAAAGAAAGAAAAATCAGCTCAATTTCAAAGTTTAGCACTCGGTTCAAGGCCCAGAATAGCAAATATTACAGAACATATTACTTGGGTAGCTTCTAAAATTTCATCTCTGCCTCCCCTAAGTAGAAGATAAGAAAGTGTGGTTAAATCTGTTGAAGAGGTCACATTTCCTGGTTATAAAAGCGTATGATTACTTTTTAAAATGCAGTCTTAGGTTTCCAAAGCAAGAGTATTTGCTTCCCAGTGCTAAAGACTTTCATTGGAAAGTCGGGATGATGTGGTGAGAAACCACCAAATTATTAGAAGACCCAGGTCCTGATTCTGCCTGTGTGACATTGGACAAGTAATTTAGCTTCTGTCAGCTTCATTGTCCTCAGCTATAAAATAGGGATAAATCATACCTTCCTCCATACCTCACATGGCTGTGGTAAGGGCCACAGAAGGTAAAATATGGGAAAGCATAAAGTGTTACATAAATGTCAGTTGTTGGTATTGCCCAAATTCCATGAGTAGTTGGGCCAGCGCAGCTTCTAGAATCACAGATTCCCCCTCCCAATCTCCTGCTCTTTTTATAGACCACAACACTAACTGAAATGATCAAATCATCAACCAGTGGGATGAATAGAAAAGAAAGAAAGCTTAAGTCAAGAACGTATTAGAAAAAATCTCAGCCACCATCTTGGCATCAGAGATAACACGGAGTCTCTGTACAGTGGGGTTTAAGCAAAGCTTAGATGTTGAATGGAAGGATTAGCCTTTCACGTTTTGAAGGGCTACCCAGGAATGAGTTTTGCTGGGATAGATTGGCCTCTGTAACTTTCTCACAGCCTGGCCTTCAGCTAGTTTCTTCCCTCTCTCATGTTTTCATTCTATATTATTTCATGAAGGAAAGAAAAGCTCCCACTTTCTTCCTTCTTGGTTAAACTGTAAAGCTCTATTTTGGATTATTAAGGAGTGGCCACACTTTACCTTGGTAACTATGTCCTGTCTAACTGCTCCAACACTCACCTCTAGCCATCTCAAATCCTATTTGTATGTAGGCATGGAATAAGTTACTAATTGTTTTAAAAAGGAAAGGAAAAAATATGATCTTTAAAAAGATGTCACTCAGAACTAGTGATATATTTTCAACTTTTTATTTTTTAAATTTTTTTAAGTAAGCCCTATGCCCAATGTGGGGCTTGAACTCAAGACCCTGAGATCAAGCATCACATGCTCTACTGAGCCAGCTGGGTGACCCAATATATTTCTAACTTCTAAGTTTGACATTCTTATATAAAGTTTCTCCCACAGCCTCAAATTTGACCTGGGAAACCAAATTGATTGTCTTATCAAAGTGACCATTCCCCTTTACTCACTACTGTCCATGGCATCACTGTGTCTTAGGGATCAGTAAACTTTTTCTGTAAAGGGCCAGACAGTAAACAATTTAGGCTTTGAGAGCGATAAGGTTTCTGTCACAAATACTCACCTCTGCCGTTGTAGTACAAAAGTGGCCATAGATAATATGTTATTATTGTGTTGTGTTCCAAGAAAGCTTTATTTATAAAAACAAACAGTGGGCAGCACTTGGCCCATGCCGTAGTGGGCCGATGCCTATCTAGAGTTCCTGGATGAAAATGTCAGAGTCAGTGTTGACTATCTCCCTTCTTTAATTTTTACATCCAAGCAGCTCTCAAGTTGTAATTATTTCTTTCAGTACTTCTTCTTATCCTTCCCTTCACTTCCTTTCTCACTTCTACTGTGCACCTGAATTCATTCTGTGCAATATTCAGTGATTCGTTTGACTGGTGGTAAGGGGTGGCTGCAGGACCATACCCACTTATTGAAGAGGGTCCCAGAATTTCTAGGGAGAAGTTTTAAGAAGCATATAGAATATTCTAATTTTATTTTTAGGGAAAATGCCTACTTTGTCAGAATATAAACTATAGAAAGTAAAACCTGATAAAATCTCTCTAGATGGTGGATCATGGTTAAAAATGGACATCAGACATTCCTCAAATTTAGAATTTCCCAAGGTATGCAGTGTTTACAATTGGTGACGCCTAATGTGATACTAGGTGGAACACAGACCAACTTTTAAAATATTAATACTTCTGTTTTTATTTTAATGTGTATTGGAGAAAATATGACATCAAACCCATAATATCACTGATTATTTATTAGGGTGAAGCTGAAGTAAGTATTAGGTTTTTAAAAAGTTGTAGTCTTAAAGAAAAAGTTAATATTGTAGGCAGAACACAGATATGCTAACAGTCATCAAGGTGGTAGGAGACTATCTAAAGTTTGAAAATCAGTGGCCACTTTGCCCCCCTAGTTTCCATTATATTTGTCTATTAATTAACAGATCAGTCTCAGTATTGTCATTTCTCTTTCTTGATAAAACCTTCAGGGGCTCATCACCACCTGCCAAATAAAGTCAATCAAATTCTTAGCCTAAAATCAATGTCTTCTAAACCTGGCTCCAGCCTTCCAGTTTTCCTCTACCTCCTGGCTTCCCAAACAGTGCTCAAAAAGTACCAGCTGCATAAGATTTAATGAGTGTCCCAGAAAAGGATTTTATGGTCCAAAAAGTTAGGGAAAGCATTGCATACTATATCCCTCGGAGGTATATTCACAAGGAATTATACGACATTAAAGGCTTTGAGAAAACTTGAGGTAATAAAACTTGTCCATGTTTATGGTAGAACCCTACTTTTGTAGAAACAATGTTTGTGTTTACCAGCTTACTTGATCATCATTGTCAATAACCCTCTCTTATAGATGGTGCATTAATGTCTCCTAGGTCTAGTGTACTAGAGAGGTTGGTTTGAAATATGCTGTTCTATATCCATGTCCCCAACCCCCGACACATACCAACCAAACTGAACCACCCACAGATAGCTATATACCCATTTCACCTTGCGCTTCTAAGCCCTTGGTAATTATTCACTCTGCTTGGGGTGCTTTCTCCTCGCTGTCCTTGCTCTCAAAATCTTTTCAACCAAGCGACCTGATTTCCCACAACAGTAATGGTTCCTATTTCTGAAGTCTTACCACGTTCCGCTCTTCCAGCATTTTTTACCACCCAGTATCAGTATCATGGTAGTTGTGTACCTGATCTTTTTTCCTGCTAGATTTTACATTTCTAGGAGTTACTGTTTTCCACATAGTGCATTGCTTATAGTAAGAATTCAATAAATATTTGATGAATGAATGATAATAAGGTGAAATTTGAAATAACTTATCTGTAGTAAATAATAGAATTGGAGTTTGAAGGATCTACATGGGGAGAGGGGCAAATCAAATTTTGGTTTCATTGCTTTTTCTCTATTGTTTTTCTATGTTTATTTCATTGATTTGTGAGGTGAGCTTTATTATTTATTTTATTAATTTTTTTCTTCTGTTTACCTAGAATTTAATTTGCTCTTTTTTTCTAGTTGCTGAAGGTAAAAGCTAAGGTCATGAACTTGAGAACTTTCTACTTTTCTTATATAGGCATTTAATGTCATAAAATTTTCCATAAGGACTGCTTTAGTGGCATTCTCAAATTCTTATGTGTTGTGTTTATATTCATTCAGTTAAAACTACTTTCAAATTTCTTTTTTGATTTCTTCTTTGAACCATGGTTGGGTTTTGTTTTTTTTTTTTTAGAAGTGTGTTGTTTAATTTCCAAATATTTGAGCGTTTTCCAGGTATCTTTCTGTTATTGATTTAAAATTTAATTCCTTTGTAGTCATATATTTTGTGTGTCTTAAATCCTTATAAATTTACTAAAACTTGTTTTATGACCCAGAATAGAACCTGTCTTAGTTAATGTCCATGTGCACTTGAAAAGAATGTTATTCTACTCTCCTTGAGTAGAGTGTTCTAGTAAATGTCAAATCAAGTTGGTTGATGATGTAGTTCAAGTCTTATGTATCCTTAACTGATTTTTTGCCTATTTGGTGTATCAACTATTAAGAGCAAGGTATTTAAATCTCAGACTTGTAATTGAGGATTTATCTATTTCTCCTCGCAATTCCATCATTTTGGGGTCCCATATTGCAAAACTGTTATTAAGTGTATAAACACTTAGAATGATCATATCTTCTTGACTAATTGATCTTTTATAATTATAAAATGACCTTTTTTCTGATAATATTCTTTGCTGTACAATTTACTTTGATATTAATAGAGACAATCCAACTTTGCTTTTGAATAATTTTAGTATATAATTTTCCATCATTTTACCTTTAATCTAATTGTCTTTCTTGGGTTTTGCATTTTTATCCAATCTGGCAATGTCTATCTCTTAAGTAGGGTGTTTAGACCATTTACATTTAATGTGATTGCTGATATAGTTAGATTTAAGTCTGTCATCTGCTATTTATTTTCTATTTGTCCCATATGTTCTTTGTTCCCTTTCCCCAGTTTTTTCGAGTTTCTGCTGGATTGTTTTTATGAGTCCTTTTATCTCCTTTGTTGGCTTATTACCTATAATTCTTTATTTGGTTATTTTAATGGTTACTTAGGGTTTATACTATACATCTTTGACTAAGTCTACCTTCAATTAATATTGTACCACTCCACATACAGTGTAAGAACTTCACAATTCCATTCCTTCCTTCCTAGCCTTTATGCTACTGTTCTACATTTCACTTATACATATGTTATAAGCCCCACAGTATATTATTTTTTTGTTAAAAAAAGTTAATTATCTTTTAAAGACATTTAAGTAATATGAAAAGTCTTACATATTTGCCCATGTAAGTATCATTCCCATTGTCTTCATTCCTTTGTGAAGATCTAGATTTCCATTTGCTATCATGTTCCTTCCTTCTGAAAGACTTCCTTTAATAATTTGTGGAGAACGTTAGAGTGCAAATCTGCGATGATTAATTCTTTCAGTTTTTGGTTTTGAAAGATAATTTCACTGGTGCAGAATTTTAGCTTGACAATTTTTTCTTTCCATACTTTAAGTATGTTGTTTTACTCCCTTCTCATGTGCTTTTTTCCTCCAAGAAATCTGCTGTCATCTGTATCTTTATTTTTTCATACTAATATGTTTTTCCCCCTACATTTAAGATTTTCTCTTTACCTTGGTTTTGAGCAGTTTGTTTATGATGTGTCTTGGTGTAGTTTTCTCTGTTTCTTGTGTTTAGTGTTCATTGAACTTCTTGGGTCTCTAGCTCTTTACTTTTCCTCAAATTTGGAAAATTTTGGGCTGTTATTTCTTCAAACATTTTTTCTGTCCCTGCTACAATCTGCTTTCCTATAGAGACTCAAATTACATATATATTAGGCAATTTGAAGTTGTTTCACAGCTCGTGATCTTTTTTATTTTTTATTTTTTATTTCTTTAAGATTTTATTTGTTTATTTGACAGAGAGAGACACAGCGAGAGAGGGAATACAAGCAGGGGGAGTGGGAGAGGGAGAAGCAGGCCTCCCGCTGAGCAGGGAGCCTGATGCGGGGCTCTATCCCAGAACCCTGGGATCATGACCTGAGCCTAAGGCAGATGCTTAATGACTGAGCCACCCAGGCGCCCCTCGTGATCTTTTTTAGATGGTTTCTGTTGCTATGTCTACAAGTTCAGTCATCTTTTCATCTGTAATATCTAATCTGTCATTAATCCCATCTAGTGTATTTTTCATCTCACATATACTTTTCATATCTAGAAGTTCAATTTGGGCCTTTTTTATATCTTCTGTCTCTACTTAACTGTTGAAGCATATGGAATGCAATTATAATAACTTTAATACTCTTTTCTCCTAATTTAATATCTGTGTCAATTCTGGGTTTTGAGTCATTGATTATCATTCTCATTATGGCCCATGTTTTCCTGTCCCTTTGCATGCCTTGTAATCTTTGATTGGATGTCGGACTTTGTGAATTTTACCTTGTTGCATGCTAGCTATTTTTGTATTCCTATACATCCTTGAGTTTTGTCTTATGGGGCAGTTATGTTACTTAGAAATGGGCTGATCCTTTTAGGTCTTATTTTTATGCTTTGTTAGGTGAGTCTAAGCAGTGCTCAGTCTAGGGGTAATAATTTCACACTACTGAAACAAAACCCTTCTGAGTGCTTTACCCAATGCATTATGAATTATGAGTTTTCCAGTCTGTTTGGTGGGGACAGGCATTGCCAGCCCTGAGTGAATGCCAGACACTGTTCATTTCAATATTATTAAAGGATTCTTTCCCCAGACTCAAATATTTTTCTTATACACATGCTGATCAGTATTTTCTCCCCATATTGTGAGGATCCCTCTGCTAATCTGCAGGATCCTCTCTCTGTACATCTCTATCCTCTCCAGTAAGCTATCCTATGAACTCTAGCTACCTTGTTCTCCCCAGATCCTCAGCTCTAGTTCTTCAACTCAGAGAGTCTACCTGGTTACTTCTGTGTTTCCGATCCTTGCATGTCCTAGAAACTTTCTCAAAGTGATAAGCTGGGGTAATCATGGGTCTCACTTTGTTTCTTTTATCCATTGGTCAAATCTGATATCCTGTCTCTTGAAAACCATTGTTCCATAATATTTTTGTCTTTGTGGAGTTTTTGTTGTTGTTGTTTTTTGTTTTTGTGTGTTTGTTGGTTGGTTGGCTATTTCAGGCAAGAGAATAAATCTGGTCCCTATTACCCCATCTTGACAAGAAGTGAAAGTTTAATAAGTCATTTTTTCACTGCTTCAAGGTCAGTTGGGGTTCAGGTGATCTAATATGGGTTCTTTGAGAGTTGTTTGGGCTTGCCTGACTTCTCCTGTAAATACATATATAAAATACATATATAAATATGTATATTTTAGTGAACAAGGAATGTTTGGTTTAGTTAAAAGTGGAAATCAGCCTGAAAGTTTTACAAAGAAGTTAATACTAGTTATCAGGATCTTTTTGGATGGAGTGCTACTAATTTCAAAGAACTCACATGTAGAGTATTGAAATTTTCCTAGATCTAGCATCAGTCTCTAGGAAAAATGTGTATTTGTATAAGTAAGTACAGAAATTATCATTTAACACCTTTATTTTCTTATTTAAAAATTAGAGGACAATGTATATAAAAATATGCAAGAATCAAAGGAAACCCCCATATCCAGTCACCTAGATGAAATTGTTGCTGCTGTCAGCATAACGCCTAGAAAGAAGATCCAAAACAAGCTGCCGCAGACAGCGCTATTCCAGCCTCCTCGAGAGAAACTCCACCTCTGTGAAGAGAAAGCAAAGTCCTACTCTAGCAATCACGAAGTAAGGACCCTTCATTTTCTATACCTGCACTCTGGTAATTGATGAGAGTTTAGGTTACATTTCTACCCTCAGGAGTTTGGTACAAGAGAGTATATGGAGTACCTTTCTCAGAGAATGAGTGGGTGTAGCTCCCCAGGGCTCCAGGCACAGCACTTGGCACAGTCCACACCATACTTGCTGAATGAATGCACAAATGGACAAACAGGTTTACCCTGACCTCTGGCAAGCGTATACTAGACCAGTTGGTTATAGGTTTGACCTACTGCAGTCTTTTTCCATCAGTGTATACATATTTATTGCGCTGTCCCTAGTGCCGGGTCTAAGCACTGGAATCTAACACAAAGCAGATGAAACTTCTATAGAGCTTACAATTCTTACGTTCTTGATCTTCTTGTTTTCTGCATGCACCTTTCTCATTCTCTCCTCAAAGTTTTACTCGTTCACTCACTCATTCAATATGTATTTCTCTACCACCACTTACGTGTCGGGTCCTGTGTTGTTTGAGCGTGCAGCTCTTGATTTTGGCTCTGGGTCCTGGGATGGAGGGCTCCTTGCTCAGTGAGGAGTCGGCTGGAGATTCTCTCTCTCCTGCTGCCCCCCCCCCGTCTCTCTCTCTTTCAAATAAATAAATAAATCTTTAAAAAATAATAATCCCAGCAAGGAATTATAAGAGCCTGAACTACAACAGAGGCAGGCGAGATGCTAAGATCTGACAGGAATTCGGAAATGTGAATCAGTGAGGCCTGGTGATTAAGGGGACATAAGAGTTGTAGAGGCAAGAGCCAATCACAGGGGGTGTATACAATTCATGACTTATGTCTCAGCCAGCTTGGGTGGTGGGAAGCTTGCCGGTGCCTTTGCCATTGTAATGAAGACAGGAGGAAGAGCAGGAGTATGGAGAGGAGACGTGAATTTGGTTTTGAACATGTGCTTATTCATTATGCAGCACATATTTATTCAGTACCCACTACGTGCCAAGCTCTGTACTAGGTAGGCAGTAGGCTGGCAGCCTTTCTCAACCAGAGTTCTGCAGAATTAAGCCTGAATGCCCCAAAGCATTTACTGTCCATAAAGAAGTAACATCTCTTCTGTGGATCTGGAGTGGTACTAACTTATTTTCTGTGTTCTGGAGTTCAGGTGAGGAACCCCTGGATACAGTGGTGAACAGCATAGACAGGTTGAATGCCCTCATGTTGCTGAGGGGCAATCGACATTGTAAATACACTAGTGAGCTAGAGGATGTGTCAAGGGCTGTTAGGGAAAGAGCGGGCCTGTCTACGAAGAGGCGACATATGAGCTGAGACCTTAAGAAGTGAAGGAGCCAGCATGGAGGAGCTAAGGGAAAAGAGTTCCAGGGAGAGGGAACAGCACGTGTAAAGTCTATGAGGTGCGCACGAGTGTGATGTGTTTGGAGTAAAAGAGGAGACCGTGGTCTGATGTGAAATGCAGTTGGAGAGGCAGGGAGTTCACTTAGGACCTCGTAGGTCTCCAGCTGAGTGTCCTGGGAGGCCTTAAAAGTGCAGGAAAGTATTAACATGATGTAATTGGCTTTTTAAAATTTCCATTTTTTTCTACTTTTGAATTTTAAAATATTTTCAGACTTACAGGAAAGTCTACAAGATTCACCAAATTTTAACGTTTGCGTTATGGCTTTATTTGTCTGTGTGCATGTCATTATTTTTTTGAACTGTCTGAGAGCAAATTATAGATATTATGGTCCTTTACCCCCTGAATATCTTGGAGGATACTCTCCAGGTAACCACGGTACAGTGATTAAAGTTAGGAAACTAACATTGGTACAATATTATCATCTAATCTACAAACCTTATCCATATTTCTCAAATTATCGCAATCATGTCTTTGGCAGAAAAAAAAATCAGATCCATGCTCTGCTCCATCAGATTAAATTATTTCCAAGGCTCATCCCAGTTATGAAAAAGTCTGCCTACTTGTACTTCTCTCCTCTCTACCTCCTCCCCATGCCTGTTGGATGAAGCCACCAGAACTGGCAGAATAAAGATCAGAAAGCCAAAGGGATATTTGAACTTTGTGTTCTAGCAAGTAAGAAGGTGGAGGGAGGACAGGCTGCTCTTCTCTACCCCTGTCCCAGTTGCAGGTAGTGAGGACCAAGGCTATGATTGGGGGGTAGGGGGTGGGGGGGGCTGACTTCCAATCTACATAGCCCCCTTCTTAGAAATCTGTGGTTGGGATGGACCCATTATCAGATCAGGTCCTCTCTCTTTTCGGTAGATTATCTCTCTAGACTCCCCAATGTTTTCATCATTTCTTTCTTTTTCATACACTATTCATTTGCTGTCTCCCCACGGAAGCCATTCCCTTAACTCCCAGCATTAGTTGGGCTCCCATCTGCCGAGAGAGAATCCGCTGCCAAGATTGCTCACTCCTATTTTTTTGACTGATTGGTGTCGGCTATTGGTGCCTTTCTACCTGGGCCTCTCCGTGGGACCACTTAGGCTTCCTCATGGCATGGTGGTAAGGTTATTAGTTTGCTGGGGCTGCCATAACCAAATACCTCAGACTGGGTGGCTTCAACAACAGAAGTTTATTTCCTCAGAGTTCCAGAGGCTACAAGTCCAAGATCAAAGTGTTGGCAAGGTTGATGTCATTTGGAGGCTTAGCTTTCAGAGGGTGTCCTCTCGCTGTCCCCACTTCTTTCTTTGTGCATGCCTCTCCCTGGTGTCTCTTCCTCGTCTTATAAGGACATCAGTCACATTGGAGTAGGGCTCTACCGTAACGACCTCATTTCAACTTACGTCTTTAAACATCAACTTTACCCCTTCTCTCCATATACTGTCACATTCTGAAGTACTTGGGCCTCCAACATTTGGGTTTGGGGAGTGGGGGCACACAGTTCAGCCCATAAAAGGTTCTAAATAGAAACAGAAAGTGGAAGCCTCTAGTTCCTTAAGGTGTGGGCCCCCAAACCTGGTACCACATCATTTCCTCCATATTCCATCAGCCAGTCATAAAGCCCAGATTCAAAGGGAAGGAGACCTAGACCCCCACCGCTGGACGGAAAGAGTCAGGGAATTCTGGAGTGACATTTTAAAACTACCAGCCTCGCTTTGAATGTATTGCTACTCTGAGCTGACCTGGAGCGGGAGAGGCCAGCCCCCTGTTCTCTTTGTCCTGACACTGAATATAAATGGACTTCTCACTCCTTTAGTGAAATCTGTTTGTCAGTCCTGCCAGCCTCATTGCCATGCTGATATCCTAGGCTGCTAAGAAGGGTATTTGAATTGAGAACTAGCGAGTGTTATTTCAAAACCCACTACCAACTTGCCCACTGGTGCCTGAATGGTGTTCATAGCTGGGCAGCTGGAAACCCTAGGGAATGACAAGTCTGCTCTAGTTTTTCTATGTCTTCTTGATTCATTATATTTTTCATAATGTACTATAAGCTTAAATGTTTTAGAAATTGAAATGTACTATAAATTTTACTTGTTTCTGCCATTTATTGTCTATTTCACCCCACCCGATTAACAGCCCACCACCCAAAACAGATCTTTGCCTGTTTTGTTCTCTGATGGATCCCAAGTGCTTACAACCATGTCCTGCACATAGTAGGCACTCAGGAAGTACACACCGGATAAAAGCGCAAGTTGACCTTGTGCTTTGTGACTCTGCGTTTTCAGTTGTCTGACGAGTAAAGCCCATTTTCTCTCCGTTGCAGTATAAAGAGGCTGTCCATGAGCTGGTGCGCTGCATAGCGCTGACAAGAATTTGCTACGGCGCCTCCCACTGGAAACTAGCGGAGGCACACATTAGTCTGGCTCAGGGCTACCTTCGGCTGAAAGGTGAGTTCCTCCCAGATGAGGGTGGGGGGTTGGGGATTAGTCCATGGGTTTCTGCTCTTTCATGGAAATTTGACTCCCACTTACCTAGAAGGATTCATTAGGTTTTCTTGAATATTCTCCTGTCCACACATTGAAGAGCCATCTCCTTTCAGAAAGAGTCAATGAGATTTTTTCTATGATACCTAAAAAAGAGAAGGAAGATTTTAGCCCTTTGGATGGCTTTGGAGGACCCTTTTTTAAAATTTAAATTCAATTAATTAACATATAATGTATTACTGGTTTCAGAGGTAGAGGCCTGTGATACATCAGTCTTATATAACACCTGGTGCTCGTTACATCACGTGCCCGCCTTAATGTCCATCACCCAGTTACCCCATCCCCCTCCTCCCCTCCAGCAGCCCTCAGTTTGTTTCCTATGATTAAGAGTCTCTTATGGTTTGTCTCCCTCTCTGGTTTTGTCTTGTTTTATTTTTTTGGAGGACCCTTTTTTATGATCTTAAAAGTAAGGTTCTTGGGAGAGAATTTGTTAGCTTGAAAGGCATTGTAGGAGGGGCCCAATGCATGGAGTAGGGGCCTAAAATAGGATCCATCCACATTTGTTTTGATGGAGAATCACTTTCCTGTAAGTGACCCCTCCCCTCCCCCCCCAAAAAAAATACATAAATAAGAGACTAAATCAAGCTGGCAGTGAACAAAAGGTAATGTATTGTCTTATACAACTTGAAAAGCCAAGGGTAAAACTTGCTGTAGACTTAGCCAGATCCGGGCGTTCAAACAATGTCATCAGTTCTGTGTTTCTCTCTTATCCCACCGCTTGGCTCTGTTTTTCTCTGTATGGACTTCATTCTTACCCAGGCTTTGCCCACGTGGCAGCAGAAAGTCTTGCAGAAGCTGTAAACTTCCCTCATCAGCATTCCCAGGAAAGAAAGAACATCTTTCCCCCCAAATCTCAGGATTTGGGGTTCTTATTGGGCTGACTTGGATGGTATGTCAAAGGCAAGGAATAGTCTGATTGGCTAGATCTGCCTTTTGGCTCCGCTGGATCCTGGGGGACAAGCTGGCCTTGGTAAATCGAATGGATTGGGTGTGCAGGGGCCAGGTGTCCCCAGAAGAAAACAGAGGAAGGGGGATAGACGCAGGGAAGGATAGCATGTCTTCTTCTTTTGACTAGGCATCCTAGGATGGCTGTATAAGAGTACATCTCTGTACTCCTTTCTTCAACTGAAAAGCAATGATAATGATGATGGTGCTACTTAACTTCCCAGGATTGATCCAGTGAATACATAAAATAACAAGAAGTGGAAAACACCAGCAATGCTCAGCACAGAATTGCCACCCAATAAATTTGGCTAAATCTGATTGTCGACTGGTCCTACCTATTAGATCAAAGACTGTTGGAGCCAGAGGGGACCCTGGAGATCATCTAGTTCAAACCCTAACCCCCTCCTATATTTTTAGATTCAGAGGGAACGAGTGAGCTGAAACAGCTTGCCCCAATTTACATTGTTAGTAAGTAGATGATCCGAGACTCAGACCTAAGATTTTGCATGCCAACACCAGTGGCCTGGCATCTGAGATTTCAAATGATGCTTTTCTTCCACAGCCTGCTACCTTTTTGCATGATAGTCTTTCTTTCTCAATTTAAAGTGAAAGCAGCATCTACTCTTCCTTAAGGTCTTATTGAATGCCAGGCACCATGCTAACTATCTCCCACGCATGTTCTCATTCATTCTTCATCACAATCCTATAAGGGGGGTAATATTATCATCACTGTTTACAGTTGAGGGAGCTGAAGCCAACGTTTCAGAGTAAGTGGTAGTTCAGGGAACTCATTCTGGGCAGTTTGATGTCAGAGCTGGTGTTTTTAAACCTCAACCCACACTGCCTCCTGTTGCCTGAGTTCCTTGAGGGAATGTACCAAAGTTGATAATACAGCGCGCCTTTATCTTTTATAATATTGCATATTTAATTGGCAATAATAAATTTCTCGTAGGTTGATTAAATGTGTGCCTTAAAAAAATTAGACAAAATTCTCTGAAGTAGTGAGCGCTGGGTGTTGTATGCAACTGATGAATCACTAAATTCTACCTCTGCAACAATAATACAGTATATGTTAATTAAATTGAATTTAAATTAAACATTCAAACAAACAAACAAAAATTAGACAAAATTCTCTAAGAGTTCCCACATGGAGAACATACCCTGGATTTTTTCCATCTGAAGATATATTCTTCTGTTTTACAGACACAGGAACAGAATTAATTTCAGATTTTTGGCAGCTTTTTTAGAGATTTGAGATACTATTTCATATAATGGAAAAACATAAGACCAGGGGTGTATGGATGTGGGTGGGAGAGAGGATGTCAGTGTGGGGGAGGAGGATGGGAGTGTGGGGAAGTGAAAAGCCCTGAAACCTAACCGGTGACCCCCCCCCTTGTCACCCTTACCACAAATTAATAAGCCATGGAAGAACTCTGGAGCGCACTGGGGAATTAGAGCTTGGTAGTGATTATTTTTCTCATTGTTGTCCCATTTTGTTTCATGTTAGTCAATAACCTTATAGGAATAAGAGATTGTGGCATATTAGCCCATTCTGTCATTGAAATTATATTTGTAAGTTTTTGTAGATTATCACTGTATTTGTATTCTGTTAAAATAACTCTCTGAAGTTATGATTATAGATAGACAAGCAGAAGATTCAGAATTTTTAGTATTTCATTAAGATCGCTGTCACAAAGCCAGAATTGAAATTCATGAATATCTTATTTCCTGCCCAGAATGCTATAGTCCTTGCATTCCATTTGTTTTCTTATAATTATTTAGAACGTATTTTATATCTGATATTGGTGAGGTTTCAAAGTTGTTCAGTTCCCGCTCGTTCTGTTTACTTCTAGAAAGGCCATTTGGGGAAAAATTTATCTTGAGTACTAGGTGTAAACCACTCCTTTGGTTTTTACAGTCAGGACAATATTTCATGCCGCCCTGATCCATCTCGATGCGTCACTTGCCAATACGTGAAGGAGACCTCGTTCAATTTCCCAGCCAGAGATAATTATAGTGAAAGAGAAACTGAGACTGCTTTTTCTTTGTCCACAGGACTGTCGCTGCAAGCAAAGCAACATGCAGAAAAAGCCAAAGAAATCCTCACCAACTCCATTGTGCCTCCCTATAACGACAATACAGATGTTTTCAAGTGTTCGATTGAATTGTTCCATACCATGGGGAGAGCCTTACTCTCCCTTCATAAGTATCCTTTTTTTCTAATCATTCCACCTAGAAAGGCCCCCGTAATGCTTATATTTAATTTTCTTTTTTTTTTTAAGATTTTATTTCTTTGAGATAGAAAGAAAAGAGAGAGAGAGCATGAGCAGGGGGCAGAGGCCGAGGGGGAAGCAGACTCCCCGCTGAGCAGGGAGCCTGAAGCAGGGCTCGATCCCAGGACCCCGAGATCACGACCTGAGCCAAAGGCAGACGCTTTTAACCGACTGAGCCACCCAGGCGCCCCTTATTTTCAAGGCCAAATCAAAAAGTGACAAATGGCTCAGGAAGGGTGATGGGAAGTTTAAGAGCCAAGGATGTCCAGGAACTGGGGCCCCAGTATCTAGAGCCATATGTGAAGTTTCCTGAACACAGCCCAGATTTAAGGAAGCTTCAGAGAATTTGTCAAAGGCAGAGCAACTTGCAAAGGAGCTGCTGCAGTGTGGAAGGATTATAAAGGAGGAATGGATAGAAATTCAAGCACGGATCAAATTGTCATCTGCACAGTAAGTTTCCAGTTTAGGACGTTTTGAATACATCATGGCCGGAGGTTCTCTGCCAGAACACTCTGTCTTCAGGCAGAAGGAGCTTCTCCACGGTGCTGTGTCCGTGGCTTCTCCGTGGCCATTGTCCAGAAGCAAAAGAGGACCATGGTCATGTCACAGCAGCCACAACCAAGGCACATACATCAGTGACTTTTTTTAAAAAAGATTTTATTTATTTATTAGAGAGAGCACGTGCACGTGCACACAAGAGAGGGAGAGAGAGACAGAGCAGGAGGAGAGGGAGAAGCAGGCTCCTCCCAGGACCCTGAGATCATGACCTGAGCCGAAGGCAGATGCTTAACCGACTGAGCCACCCAGGCATCCCCATCAGTGACTCTGTTCACTAAATAATGTGGTGCTGATACATCCACCCCTGGGTCCTAGAGTTCTGGTGTCATTCTCTTGACTTTCTATTTCTTGTCTGCTCTCCTGGACCCCCTCCTCTGTGTTTAAATCACCATGTATTTCGTACCACAGAGAGGAAGAAGATATTTATTACACGCATAACTGGCAGAGAGCTCATATCTAGAATCTGTAAAGAACTCCTATATATCAATAAAACAAAGACAAACAATAGAAAAGCGGGCAAGAGACTTCACAAAAAAAAGGATGCCCACATAGCTAATAAGCATTCTAAATATTCCACCTCATCTGTCTTCAGGGAAGTGAAAATTAAAGTCATGAGCTACTACTACAGCTCCACTAGAATGGCTAAAGTTTTTTTTAAATCTTTTTTTTATTATGTTAAATTAGCCAACATATAGCACATTATAAGTTTTTGATGTAGTGTTCAACGATTCATTAGTTGTGTATAACACCCAGTGCTCATCACCACACGTGCCCTCCTTAATACTTAATGTCCCATCCCCCCACCCCCTCCCCTCTGAAACCCTCACTTTGTTTCCTGGAGTCCAGAGTCTCTCATGGTTTGTCTTCCTCTCTAATTTCTTCCCATTCAGTTCCCTATGGTCCTCCGCACTATTCCTTATGTCCCACATATGAGTGAAACCATATGATAATTGTCTTTCTCTGCTTTACTTATTTCACTTAGCATAATCCCCTCCAGCTCCATTCATGTCTATGCAAATGGCAGGTATTCATCGTTTCTGATGGCTGAGTAATATTCCATTGTATATATGGACCACATCTTCTTTATCCATTCATCTGTTGAAGGGCATCTCGGCTCCTTCCACAGTTTGGCTACTGTGGGCATTACTGCTATGAACATTGGGGTGCAGGCGGCCCTTCTTTTCACTACATCTGTGTCTTTGGGGTAAATACCTAGAAGTGCAATTGCTGGGTTGTAAGGTTGGCTAAGTTTTTTAAAAGACTGATAATAATATCAAGTGTTGGTAAGGATGTCAGGCTCTTAGAGGCTTTCTCATATGTTGTTGTTTAGAATATGTTTGGTATAACTACTTTAGAAAACTGGCTTTATCTTCAAAATAGTAATGTTCATCTACTCTATGACACAGCAGTATCACTCATAAATAGAACAGAAATGCACACATATGTTCACCAAAAGACAGCCAAGAATGTCCAAAGCTACGTTATTTGTAAAAGCCAAGAATCAGAAACAACCCAACTGTTCACCAAAGCAGAATAGATAAAATTGTGATCTGTTTGTACAAAGGAAATGATGAGACTGCTCCTTTGCTTCACATCAGGGATGACTCTCACAAACATAATGCGTCGTGCAAGAAGCCAGACCCAAAGAGAGGAATCACTGGGAGGGCCTGTGAGTCCAGAATTTCTTCCCGCCCAGAAGTAGGTATTCTATCTTGTATTGTAAGAGAGGAAAGAAGCAACTCGGAGGTCCCAGATCTGATACTTGTTGCATCTGTTGAAACCTAACCAATGTTACCAGAACTTAATGTCCAGCGGTATTGCTTCAAAAAGAGGGTAAACTATCCTTGGCCAGAATCCGGCATCTCCTCTAAGAATTCTTTCCAAATAGCAGTACCAAATCTTGCCAGCAGATGGCGCGCCTCGTACACATCTACCCACCAAGAATGGTGGCTCGGTCGTTAAGCGTCTGCCTTCGGCTCAGGTCCTGACCCAGGGTCCTAGGATCCAGCCTCGCATCGGGCTCCCTTCTCCGTGGGAAGCCTGCTTCTCCCTCTCCCACTCCCCCTGCTTGTGTTCCCTCTCTCGCTGTCTCTGTCAAATAAATAAATAAAATCTTAAAAAAAAAAAAAGAACGTAAGTCAATGTTTCCAGCTGTCGTACAAAGTTACTTTATGTCTAGCTGAGTTGTTTTAAACTTCACCACTTCTTTCAGTCCTGGTTCTTCGCAGTGACGTAGTCACTGGAACTTGCGTGTTTCAATGGCATGGTTTTCATTTGATCACTCTGCCTCGTTTCCTCATTGAGTTATGAATATTTTGCCTACACAGCGCTGCTTTAGAAATGTATGAGGCTTTGTTTTTGTACATTTCAGCTTATATTCACAACCCCAAGGGCCTTTTCTTTTACCAGGTCTTGGTCGCAGAAGACCAGGACAATGTCTCAGGCAGCTCTCACGGGATTTGTGTTCCTCTTAAAAGGGTATCTTTCATGCATCCTCCTCCTCCTTCTGCCTCGCCTTTTATGGTGCCCATCAGGCCAGGCCAGTTCTTTTCTCCTTGGGCTGACAGATGAATGCTGCCGGGTGACTCATGGTCCATGCCTTCTATCCCTAACTGTGGGCTGAAGCTTTGTCCCTTTTACCTGCCCTCCTCTGTTCTAGCACTACTTCCTATTCACTAATCATTCATTAACTTTGGAGACTAAGTCCAAAACATGTTCCTATGCAACCCCTTGTTTTTTCTAAATGTGATCAAGAAACTCGCTAGTGAATATGGGCAAACCCTTCCCCTGTGTTAAGAATTATTTTCTGCCCCAGTTACTGCTGCTCCAGAACGTGTGACCTGTCTAGGATTTCCCTAAGACCGTGTGACAGGTCATCTTTGGAGGCCTCCACAGCTTGCTCGGTGAGCACTTGGCCTGGTGTTGCTGTGCTGACTAGCTCTCAGTGCACTTGGGAGAACTAGAGCATCAACAGGACATCTCCTGTATCTGGAAGGAATGGGACGTGGTGTAGCCAACAGTGTGGGCTTTCCAATCAGGTAGCCCCAAGTTCAAATCAGCATCCATTCCACCCTCCCAGCTGTAGGACTATGGGCAACTCTCCTCTCCTGTTAAGGTAGGAATGATCAGACCTCCAAGGTTTGCCATGATGATGAAATAGACCACACATTAAAGCATCTGGGTACATGGTAGACCTTTTTTTTTTTTTAGATTTTATCTATTTATTTTTAAGAGGGAGCGCGCATGCGTGTACAAGTAGTGTTGGGGGGGGGGTTTGGAAGGGGGCAGGAGGAGGGGTAGAGGGAGAGGAAGAGAGAGAATCTTAAGCAGGCTCCATGCCCAGCATGGAGCCGAGGCAGGGCTGGATCTGATGACCCTGAGATCATGACCTGACCTGAAATCAAGAGTCAGTTGCCCAACCAACTGAGCCACCGAGGTGCCCCAAGATTTTATTTTTTTAAGTAATCTCTGCACCCACCGTGGGGCTCAAACTCATGACCCTGAGATCAAGAGTGGCATGCTCTACAGACTGAGCCAGCCAGGAGCCCTGGTAGACCCTTTTTAAAAAGTAGTTATCATAGTTACTATCCAGTGGAACATTTCTCTTTGTGCAGTTTCATCCCGGAAACGATTTGGTTTTAAAGCATGTGCTTATATCGCAGACTAAGATTCTGTACTTCAAGACTGCCCCTGGAATGCAATATTCTTTCCTATTCTTTTTTTTTTTTTTTTTTAAAGATTTTATTTATTTATTTGAGAGAGAGAGTGAGAGAGAGAGAGCGCAAGAGGGGGTAGGGTTAGAGGGAGAAGCAGACTCCCCGCCGAGCAGGGAGCCCGATGTGGGACTCGATCCCGGAACTCCAGGATCATGACCTGAGCCGAAGGCAGTCGCTTAACCAACTGAGCCACCCAGGCGCCCTTCTTTCCTATTCTTATCTTGTGACTTGGGAAAGGCTAAGCACTCTTTGTCTTTACTTTTGTGAACCACCTACGTTAAAATTAAGATAGTCTTATGTTTGTTTGTTTGTTTTTAAGCTTGACTTTGTTTCTTTGTCTTGGTTCTTCTTGATCCATTATAGTCGTGAGATTTGGAAAGTGATTCTAACATAAGCTTTCCCAAGAGGAAAGGAGATGAGGAAGTTTCCTCCCTTGGCCGGGACTTCCTGGGAAGGGGTAGAAGGTAATGGAATAAACAGTGGTGTGTGGGACCTCGTGTGTATCTACCTGCCACCACCTCACTGGGATGCTGAAATTTGACTTAGTTCTATAGGCTTCCCCATAAAGTATCCCCAGTGGCTTCTATTGGGAATTTTTGATGCTTCAGTAATCACCTTTACTCTCTTGCTTTTAGGTCCTACAGTGTTCAAACCAATAATCTCTAAATCTTACTTTCAGGACTCAACCGTTTTTGTTTTGTTTTGTTTTGTCTTGTTTTAAGTTTATACCATCATGTGGAGGTCCTTGGTGTTAAGCTTATACCTCTGTAGATGTGTTTCTTTAAAGAATCACCTTCTCGGGGCGCCTGGGTGGCTCAGTCGTTAAGCATCTGCCTTCGGCTCAGGTCATGATCCCAGGGTCCTGGGATCGAGCCCCACATCGGGCTCCCTGCTCAGCGGGAAGCCTGCTTCTCCCTCTCCCGCTCCCCCTGCTTGTGTTCCCTCTCTAGTTGTCTCTCTGTGTCAAATAAATAAATAAAATCTTAAAAAAAAAAAAAAGAATCACCTTCTCTACATCTCTTTTTTGAGTATAAAGACTCTGACAAATGCTCATGCGTCCAAAGCCCTGCTTCTCTCCTCCTCCGGGAAATGCCCTGTTCTTCTCCCGAGATGTTTCTCCTGTCAGCTCCTCCCATGGGACACTATTTGCCTGGCATGCCTTATGCTTGTTTCACAAGGAAATGATTTATTTTTTTCCGGTGCTCTTCTTTGTCCTGTATTCCTTTGATTAAAGAAATGCGCTTCCCTTACACAAAATCTGATTTTTGAAAAATCAGGGTTTTTTTTAATGTGGAGAAGCACAAAACCCTACATGGCACAGATTACCTTCATATCCTTTATCTGCTTTCTATTTCTTCAATCCCTTAAAGTCTTAAATTTCAGAGCACTGTATTTTTCTCTTTTCCTTTCTAACACTACCTCCTTATAATACACATTTCTTTACACAACTACAAATAATAACGATGATATTAGGCAACCACACTAGCCACTGACTCTTGACCACCTTCTGTGTCAGGCTTTTGCAAGGCACCTTTTAGATCTGGTCTCATTTAGTCCTATGTGCTGGGCACTCTTCCTAGTACCATTTTCAAATGGAGCAACCGAGGAAAAGGGAGGTCATTTCCCAAGGTCACACAGCTGGGAATGGCAGAGCAGAGCCAGGCCTACCAACCTTGGGTGCCCGGGCTCCTCACCACCGCCCAGATCACATTCACTATGCAGAACAGAGACCTTACAATACAGTCTACAGAGCAAAGCCTTTAGCTGTGTGTGCCAGAGGGTAGACAGAGATTCAGATGTAAGCCTTTTCTCCCTCTGCCTCTAGAAAATCCCACTTGTCCTCTTTCTGGATTGATTTCTCATCAGATTTCGATTATCAGCAACCTTCCCACAAAGCCTTTGCTTTTCGTTGTTGCTCCGTATTCTTGCCAAGTTCCAGAGCTTTTATGTATTTATTTTTGATTTTTTTATTAACATATAATGTATTATTTGTTTCAGGGGTACAGGTCTGTGATTCATCAGTCTTACACAATTCACAGCGCTCACCATAGTACCTACCCTCCCCAATGTCCATCACCCAGCCACCCCATCCCTCCCACCCCCCTCCATTCCAGCAACCCTCAGTTTGTTTCCTGTGATTAAGAGCCTTTTATGGTTTGTCTCCCTCTCTGGTTTCATCTTGTTTCATTTTTCCCTCCCTTCCCCTATGATCCTCTGCCTTGTTTCTCAAATTCCTCACATCAGTGAGATCATATGATACTTGTCTTTCTCTGATTGACTTATTTCACTTAGCATAGTACCTTCTAGTTCCATCACGTCATTGCAAATATTTATTTATTTTTAAAGATTTTATTTATTTGAGAGAGAGAGAGAGCATGAGTAGGGGGAGAGGCAGAGGGAGAGGGAGAAGCAGACTCCCTGCTGAGCAGGGAGCCCAGTCCCAGGACTCATGATCCCAGGGATCATGACCTGAGCCTAAGGCAAACACTTAACCAACTGAGCCACCCAGGCGCCCCCAAATTCCAGAGCTGTTAAAAAGAAACTCTCTGTTGTCTTGGTAATACCAAAGAGCTTGCATTTGTCTGTGGCCTGTTGAAACAAGGCTCCGTCCCTGTGAGCTCTTCTGAAGCCCATCTGAAATGAGATAGTGTCTCATCACGCGCTCTGGAGAATTACTGTGGATGTATTTTCATTCAATAAAATATGTTGTGGTTGAAGTTGCAGACCTGCCAAATTCACATACTGCCACATTCTGTTGTTCAAAACTCTCTATCTTTTCATCTGTCTGGTGTTTCCTAAAGCTGCCTAAACATATTATGGGCATGCGGAGACAGTAAATCCTCAAAGCATTCCCGGCAGGCAGAGGGAAGCGGAAAGGAGACAATGTTACATCCCAAACATTACTAGCAGCACCAGGAGACGGTGGAGATGACCTGAAATTGACTGAGGCTTTAAGGGAGTTGGCAGCAAAGGCAAGGCCATCATGTAGGCATTCCCTGAGACCGTACCCCCTCCATGCCTTTTTTATTAAATATATTGTGAAGCTAAAGTAATTTTATTTTCTATTTTGTCTTTTCTTTTACATGAACAGCGTACCCTTGATGAGCTCCGGAAGGCTCATTGGAGATGACGTTAGCTTGATAAGCCTCTGTTTCTGGCGGTCTTGTGGGTGCCAGGACCCTGGATCAGGGTGCCGGCAGCAGCCTCAAGGGGCGAGGCCTAGGACGTGCTTCATTCTTTGCACACACTAAACCAGAGAGGGTTGTATTTGTTCATCTTTGGAACAGCATAAAAGTACAGATGTTGAGGTGGCGCCTGGGTGGCTCAGTCGTTAAGCGTCTGCCTTCGGCTCAGGTCATGATCCCAGGGTCCTGGGATCGAGCCCCGCATCGGGCTCCCTGGTCTGCGGGAGGCCTGCTTCTCCCTCTCCCACTTCCCCTGCTTGTGTTCCCTCTCTCGCTGTGTCTCTGTCAAATAAATAAAATCTTTAAAAAAAAAAAAAAAAAGTACAGATGTTGTTAGGCAAATACATACACACTCCAAGCTTACCAAATAGGACATTTCAGGTACATGGAGGCCTGTTCTGTGTCCTTCCCAATCCCATGTTCTTCCCCCCACCCCCTAACTTCACAGGCAGTTATTATCCTTAATTTAGTGTTTTTCATTCCTCTGAATGAAATATGTATATATACATATACATATATATATAGCCATGAAAATATGCAGTATTATTTCTCACTTTTCAAACTTTCTATGTATATTTCCTTCTGTAGCTTGCTTTCCCCCCCAATTACATTTGTATTTCTGAGATGTACCCATGTCAGCTGTTACATATATCTCTAGTCTCTTCATTTTATTTATTTATTTAAGTAGGGCTCCACACCCAGCGTGGAGCCCATCACGGGGCTTGAGTCACAACCCCGAGATCATGACCTGAGCTGAAATCAAGAGTCAGATGCTTAACCACCTGAGCCACCCAGGCTCCCTTCTAGTCTTTTTTTTTTTTTTTTTTTTTTTAAAGATTTTATTTATTTATTTGAGAGAGAGAGCACATGAGAGGGGGGAGGGTCAGAGGAAGAAGCAGGCTCCCTGCCGAGCAGGGAGCCCGATGCGGGACTCGATCCAGGGACTCCAGGATCATGACCTGAGCCGAAGGCAGTCGCTTAACCAACTGAGCCACCCAGGCGCCCTCCCTTCTAGTCTTTTGATTTTAAACCCACACATTGTGTTTTATCCATCTGACTTTCCCCTAACTTAATCATCAGTGTTCACAGGGCAAACATATAAACTCAGTGAGATGAAATTCCAGTTTCACTCTTGTACATGTCTCTTTGGGCACACGTTCAAGATTATCTCTGAGGTCTATGCCCAGGAGTGGAATTGCTCACTTGACAAATATCCACATTCTCAACTTTACCAGGTTTGCCAAACACCAATCTATGCTCTCGCCAGTAGGATTTGGAAATTCCCCATTACTCCACATCCTTGCCAACACTCGATACTGTCAGACTTCTTATCTGTGCCAATCGTATGGTTTCTTTAACTGCATTTCCCTAATAGCAAGTTTGAACATCTTTTCATATGTTTGCTGGACATTTGGAAATCATGTTCTGTGAATTGTCTATTCATATCTTTTGCTCATTTTTTAAATTGGGCTGTTTGTATTTTTCTTATTAATTTATAGACATTCTTCTATTTCTGACAAGTTATTTGATGCTTACATATATTGTATATACTCCCAGAGTGGGCATAGTTTGGGCTTTTCACTTTCTTTATGTTGACTTTTGATGTACAGGAGTTTTTGGTTTTTTTTTAAGATTTTATTTATTTATTGGACAGAAAGAGACACAGCGAGAGCAGGAACACAAGCAGAGGGAGTGGGAGAGGGAGAAGCAGGCTTCCTGCTGAGCAGGGAGCCCAATGTGGGGCTCGATCCCAGGACCCTGGGATTATGACCTGAGCCGAAGGCAGATACTTAACGACTGAGCCACCCAGGTGCCCCTGGGAGTTTTTATTTTTAAGGTGACTCAATTTACCCAACTTTTCTGTTCTGATTTATATTTTTTTGTATCTTGTTTAAAAAAATCCTTCTCTTCCCAAAGTCATGAAATTACTTTTTCTTATATTTTTCTCTCAAACATATCACAGTTTTGCTTTTTAAATTTAGGCCTCTCTAATCCACTTAGAACTCTTGTGTACATAATGTGAGGGATCTAATTTTTTTCCCCTGTGGATGACCTAAGTAAGGGGGTAAGTCGTTTCAGCTACAAGAGAAAGAAGGATTCAAGGTTTGAAGAATTCAGTGGTTTGAAACTTGGGGCCAATAATAGGCTGACAAAAGAATCTTTTAAGTTTAGGGTGTTCAGAAATGGCAACAGGTCACCTTCAAGTATGGACGCCTTGTGTGTGATTGTGTCCCTTTGGGGCTGGCTCCCTGCTAAGTTCAGCTGGCTGGATGTCATGGGATTCGTGAGATGTGCTTTCATTTGGACATTCTGGTTTCAGAGGCAGAACTATGGCCAGTGAAAAGCATGTGTTTGTTCCTGCTGAATTTGCCTGCTTCTGGGTCTCCTTCCCTGCAATATTCAAATTAAATTTCTAGGCAGGGAGATAATACAAAGTGGGACTTGAGCACAGTGTGTTTAAAAAAAAAAAATGGCACTCCCATGTCAAAGTAGCTGCTCTGAGTGAGTATACCCAGTGTTCGTTCTATTAGGGGGCTGAAGGAAGAGAAATCTCCGGTCCTGGAGTTGGCCAGGAGGGGTTCCATATTAGTTTGCAAGGGCTGCCATAACAAAGTACCACCAACTAGGTGACGTGAACAACAGAAAGTTCTCTCATAGTGCTGGAGGCTAGAAATCTGAGATAAAAGTGTCGACAGGATTGGTTCCTTCTGGGGACTGTGAGGGAGGATCTGTTCCAGGCCTTTCTCCCAGCTTCTGGGGGGTTCCTGGCAATCTTTGGCATTCCTTGGCTTATAGATGCATGACCCCAATCTTGCCTTATCTTCACGTGGCCTTCTCTCTGTGTGTGTGTCTTTGTGTCCTTTTTTTTTTTTTTTTTAAATTTTTTTATTGTTATGTTAATCCCCCTACATTACATCATTAGTTTTAGATATAGTGTTCCATGATTCATTGTTTGTGCATAACACCCAGTGCTCCATGCAGAACGTGCCCTCCTCAATACCCATCACCAGGCTAACCCATCCTCCCGACCCCCTCCCCTCTAGAACCCTCAGTTTGTTTTTCAGAGTCCATCGTCTCTCATGGTTCTTCTCCCCCTCCGATTTCCCCCCCTTCATTCTTCCCCTCCTGCTACATTCTTCTTCTTCTTTTTTTCTTTCTTAACATATATTGCATTATTTGTTTCAGAGGTACAGATCTGAGATTCAACAGTCTTGCACAGTTCACAGCGCTTACCAGAACACATACCCTCCCCAGTGTCCATCACCCAGTCACCCCATCCCTCCCACCCCACCCCCCACTCCAGCAACCCTCAGTTTGTTTCCTGAGATTAAGAATTCCTCATATCAGTGAGGTCATATGATACATGTCTTTCTCTGTTTGACTTATTTCGCTCAGCATAATACCCTCCAGTTCCATCCACGTCGTTGCAAATGGCAAGATCTTATTCCTTTTGATGGCTGCATAATATTCCATTGTATATATATACCACATCTTCTTTATCCATTCATCTGTTGATGGACATCTTGGCTCTTTCCACAGTTTGGCTATTGTGGACATTGCTGCTATAAACATCGGGGTGCACGTAGCCTTTCGGGTCCCTACTTTTGTATCTTTGGGGTAAATACCCAGTAGTGCAATTGCTGGATCATATGGTAGCTCTATTTTCAACTTTTTGAGGAACCTCCATACTGTTTTCCAGAGTGGCTGCACCAGCTTGCATTCCCACCAACAGTGTAGGAGGGTTCCCCTTTCTCCGCATCCCCGCCAACATCTGTCATTTCCTGACTTGTTAATTTTAGCCATTCTGACTGGTGTGAGGTGGTATCTCATTGAGGTTTTGATTTGGATTTCCCTGATGCCGAGCGATATTGAACACTTTTTCATGTGTCTGTTGGCCATTTGGATGTCTTCTTTGGAAAAATGTCTGTTCATGTCTTCTGCCCATTTCTTGATTGGATTCTTTGTTCTTTGGGTGTTGAGTTTGATGAGTTCTTTATAGATTTTGGATACTAGCCCTTTATCTGATATGTCATTTGCAAATATCTTCTCCCATTCTGTCAGTTGTCTTTTGGTTTTGTGGACTGTTTCCTTGGCTTTGCAAAAGCTTTTGATCTTGATGAAGTCCCAATAGTTCATTTTTGCCCTTGCTTCCCTTGCCTTTGGCGATGTTTCTAGGAAGAAGTTGCTGCGGCTGAGGTCGAAGAGGTTGCTGCCTGTGTTCTCCTTTAGGATTTTGATGGACTCCTGTCTTACATTGAGGTCTTTCAACCATTTGGAGTCTATTTTTGTGTGTGGTGTAAGGAAATGGTCCAGTTTCATTCTTCTGCATGTGGCTGTCCAATTTTCCCAACACCATTTGTTGAAGAGACTGTCTTTTTTCCATTGGACATTCTTTCCTGCTTTGTCAAAGATTAGTTGACCATAGAGTTGAGGGTCCATTTCTGGGCTCTCTATTCTGTTCCATTGATCTATGTGTCTGTTTTTGTGCCAGTACCATACTGTCTTGATGATGACAGCTTTGTAGTAGAGCTGGAAGTCTGGAATTGTGATGCCGCCAGCTTTGCTTTTCTTTTTCAACATTCCTCTGGCTATGCGGGGTCTTTTCTGGTTCCATACAAATTTTAGGATTATTTGTTCCATTTCTTTGAAGAAAGTGGATGGTATTTTGATGGGGATTGCATTGAATGTGTAGATTGCTCTAGGTAGGATTGACATCTTCACAATATTTGTTCTTCCAATCCATGAGCATGGAACGTTTTTCCATTTCTTTGTGTCTTCCTCAATTTCTTTCATGAGTATTTTATAGTTTTCTGAGTACAGATCCTTTGCCTCTTTGGTTAGATTTATTCCTAGGTATCTTATGGTTTTGGGTGCAATTGTAAATGGGATCGACTCCTTAATTTCTCTTTCTTCTGACTTGTTGTTGGTGTATAGGAATGCCACTGACTTCTGTGCATTGATTTTATATCCTGCCACTTGACTGAATTCCTGTATGAGTTCTAGCAGTTTTGGGGTGGAGTCTTTGGGATTTTCCACATAAAGTATCATATCATCTGCAAAGAGTGAGAGTTTGACTTCTTCTTTGCCAATTTGGATGCCTTTGATTTCTTTTTGTTGTCTGATTGCTGTGGCTAGGACTTCCAATACTATGTTGAATAGCAGTGGTGATAGTGGACATCCCTGCCGCGTTCCTGACCTTAGGGGGAAAGCTCTCAGTTTTTCCCCATTGAGAATGATATTCGCTGTAGGTTTTTCATAGATGGCTTTTATGATATTGAGGTATGTACCCTCTATCCCTACACTCTGAAGAGTTTTGATCAAGAAAGGATGCTGTACTTTGTCAAATGCTTTTTCTGCATCTATTGAGAGGATCATGTGATTCTTGTTTTTTCTTTTGTTAATGTATTGTATCACGTTGATTGATTTGCGGATGTTGAACCAACCTTGCAGCCCAGGGATAAATCCCACTTGGTCGTGGTGAATAATCCTTTTAATGTACTGTTGGATCCTATTGGCTAGTATTTTGGTGAGAATTTTTGCATCCATGTTCATCAGGGATATTGGTCTGTAATTCTCCTTTTTGATGGGGTCTTTGTCTGGTTTTGGGATCAAGGTAATGCTGGCCTCATAAAATGAGTTTGGAAGTTTTCCTTCCATTTCTATTTTTTGGAACAGTTTCAGAAGGATAGGTATTAATTCTTCTTGAAATGTTTGGTAGAATTCCCCTGGGAAGCCATCTGGCCCTGGGCTTTTGTGTTTTGGGAGATTTTTGATGACTGCTTCTATTTCCTTAGTGGTTATAGGTCTGTTCAGGTGTTCTATTTCTTCCTGGTTCAGTTTTGGTAGTTGATACATCTCTAGGAATGCATCCATTACTTCCAGGTTATCTAATTTGTTGGCATAGAGTTGCTCATAATATGTTCTTATAATTGTTTGTATTTCTTTGGTGTTGGTTGTGATTTCTCCTCTTTCATTCATGATTTTGTTGATTTGGGTCATTTCTCTTTTCTTTTTGATAAGTCTGGCCAGGGGCTTATCAATCTTGTTAATTCTTTCAAAGAACCAGCTCCTAGTTTCGTTGATCTGTTCTACTGTTCTTTTGGTTTCTATTTCATTGATTTCTGCTCTGATCTTGATTATTTCTCTTCTCCTGCTGGGTTTAGGCTTTATTTGCTGTTCTTTCTCCAGCTCCTTTAGGTGTAGGGTTAGGTTGTGTACTTGAGACCTTTCTTGTTTCTTGAGAAAGGCTTGTATTGCTATATACTTTCCTCTTAGGACTGCCTTTGCTGTATCCCAAAGATTTTGAATAGTTGTGTTTTCATTTTCATTGGTTTCCATGAATTTTTTTAATTCTTCTTTAATTTCCTGGTTGACCCATTCATTCTTCAGTAGGATGCTCTTTAGCCTCCATGTATTTGAGTTCTTTCTGACTTTCCTCTTGTGATTGAGTTCTAGTTTCAAAGCATTGTGGTCTGAAAATAGGCAGGGGATGATCCCAATCTTCTGGTACCGGTTGAGACCTGATTTATGACCTAGGATGTGATCTATTCTGGAGAATGTTCCATGGGCACTAGAGAAGAATGTGTATTCCGTTGCTTTGGGATGGAATGTTCTGAATATGTCTGTGAAGTCCATTTGGTCCAGTGTGTCATTTAAAGTCTTTATTTCCTTGTTGATCTTTTGCTTAGACGATCTGTCCATTTCAGTGAGGGGGGTGTTAAAGTCCCCCACTATTATTGTATTGTTGTCGATGTGTTTCTTTGCTTTTGTTATTAATTGCCTTATATAATTGGCTGCTCCCATGTTAGGGGCATAGATATTTACAATTGTTAGATCTTCTTGTTGGATAGACCCTTTAAGTATGATATAGTGTCCTTCCTCATCTCTTATTACAGTCTTTGGTTTAAAATCTAATTTGTCTGATATAAGGATTGCCACCCCAGCTTTCTTTTGGTGTCCATTAGCATGGTAAATAGTTTTCCACCCCCTCACTTTCAATCTGGGGGTGTCTTTGGGTCTAAAATGAGTCTCTTGCAGACAGCATATCGATGGGTCTTGTTTTTTAATCCAATCTGATAGCCTGTGTCTTTTGATTGGGGCATTTAGCCCATTTACATTCAGGGTAACTATTGAAAGATAGGAGTTCAGTGCCATTGTATTGCCTGTAAAGTGACTGTTACTGTATATTGTTTGTGTTCCTTTCTGGTCTATGTTGCTTTTAGGCTCTCTCTTTGCTTAGAGGACCCCTTTCAATATTTGTTGTAGGGCTGGTTTCGTGTTTGCAAATTCCTTTAGTTTTTGTTTGTCCTGGAAGCTTTTTATCTCTCCTTCAATTTTCAATGACAGCCTAGCTGGATATAGTATTCTTGGCTGCATATTTTTCTCATTTAGTGCTCTGAATATGTCCTGCCAGTCCTTTCTGGCCTGCCAGGTCTCTGTGGATAAGTCTGTTGCCAATCTAATGTTTCTACCATTGTAGGTTACATATCTCTTCTCCCGAGCTGCTTTCAGGATTTTCTCTTTGTCTCTGAGACTCGTAAGTTTTACTATTAGATGTCGGGGTGTTGACCTATTTTTATTGATTTTGAGAGGGGTTCTCTGTGCTTCCTGGATTTTGATGCCTGTTTCCTTCCCCAAATTAGGGAAGTTCTCTGCTATAATTTGCTCCATTATACCTTCTGCACCTCTCTCTCTTTCTTCTTCTTCTGGGATCCCAATTATTCTAATGTTGTTTCGTCTTATGGTATCGTTTATCTCTCGAATTCTGCCCTCGTGATCCAGTAGTTGTTTATCTCTCTTTTTCTCAGCTTCTTTATTTTCCATCATTTGGTCTTCTATCTCACTGATTCTTTCTTCTGCCTCATTTATCCTAGCAGTTAGTGCCCCCATATTTGATTGCACCTCATTAATAGCCTTTTTGATTTCTACTTGGTTCGATTTTAGTTCTTTTACTTCTCCAGAAAGGGTTTCTCTAATAACTTCCATGTTTTTTTCAAGCCCAGCTAGTATCTTTAAAGTGATGATTCTGAACTCTAGATCTGACATCGTACTAATGTCCGTATTGAGTAGGTCCCTGGCAGTCGGTACTACCTCTTGTTCTTTTTGTTGAGGTGATTTTTTCCGTCTTGTCATTTTGTGCAGAGGAGAATAGATTAATGAGAGAACAAAATGCTAGCAGGGTAACAACGTCCCCAGAAAATATACTCTAAACAAATCAGAAAAGACCTGAAGCAGTGGGAAAAGAAAGGGAAAGAGAGAAAAAATAAAAGGAAAGAAAAAAAGAAAAAAGAAAAAGATAAAGATAAAAACAAACAAAAGCAGAACAAAACAAAACAAAACAAAAACAGAATGTGATCAAATATGATCAGGCTGGATTATAGATCAGTGCCACACACTAGATTTTGGGTGTATTTTGGTCTGTTACAAGAAAGTCCCTCCCAAAATTTTAAAGAAAGAAAAACTTATATATGTACAAAAATAAGGGTTGATATGATGAAGGGATGGAATATGACTGTAAAGAATGAAATTATAAAAAATTTTTAAAAAGGATTTGATAAGTTGTTTGAAAAAAGAAAGAAGAGGATTAAAAAAAAAAAAAAGAAAGAAAAAAGGGAGAGAATGTGATCAGGCAGGGGGGTAGAAAAAAACCATACACTAGAGATTTAGAGTATATTTTGATCTGTTAGAAGAAACTATCTCAAGATTTTAAAGAGAGAACAACTTATATATATATGCCAAAAATACGGGTAACTACTATGAAGGGATAGAATATGACTTTAAAAATGAAAAATAAAAATGTTTTTTTTTTTAAAAAAGGGATTGATAAGATGTTGGTTGAAAAAGGGAAAAAGAAAAATTCAAAAAAAAAGAAAAAAGGAAAAAAGAAAAAAAGACAGTTAAAAAAAATAATTAACTTTGAAAGACTAAAGAATCATGGTAAAAAAGCCATGAATTCTATGTGCAGTGTTCCCCTAGCGCTGGAGTTCTGCCGTTCTCATTGATCGGTAAACTTGGTCTTGGCTGGCTGTTCTCGCTGATCTTCTGGGGGAGGGGCCTGTTGCCGTGGTTCCCAAATGGCTTTGCCGGAGGCAAAATTGCCCCGCCCTTGCCGGTCCGGGCTAAGTAATCTGCTCGGGTTTGCTCTCCGGAGCTTTTGTTCCCTGCAAGCTCTCCGTACAGGTTTGGAGGCGGAGAGTGAAAATGGTGGCCTCCCAGTCTCCGCCCCGGAGGAGCCGAGAACTCGGGGTCCCGCTCCTCAGCGAGCCCCCAGAGAAAAGCCATCAGTCACTCCCGTCTCCCCGGTCTCCCGCCGCACTCCGCGCTCATCCGGCCTGTGACCGCGCCTTTCTATCTGGCACCCGACCCCGGGTGGAGTCTCCAAGCCCAGCAGATCCCCGCGGTGCGCTCCCGCACCTCTCCTCCCGGGGGAAGAAGGTGAGTCTCCCCGGATCTGCCGCTTGTTGGGTCCCTGCTGGAGGAGCAGTGGCCCGACTGTGCCGCGGATCACGGTTTATGGCAACCCCGAGCTGAGAGCCCGCGCCTGGGCTCCGTCTCTGCAGCCGGCTTCCCTGCTCCGATACCTGGGAGCTCTGCCGCACTCAGGCACCCCCGGTCTTTCTGTGACCCCGAGGGTCCTGAGACCACACTGTCCCGCGAGGGTTCCACCCCCCACTTCGCCACCAGAGTGCCGTCCCTCAGCGGAGCAGACTTCTAAAAGTTCCGACTTTGTGCTCCGTGGCTCTATCACTTGCCAGAAGCCGCCGATGGAGGCCCCTCCCCCGCCGTCTATCCTCCCGAATATCGCCTCGGATTCACTTCTCCGCACGTCCTACCTTCCAGAAAGTGGTCGCTTTTCTGTTCAGAGAGTTGTTGCTCTTCTTTTCTTTGATCTCCTGTTGAGTTTGTAGGTGTTCAGAATGGTTTGATCCCTATCCAGCTGAATTCCTGGGAGGAGACGAAATCCAGGTCTCCTACTCCTCCGCCATCTTGCTCCGCCCCCCCTCTTTGTGTCCTTTTTGTAAGGACATCAGTCATTTTGGATTAGCGGTCCCCCTACTCTAGTATGACATCTTCTTAATTTAACTAATTATATCTACAATAACCTTATTCCCAAATAAAGTCACATTCTCAAGTACTGGAGGTGAGGACTTGAACATACAAATTTGGGTGGGAGGATACTATTCAAGCCCTATTAGGTTCCTACAAGGTTTCTTTTATTCCACCTTTTATAAAATATCAACAACTTCCCCAATCTTTAATTAGATCAGTAGTCTATAATATTCTTGCTACCAAATCAATGTGAAAACATGTGCTTTTGTGTGTGTGTGTGTGTGTGAAGATTTTTGTCCTAAACTTTATTCTGGAATCTATGAAAATTCAGTTATGAACTATAGCCTCAGAGTCTCTAAGCTAATGGATTTGTATTTGTAGGTTGTTTCTTCCTCCCTCCCTCCTCAGCTTCTCCTCCTTCCTTCCATCAGGCAGCTGGCATGCACTTTGTGTCAGATACTGCAAGGTGCTGGGCTGCCAAGACCAATGAGGCAGCCTTGGACCCTACCTTCATAGAGCCCAGCACTTAAAGGATTGGCACCGAGTTACCAGGCACTTATACTATAGCATAGGGGATGTTTCCTGAGCAGGGAAGGTTCACAGCTCCATGGGAGCGCAGTCAGGTGTTCCTGGAGGCACCCAACCTAGACTGGGGTATCAGGCAACAGAGCAGGGATTAAGATGAGAAAGCCAAGTGCCCAAGCCACACCATTTAAGGAGGCACTCACTCTCAGACGCCCACCCTACACTCTCCTGCCCCTGAGAGTGAGTGCCACCTTAAATGATATGTCCTAGGTGTCTCTCTGGTCCCACTCTTGTCCTGGCCCTTGTCAGGGAAGCCTTCCTAAAGGAGGAGACTGCTAAGCTAAAACTAAAAGAGGAACAGTAGTTAGGAAGATGAATGGAAGTTTGCCAGGCAGAGATGGAAGAAAGAAAGAACATTCCAGCTAGAAGGTCCAGCAAACACCCAGGGGAAAGAGCCACGAGACACAAAGAAGGAGCTGAAAGGAGGCTGGCATCAGGGAAGCCAGAGGGGAAGGTTTAGGTGACATTCAAGAGTCATCTGAACTCATCAAGTCCAGGGAAACTCCAGTCCCAGCAAAGTCACTGTCACCTCTGTGCCACCGTTGTACATGGTTGGATGAGGGACAGAGTCTTTGTGAGAATTGGAAAGGGTGCCCTCTCTTCCAGGCAAAGATAGCCTTGTATCTAAGTGCACAGCTCATTCTGCAGAGCATGGGCTGAACCGAAACTATCATTTGTCCCCTTGGGCAAGTGTCCATTAGAACTTAGGCACAGAGGAAGGAGCAGGAGGCTGTGGGTGCAGAATCAGGCCCTGCAGGCAGGAGTTTGAGCTCCTTACTGCTGGACCAACGCTCCAAAACCGTGCCCCAGATGGCCTGGGGGGCAGCACTGACTTGGCTGGGGGATTGGCCTTTCTATTCTAGCCCATCTTTGACACACTCTGAATTCCGCTCATCTGGGTAACTTTGGAAGCTATATAGAACTTATCTTTCTTCTATGACTCACCGGTCCTCAAACTAATTTCCTTAACCTCAGTTTATTGGCTTGACACAATCAGCCAAAGGAAAAAGATTCTGGGTTTATCACCAGTTTCTGGATTCTTCCATATCTGCATTCTGCAGAGGTCATAATAAGAAATATATGAACATATTTAAGCTTACAGAGTATTTACCAGAATACAATGTTAGGAATGATTTTCTCTGGCTTTTCTTTCCATGAATTTCCTGCTTTCTCATTAGGATTATACTTTTCATAGACCTAGGCATTCCCCCAGGAGACCCTAGCCTTAGAGCTCATCAGGAAATATGCTTACAGCTCT
The DNA here is from genome assembly GCF_964656455.1 of Halichoerus grypus. Taxonomy (NCBI): domain Eukaryota; kingdom Metazoa; phylum Chordata; class Mammalia; order Carnivora; family Phocidae; genus Halichoerus; species Halichoerus grypus. Next base: position 25,071,523 of record NC_135719.1, on the reverse strand, counting down.
GAAAGATTAGAGTAAAGCCAGAGCTCAGTGTCCAAGCCCAATTTATGGCCTCCCCTTGGGAATGCCCATTGCTGAGTGTCAGGTGCATCAGGACCCACAGCATTCTCTGCTCTCCTAATCCTCTGCCCTAAAACAGATGGGTAGGATCGCCTAATCATGCAGGACCAATTTAAAGCCAAAGCACACATCTTTTTCTGACCTGCTTTGTGCTGGTTAGCTTTGACTGGCTCAAGAATGGTATTAAGAGAAAAATATTTTGATTTTTGTTTAACATTACTACAATTATTTTTTAAACAAAAATTACTAGTTTTACGGGTACCGCTAAATCTCATCTATATTTAGTTTTGCTTCCAAATGTTCACAAACTTTTTTAAAGGACAGATTTATTGAGCTGTAATTAACATACCATACAATTTACCCAATTGAAATACACAATTCAGTGGTTTTCAGTATATTGACAAGAGTTGTGCAAGCATTACCACAATCATTTTGACTTTTTCATCCCATTAACAATCTCTATTACCATGTTCCCCCAGCCCCTGACAACTACTAATCTATTTTCTGTCTCTGTGGAATTGCCTATTTGGGACATTTTATTTACATGGAATCATACAATGTGTGGCCTTTTGTGACTTGGCTTTTTTTTTTTTTTTTTTGCCATTTTCTTTTTTTAACACAGTGTTAGTTTCAGGTGTATAGTAGAGTGATTCAACACTTCCATATATCAGCCGGTGCTCATCACAACAAGCGCACTCCTTCTACCCATCACCTACTTTAACCATCCCCCCCTCACCTCCCCCCTGGCAACCATCAGTTTGTTCTCTAGAGTTAAGAGTCTGGTTTTTTTTTAAATCTCTAAAAAACAATTAAAATTTTTTTATTTTAAAGATTTTTATGTATTTGCGAGAGAGAGTACAAGCAGGGGGAAGGGCAGAGGGAGAGGGAGAAACATACTCCTCACTGAGCAGGGAGCCCGATGCATGGCTCCAACCCAGGGCCCTGGGATCATGACGTGAGCCAAAAGCGGATGCTTAACCAACTGAGCCACCCAGGAACCCAGAGATTTTTTAAAACTAATCTCTACACCAACCATTTGGCTCAAACTTACAACCCCAAGATCAAGAGTTGCATGCACTATGTGCTAAGCCAGCCAGGAACCCCAAGAGTCTGTTTCTTGATTTGTCTCTTCTCTTTTTTTTTCCCCTTTGCTCGTTTGTTTTGTTTCTTAAATTCCACATATGAGGGGCGCCTGGGTGGCTCAGTCATTAAGCATCTGCCTTCGGCTCAGGTCATAATGCCAGGGTCCTGGGATTGAGCCCCGCATCGGGCTCCCTGCTCCACGGGAAGCCTGCTTCTCCCTCTCTCACTCTCCCTGCTTGTGTTCCCTCTCTCGCTGTCTCTCTCTCTGTCAAATGAATAAATAAAATCTTAAAAAAAATAAATAAATTCCACCTATGAGTGCAGTCGTATGGTATTTGTCTTTGTCTGACTTACTTTGCTTACCATTTTCATTATGCTCTCTAGCTCCATCCATGTCATTGCAAATGGCAAGATTTCATTCTTTTTTTATGGCTGAATAATATTCCATTAATATATACACCACGATCATCAATCAATGGACATTTAGGCTGTTTCCACAATTTGGCTATTGTAATTAATGCTACTATAAACATAGGGGTGCATGTATCCCTTTGAATTAGTGTTTTTGTATTCTTTGGGTAAATACCCAGTAGTGGGATTGCTGGATGGTAGGACAGTTCTATTTTTAACTTTTTGAGGAACCTCCATACTGTTTTCCACAATGGCTGCACCCGCTTGCATTCCTACCAACAGTGCGCGAGGGTTCCTTTTTCTCCACATCCTCACCAACAACTGTTGTTTCTTGTGTTGTTGATTTTAGCCATTCTGACAGGTGTGAGGTGGTATCTCATTGTGGTTTTGATTTGTATTTCCCTAATGGTGAGTGATGGTGAACATCTTTTTATGTGTCTGTTGGCCTTCTGTATATCTTCTTTGGAGATATGTCTGTTCATGTCTTCTGCCCATTTTATAATTGGATTATTCATTTTTTGAGTGTTGAGTTTTATAAGTTCTTTATATATTTTGGATACTAACCCCTTATTGGATATGTCATTTGCAAATATCTTCTTCCATTCTCTAGGTTGCCTTTTAGTTTTGTTGATTGTTTTCTTCACCATGCAGAAGCTTTTTATTTTGATGCAGTCCCAATAGTTTATTTTTGCTTTTGTTTCCCTTGTCTCAGGAGACATAACTGAAAAGAAGTTGCTTCAGCCAGTGTCAAAGAAGTCACTGCCTGTGTTCTCTTCTAGGATTTTTTTTATTTTGGGTCTCACATTTACATCTTTAATCCATTTTAATTTATTTTTGTATATGGTGTAAGTAAGTGGTCAAGTTTCATTCTCTCTTTTTTTTTTTTAAGATTTATTTATTTATTTTAGAGAGAGCATGCACACAAGCAGGGGGAGGGGCAGAGGAAGAGGGAGAGTCTTAAGCAGACTCTGCACTGAGTGCGGAGCCCAGTGAGGGGCCTGATCCCACAACCCTGAGATCATGACCTGAGCTGAAACCAAAAGTCAGACGCTTAACTAACTGAGCCACCCAGGTGCCCCCAGTTTCATTCTTCTGCATGTTGCTGTCCAGTTTTCCCAACACCATTTGTTGAAGAGACTGTCTTTCTTCCATTAGATATTCTTTCCTGCTTTGTTGAAGAACAATTGACCATGTAGTTGTGGGTTTATTTCTGGGTTTTCTGTTCTGTTCCATTGATCCATGTGTCTATTTTTGTGCCAATACCATACTGTTTTGATTACTACAGCTTTATAATATAACTTGAAGTCCGAAATTGTGATGCCTCCAGCTTTGCTTTTCTTTTTCAAGAATGCTTTGGCTATTTGGGGTCTTTTGTGGTTTCATACAAATTTTAGGATTGTTCTTTTTCTGTGAAAAATGCTGTGGTATTTTGATAGGGATTGCATTAAATGTGCAGATTGCTTTGGGCAGTATAGACATTTTAACAATATTTGTTCTTCCAATCATGAGCATGGAATGTCTTTCCATTTCTTTGTGTTGTCTTCAGTTTCTTTCATCAGTATTCTATAGTTTTCAAGTACAAGTCTTTGACCTCTTTATTTAGGTTTATCCCTTGATATCTTATTATTTTTGGTGCAATTGTGAATGGGACTGTTTCCTTCATTTCTTCTTCTGTGGCTTCATTATTGGTGTATAGAAATGCAATGAATTTCTGTACATTGATTTTGTATCCTGCAACTTTACTGAATTCATCAGTTCTAGCAGTTTTTTGATGGAATCTTTGGGTTTTCTATATACAGTATCATATCATCTGCACATAGTGAAGGTTTTACTTCTTCCTTACTTATTTGGATGCCTTTTATTTCTTTTTGTTGTCTCATTGCCCATGGCTAGGACTTCCAGTACTGTGTTGAATAAAAGTGGTGATAGTGAACATCCTTGTCGTTTTCCTGACTTTGGGGAAAAGCTCTCAGTTTTTCTCCATTAGTGATGATGCTAGTTGTGGGTTTTTCATATATGGCCTTTATTATGTTGAGCTGTATTCCCTCTAAACCTACTTTATTGATGATTTTTATCATGAGTAGATGTTATACTTTGTCACATGTTTTTTTCTGAATCTACTGAAATTATCATCTGGTTCTTATCCTTTCTCTTAATGATGTGATGTGTCAACTTGATTGATTTGTGAATATTGAACCACCCTTGCAGCTCAGAAATAAATCCTACTTGATTGTGGTGAATGATTTTTTAATGTGTTGTTGGATTTGGTTTGCTAGTATTTTGTTGAGGATTTTTGCATCTATGTTCATCAGGGATATTGGCCTGTAGTTCTCTTTTTTGGTGGAGTCTTCTGTCTGGTTTTGGCATCAGGGCAATGCTGGCCTCAGAGAATGAATTTGGAAGTTTTCCTTCCTTTTGGAATAGTTTGAGAAGAATAGGTATTAACTGTTCTTTAAATGTTTGGTAGAATTCTCCTGTGAAGCCATCTGGTCCTCGACTTTTGTTTGTTGGGAGTTTTTTGATTACTGATTCAGTTTCATTGCTGGTTATGGGTCTGTTCAAATTTTCTATTTCTTCCTATTTCAGTTTCAGTAGTTTATATGTTTCTAGGAATTTATCCATTTCTTCTAGGTTGTCCAGTTTGTTGGCATATAGTTTTTCATAATATTCTCTTATAATTGTTTGTATTTCTGTGGTGTTGGTTGTTATTTCTTCTCTCTCAATTGTAATTTTATTTATTCAAGTCCTTTCTCTTTTTTTCTTGATAAGTCTGGCTAGAGGTTTATCAATTTTATTGATTTTTTTCAAAGAACCAGGTCCTGGTTTCATTGATTTGTTCTGTTGTTTTTTTAGTTTCTGCATCATTTATTTCTGCTCTCATCTTGTTTCCATCCTTCTGCTGGTTTTAAGTTTTATTTGTTGTTCTTTTTGTAGCTCCATTAGGTGTAAGATTAGGTTATTTGTAACTGGCCTTTTTCCTTTGGCATACTTTTTTTAAGGTTCATCCATGCTTTAACATGTATCAGTACTTCCTTTTGATGATTGAGCAATATTCCATTGTATGGATATACCAGATTTTATTTACTCATTGCTCAGAATGTACATTCCTTCAGGGACGTTTGGGTTGTTTGGGCTTTTTGACTCTTATGAATAGTACTGTTATGAACACTGTGTACAAGTTTTTATGTAGATACATGTCTTCATTTTGGGGGACATATACATAGGAGTGGAATTAATGGGTCATACTGTAATTCTGTGTTTAAACTTTTGAGGAACTGCTACTATTTTCCAAAGTAGCTGCACCATTTTATATTCCCATCAGCACTACGTAAGGGTTCCAGTTTTCCCACATCCTTGCCAACACTTGTTACTATCTTTCTTTATCATTATTACAGCCACTGTTCTAGTGGGTATGAAGTAGTATCTCACTGTAGTTTCGATGTGCATCTCCTTGATGATTAATGATGATGAACATCTTATGTGCTTATTGACCATTTGTATATCTTCTTTGGAGAAATGACTACTTAGAAACTTTGCTCATATTTAAATTGCATTGTCTTTTTATTTTGTTGCAAGAGTTGTTTATATATTCTGGATGCAAGTCCCTCATTAGAAATATGATTGGTAAAAATTTTCCATAAAACATTTTTTAAACTTCCTATCTAATAGTATTTTTGAAGATGAGTGGTCAATTAAATCTGACATGACACCACTCAGCCACTAAAAGTGATGTGATAGCATTCATTGCCACACTTTGTTATAAGATTAATTGAAAGAAGCAGGTTCTAAAACATTATGATCCATTTAAAAAAATATTCATAGAAAATCATCTCGAAGTGTATATATCAAGGTGTACAGCACTCATCTTTGGTTGTTGCAATTATATATATATATATATATATATATATGTATATATATATATATATAAAATTTTTCTGTATCTTTTTTTTAATGATGAATATGTATTATTCCTATAATAAATTATTCTCAAATTCTTTAAAAGCTCAGCTGGCACATGAGTTTGACTGATTATGCTTATTATTTGGACTTTCCAAAATCTTATGTGGTGAGTGTGAAACCACAGTGGAGCCCATTTCAAAAGAAGAACAACCTGAATCTGTAGCGCTCAGTTCCGTATAGACTAGTGGTTGGGAGGGGAAGGGGTAAAAGGTATGATGACGTATAGGCACTTAATACCAATCTGTATGACTTGCCTCAGTTTGCAAATCACTTCAGACATCTTCCTTGGTTCTACAACAACTGTATTGGACACCAAGGGTCAGAGACATTATGCTTTTGCCCAAGGTTGTACAGTCTTGTCTGTAAGGATGCTCCAACTACAGTTTGGGGGGCATCTGGGTAGCTCAGTCGGTTGAGCATCTGACTCATGAGATCGAGCCCTGCATCAGCCTCCACACTGGGCATGGAGCCTGCTAGAATTTTCTCTCTGTGTCTCCCTTTGCGGCTTGCACTCTCTCTCTCTCTCCTAAAAACAAAAAAACCTACAGTTTGGGTTTTCTACTCCTGCTGCAATACTTGTAACTGATGGTCCTGCCCCTCATCCTGGGTTCTTTTTATAAAATTGTCTCCAAGGGTCAGGTATCTGAAGGATGACTTTCTGATACCTGAAAAGGTGTGTTAACCTGGAGCAATATGCCATGCTTTTGGCTAAGAGTAGGTAAATGGCTACAAGTTGTCCCTGTTCTCCACCATTACAAACTCAAATGCTTTTCTTTTATGCTCTATCTCAGGAAAGGAACAATTGTTATTATATGAATTAACTTATGTCTTGTTATTGTTTACTTTTTTCATTTATAAGCTTGATTACTAAGCTTTGAATATTGCTTTCTTTTAAAGCTGTTGCTCAAATGAAGTCATCTTGACATTTGTATTTGCTTTATTACCTTTCTATGATTTTTACAGCCTTGCAGACAAAAGACCTGTTATTTCCTTGGCACAGGCTTCATCATTTCTGTATATGAGAAAGGAAGATGATGATTTTTTTTTCCTTTGCTCAAATATTTGTGGCATTATTGGAGTTCTCTAGGCTAAATTAGATGGAAAAAAATCTGAAGTCATTTTGAAAGTATGTAGCTTTCTCTAGATTCTAAACCAGAGGTTAGTAAACTTCTTCTGTAAAGGCCCAGACAATAAATATTTCAGACTTTGTAGGTGTCTGTTGCAACTACTCAACTCTGCCATTGTGGTTCAAAGGCAGCCAGAGACAATTCGTAAACAGGTGGGCGTGGCTGTGTGCTAATAAAACTTTATTTACAAAAATAGACAGTGAGCATATTTAGCATACAGGCCATGGTTTGCCGACTCCTGTTTTCAATTGTTCTGAAACATTTGTCTACCAGGAATCTAATTTTTTGCCTGAGTGATTTGTTATCAGCCATATGTTTCAAAGCCTCTTTCTATCACCCAAGATGCTAGTGGATTTTCTCTTCAAAAATAAAATATGATACTTACAAAGCTAATTATTACTCACAACATCCAAAGCTCAGTAAGAATCAGAAAGCAAGTCTGGTATTACTCAGTCACCTATTTATCTCTTCCTTTCTAAGATGAAGAGTTGCTGCAAGCTGCAACCTGGACCCTATTTGGTCCAGGAACATATCCCTGACCGCTTCCCATGTTTTAAACCTCTTTCCAATTAGAGAAGGTATCCCAGTTCATAAGCTATCCAGTCAGGATTTTATTTCACTGTGGCCATCTGAACCACAGATCTGAAGAGCATCTTTACTTCTATCAATCAATTTCTTTGAAATTTATTAGAGAACAAAAATGGTTGTGAAAAAATTCCAGTGACTGAGTTGCAAACAAGACCTATTTTTTTGTGGTTTCCTAGTTACTTTCTCACATTATGTCTCCATTTACTGATGTGCAGTTGGGAATTATAAGACCTTTTTGTAGTAAAGATTCTAGAGTAAGGGGTAACATAGAAAGGGTTGGTGACCTTTCATGATGAATTTTATATATAAAGTTTTTCCATGCAAGAAAATGTTTCTATTTCTTAACAAATATTTTAGAGAAGATTGTTTTTAAATGTCTGCTGTTATGTTTGCTGAATAAAATAAAGCGATATATTTTTTAATGTGACAGCATTTTATCCCAAAAAGCGACAAGAATCTTTTCCCACTGCCACCTTAACTTATAATTTTTAAATTAACATTTTTTCTGATGTCAAAGTAATACAATTTTATAGAAAAAAAATTGGGAAATTTAGAAAGCATAAATAAGAAAAGTAAAATCACAACCAATCCCTAAAGATAACTATTGCTCACATTTTACTGTTCATTTAGATAGCTCTTGATGCATATGTGTATATATAGATTAGATGCAACATTTTCACCAGCATGAGATACTATGCAAAGCATTTTTGTATTCTGCCTTTTATACTTCTACGTTGGTAAATCTGGATCAACATTAACTTTAAGGGCTATGTGGCATTCCACAGTATAGATGTACTTACTGTAATCTGCTTGATGATCTCCTATTTGTGTATTTTAAGTGCTTTGTACTTTTCCACTATCACAAAGAGTGCTTAGGTAAACATTCTTGTACATATCTTCTTGTCCTGCCAGAGTATCTCTTTATGATAAACTAATAAAGTGCCACTAGCAGAAATATGTGTGTACTTATGTATGTATAATTTTGATATAGAAAAGTTTATGCTCAAATTATATTCTAACAGTTAATGGGAGTGCTTTATACCCTCACCAATACTGGGAAATTTCTATAATTTCTCAACAGATCAGTTATCAGCATCTCGGCATCCTGTGTGGTTGCTATTATTGTTTGTTAAGTATTTTATGTTCTTTAAACCAATACCTACGTAGCACTTACTATGTGTCAGAGACTGTTCTAGGTGTTTTTATGAGTATTAACTAATTTAATCTTCATTGTAACCCAGTAAAGTAGGCACTGTTATTATTCTTAACTTAGAGATGAGAAAGCTGTGAAGCAACTGGAAATTCACACATCTGGTACTAGTGAAGCCAGGATTCAAAACTTCCTCGTTATTCTAAGGTCTTTCCACTTGATCATCATGCCCTGCTGCCTCTTCGGAGGAAACAAAATCCTGGCTGGCTAGGAAGTGAACCTGGACAACAGGGGTCAGAGAGCCAAATCCTAACCACCAGATCTATATATTTTCCCACCTATATGTTTTCTAATTATTTAAAAAATAATCTCTTTGATTTTTTTTTTTTTTTTAGGATATATCAAAGTCAGAAGAAACCAAAAGAAGCTCTGCCCCACTACCAAGAGGCTTTAGAATATATTGAGATCAGTAGAGGTGAAAAAAGTTTTGAGTGTGTACCAATATTGAGGGAATTAGCAGGTGTTGAGCAAGCCCTGGGACTTCACGACGCATCTATCAACCATTTTCTACAGGTAAGCTGCAATATGCTGGCCACCAAAGCTCTTCTGGACCCAGTGCTTTTCATAGATACAAGTGGAATAGCAGCTCTGAGAATGCCCGGTTTTGTTATCTGCTCTGGATAAGAACACTTGGCCTGGAGTAGATGTTCAATAAGCATCTTCATATAGATGTCCGAGTGGATGAGTATGGGATAGGGGTCCTCTGTTACCAGGTGCATGGTTCTCAGATAGCCCGAGACTCCCTGAAGACAGCTTTTCTCATATTAGTGGCATGATTCAAGTCTTATTTTCTGAAGTTCTTTATCTTTTCATGTTTATCTATTTAGAGCTTATGTTATTAAACTGATTAGGGTTCTTTTCTACTATACTCTAAAATCTTCACTTGAAGCCACTTGGAGTTGTCATTTGTTAGCTGCTGATCTACTTTATCATCATAGGAGTCCTCTGTGAGTGTGTCAGTCAGGGTTCTCCTGAGACACGGAAGCAATAGGATATATATAGAGAAAGAGAGAGAGGGATTGATTTTAGGGAATTGGCTGACACAGCTGTGGGGCACACAAGCCTGAAATCCATAGGGTAGGCAGGCCAGCTGAAAACTCAGGCAGGATCTTTGCATTATAGTCTGTAGACAGAATTCCGTCTTCTCCAGGAAACCTCGGCTTTTTGCTCTTTAGGCCTTCAACAGATTGGCTAAGGCCCACTCACATCACTGAGGGCAAACTCTTTTACTCCAAGTCTGATTGTAAATGTTAATCACATCTACAAAATGCATTCACAGAAACATCTAGACTAGTGTTTGACCTAAAAACTGGGCACCATGGCCTCGCCAAGATGACACATAAAATTAACCATCACAGTGAGTTCAATGTTTTTGTATTGCAGCATCTGCTAAGAGCACATTTTAAATTGTTTTGTCTGAATTTTTCCCTGTTAAAATTGTAAAATATAAATTGAACTCATTTTTGTTATTTCAAATGAGATGAAATGACATGGGACTAAGAGTTCTGGATTGCTCTTTTTTTTTTTTAAGATTTTATTTATTTATTTGACAGAGACATAGCGAGAGAGGGAACACAAGAAGGGGGAGCAGGAGAGGGAGAAGCAGGCTTCCCGCCGAGCAGGGAGCCCAGTGCGGGGCTTGATCCCAGGACCTTGGGACCATGACCTGAGCCGAAGGCAGACGCTTAACGACTGAGCCACGCAGGCGCCCCCGGATTGCTCTTTCTTTTTAAAATTGTCGGACCATGTATACGCCCATGCACAGTTTTTAGAATGTCCTATTCTGTCACTCTATCTGGATTATCTCTCTTAATTACTATCACCCTGTGACATAGTATTATGTCCAGTTTATAGATAAGGAAGTCAAGAATTAGAAAGGTTGAGTGATATGCCCAGGACTACCATCGTTGCCAATAAATGGCATAGCCCAAATTCAAACCCAGTTGTTTTTAGAAAGATTTTTCTAGCTGGTATGTAAGAGAATGGACCAGGGAAAATGTGCCAACAGTGGAAGTAGGGAGGCCAGTTAGGAGACTTACTGAAGTAGCAAAGGCTAAAGATGATGGTACCTTGGACAAGCATGATGATAGTAAGGATGAAGCAAAGCAGATGGGTAGAATTGATGAGGTATGGAGATAGATTGGATGTGGGGAGAAGAGGGAATGGGGAAGAATCAATGATGACTCCTGGGTTTCTGGCCTGAACAACTGTGTGGCTGTTTGTGCCAGGTACAGTGGTGGTTGGGGAGCAGGTGTTGATGGGTGATGGAGAGCTGGTGAGCTCAGGTTTCGATGGCGGGTCTGAGATGCCCATACAAGGGGAAATGTCAGATAATCAGGACTAGAGCTCAGAAAAAGGTCAGGAAGTCATCTACTTATATGCAGTGGTTGCCTTAGGAGAGGATGAGATCACCGGGCGGGTTTATGGAGTGAGAAGAGAAAAGGACATGACAGAGCCTTAAGTAACTTCAGTGTTCATTGGTCAAGTCAAAAAGGGTAACCTGGCAAAGAAAGCAGAGAAGAATTTGGCAGAAAAACATGAGTAAAAGTGAAAGTGGTATCTTCTGTGTCTTTTGATACCTTTTGCTGTTATGAAGGACACAGAGCTGTTGGGAGAATAAATGAATGAATATTCATAAAGTGCTTAGCACAGTGCCTGATACATAGTGCTACACAGGATTTTAAAAATTCCCCTCTTTCCTTTCCTTTTTCTTTTTCTTTCCTTGATGACTTGGTCAAGGGAAACATTGGGGCAGTGAAGAGGCAGAAACCAGATTGTGTGGTGAGTGAGATGTGAGGAAGCAAAGGTAATAAACATAGGTACCTATTCTTTTTAATTTTTTAATTTAAATTCAATTTTTAACACATAGTATATTATTAGTTTCTGGGGTAGAATTTAGTGATTCATCAGTTGCATGTAACACCCAGTACTCATTACATCACATGTCCTCCTTAATGCCCATCACACAGTTACCCCATCCCCCCAGCCACCTCCCCTCCATCAACCCTCAGTTTGTTTCCTAGAGTTCAGAGTCTCTTATGGTTTGTCTCCCTCTCTGTTTTTACCTTATTTTTTCTTCCCTTCCCCTATGTTCATCTGTTTTGTTTCTTAAATTCCACAGATCAGTGAACTCATATGGTATTTGTCTTTCTCTGATTGACTTATTTCACTTAGCCTAATACCCTCTAGTTCCAACCGTATCGTTGCAAATGGCAAGATTTCATTCTTTTTGATGGCTGAGTAATATTCCATTGTATAAATACCCTACATCTTCTTTATCCATTCATCTGTCAATGGACATCTGGTCTCTGTCCATGGTTTGGCTATTGTGGACATTGCTGCTATAAACATTGAGGTGCAGGTTCACCTTTGAATCACTATTTTTGTGTCATTTGGATAAATACCCAGTAGTGCAATTGCTGGGTCATAGGGTAGCTCTATTTCCTCTAACTTTGAGGAAACCCCATACTGTTTTCCAGAGTGGCTGCACCAGTTTCCAACACCACCAACAGTGTTAAGAGGGTTCCCCTTTCTCCACATCCTCAGTTGTTTCCTGAGTTTTTAATTATAGATACCTATTTCACAAAGTACTAAGAGGTGAGGAAGACCAGCCCAGGCAGAGGGAAGAGCATGTGCAAAAGTCTGAAAGTGAGATGTAGCTCCACTTCAGGGAACCAAACCAAGTTCCCTCTGCCTGGGCAGTGGGGATGGTGAAGGTGGTAGTTCGGTATCATTCAAGTAGGGTGTTGAAAGTCATGCTAAGGAATTCGAGCTTCATCCTAAGGGCAGTTAAGGGTTTTCAAGCAGGGAGACTGACATCATGAGATTATCAGTCTAGAAGGGTCGCTCTGTAGTATGGAGAATGGACTGGATGACAGAGAAGTAATCAGGGAGGTATCAGGAGACGGCCGCAGCAGACCAGGTAGAGGATGATGACACCTGGACTCAGGTGTTGTCACGGGGATAAAGAACGTGGACAGACTTGAGAGATGCATAGAGAGTAGAAACAGTGGGTTTAGGAGTTGGGGGAGTGAAGGAGGCGGAGTCGTCCGGCGTTGGGCCAGGTTTCTGCCTAAGGTCACTGTGTAGCTGGTGGGACCATTTACTGAGTGCGGAAACTCAGTGGGCTTGCCATGTTTTGTTAGTATCCATAATTCTGAATATTCTTATACAAAATGCTTTTTTCTTTGATTATTTGCTAGTATAAATTTTCAGACATTAAACCACTAGCAAGAAAGATGTGAATATTTTATAGTTCTTGATTCAGGTTGACATTCTGCCAAAGGGTTATTTTGACTTACCTTGCCACCAGAAGTTGGTTTGTCTTTGTTCTTAACTGAACCAGTTTCATACTGACCTTGCCAACTCTTTTACACTATTTTTTACTCCCATGTTATAGAATATAATCTCAAATTTAATTAAAAATTTTTCCTTAGTCTGGTTTTCCTAAATGTTTCCTGACGATATCCAGTTCTGCCCTTAAAATCTCCGTGCAATCTTTGATGTAGCAGTTTCTAAAGTTCAAAGAAAGGCATCAAGTGGTAATATGCTCAGAGTCCCCCCAGGGAGGGTCATTACCCATAACAAAATCCACTGAAATGAAAGATAGGTGGCTTCTAAGACCCAACAGTATCCATTCCAAAGATTTGAATTTGGTTTAGAGAAGCATTTCCCAAACTGTGTTCCACAGAATATTAGCATCTCACACATCTCACAAGAATTCATAGGTCTTCCTAGAAAAGGTGTTTGTGATTAAATAAATTTGGAAACTGTTAAGTTGAAACTAAACACATGTCTCTAACACATGGTTTTACAGTGCATTTAAAATGCCAGTGTGGATTGAGAATCAAGAGATGGATCAAATACATCTATGAGACACTAGTGTTCCCTGGGCCATAGTTTAGGAAACACTGGCTTAGAGAAAGAAATTGGAATTTCTAAAAGCAGGGATCATCAAAGGGATTCTACCTTCCAGTGTATTAGGCCTTATCACTCCTAGGAGCCCTTGGTGCTATGTGAATGGAAAATGGGTTAAGTAGTGCCTTTTGTTTGTAGGCACAGATTCACATTTTTTTTTAAAGATTTATTTATTTATTTGATAGAGCGGGGGAGGGGAGTGTAGAGGGAGAGGGAGAGAATCTTAAGCAGATTCTCTGCTGATTGTGGAGCCTGATGCCAGGCTCGATCTCGTGACCCTGAGCTGAAACCAAGAGTTGGACACTTAACCAACTGAGCCACCCAGGCGCCCCCCCCCCAGATCCACCATTTTAAAGTATTTTGCCACATTCGTTCTCCCTATCTGTCTATATAGACATACACATACACATGCACTTATATATATGCACAGACTGGTAACCATTTACATTTTTTAATCATCTGAAAGTATTTGAATATACCGTAACCTTCTATCCCTGATTACTTAACAAGGATAGTCTCGTAGGTAATCACAATACAGTTATCAAATTCAGAAATGTTCACATTGGTAGAGGCCATATTCTATTTTGTCAGTTGTCCCATACTGTCCTTTATGACAATTTTTTTCCCCCTCCAATACAAGATCCAGTCCAGGATCATGTGTTACCTTTAGTCATTATGCCTCTGGTCTTTAGTCTAGAACAGTTTCTCAGCTTGTCTTTGTCTCTTTTGACATTGACATTTTTTAAGACTACAGCCCAGCCGTTTTCTAGACTGTACCTCAGTTATGGGTTGGCTGATGTTTTCTCATGACTAGATTTGGACAATGCATGCCCAGCTAGAATACTACAAAAGAATATTGTATTTCTTAGGGTAGTGCATCTGGAGGCACATGATGTCCACCTGTCCTTCATTAGTGACATTACATTTATCACCCAATCACGGTGTTTCCTCCCTGTATGGGAACTATTGTTCCCCTTGCAGCCAGTAAGCATTCAGTAGACAATTTTAAAACCATGTAAATATCCCATTCCTTTTTCACATTTTCTCGACGTTTAGTATGCATTGATGAATCTTTCCCAAGTGACTCTTTACAGTGATGGTTGCGGATGAGTGATTTTCCATTCTGCCATTCCATCCACGTTTACCAGTTGACATTCTACTGTTAGGAAAGTCCCTCCCTCCTCCCACCAAGTTATTTATTTGTTGTGTGTGTTTGCTTTTTCCACCTAGCAGTATATTCTGGAAGTCACTTTATAGCAGTTCATTCATCTGTACAAAAGTGTAATAATCCATTTTATGTACATACTGTGTTTTTCTCAAATTGTTTTCTGTTTGGGCATTTCGATAAGTTCTGATATTTTGTAAATACAGATAATGTTCTAATGAATAATGTTACACACGTACATTTTTATATTACTGGAGTTGTATCTTCAGAGTAAATTCCTAGATGTGGGACTGCTCCGTCAAAGGGAGCCTGTGTGGATGGTTTTGTAGGATACCGCCTTTCCTGGGCCTCTACCATTTATACTCCCACCAGCAATGTCGGAGTGTGCTGTTTCCCCAACAGCATCTTCCCAAAGAGCGAATCATCAAGCTTTTGATTTAGTTCCTATCTGAGAGGCAAGAAGTGACATCTCAATACAGTTTTAATCTGCACAATGGAATTGCCTCTCTTTTCATAGGTTCAGTGGATTTCCTTAATATATTTTTTGTGAATTTTCTTTTCATATCATTTGTCTACTTTTTAATAGAGTTTTATCTAGTTTCCCATAACAGTTAAAAGTCATTACAGGGACGCCTGGGTGGCTCAGTCGGTTAAGCATCTGCTTTGGCTCAGGTCACGATCCCAGAGTCCTGGGATCGAGTCCCACATTGGGCTCCTTGCTTAGCAGGGAGCCTGTTTCTCCCTCTCACTCTGTCCACCGCTCCGCCTACTTGTGCTCTCTCTCTCTCTCAAATAAATAAAATCTTTTAAAAAGATAAAAAAAAATGAAAGTCATTGCATATTACACATATTGCCCCTTTCTCTATGACATATGTCATAAATATTTTCACCCAATTTGGCATTTGCATTTTATTTTGTTCATGGTGTTTGTTTGGTTTTTTTAGATTTTATTTATTTATTTGACAGAGAGAGAGACAGTGAGAGAGGGAACACAAGCAGGGGGAGTGGCAGAGGGAGAGGGCGAAGCAGGCTTCCTGCTGAGCAGGGAGCCTGATGTGGGGCTCCATCCCAGGACCCTGGGATCATGACCTGAGCCGAAGGCAGGCGCTTAATGACTGAGCCACCCAGGCGCCCCTGTTCATGCTGTTTTTATTGAGATAATTTATATACCCTAAAATTTACTCTTCTAAAGTGTACAATTTAGTAGTTTGGTCATATTCACAAAGTGGTGCAAGTATTACCACCACCGAATTGCAGAACATTTTCATCACTTCAAAAGAAACTTGCACCCAGTGTGAGTTACTCTCCCATTTCTCCTATCGCTTATCCCCTGGCAACCACCAATCTACATTCTGTCTCTATGGATTTGTCTATTACAGACATTTCATATAAATAGAATCCTATAATATGTGGCCTTTCATGTCTGACTTTTTTATCTAGCATATTGCTTTCAAAGTTCATCCATGCTTAGCAAGTATCAATACTTCATTCCTTTTTTTAAAAAAAAAAAAAAAGATTGATTGATTGATTGATTTGAGAGAGAGAGAGACTGCACACATGAGCTGGGGGGAGGGCAGAGGGAAAGGGAGAGAGAGAATCTCAAGCAGACTCCCTGCTGAGCACAGAGCCTGATGCGAGGCTCGATCCCACCCCTGAGATCATGACCTGAGCCGAAATCAAGAGTCAGATGCTTAACCAGCTAAGCCACCCAGGTGCCTCTACTTCATTCCTGTTTGATGGCTAAAGAGTATCCTTTTATACAGATAGACCACATTTGTTCATCTCTTCATCAGTTGATGGATGCTTGGGTTGCTTCTACTCCATGGAGATTACAAATAATGCTGCTGTGAACATTCACGTACAAGTTTTTACATGGATATATGTTTTCAGTTCTCTTGGGTATGAAGCTGGTAGTGGAGTTGCTGAGTTATGTGGTAACACAATATTTAACTTTTTGAGGAACTGCCCAGCTGTTTTCCAGAGCAGCCTCAGCATCTGATATTCCCACCAGCAATGCCTGAGAGTCCTACCTTTTTCACAACCTCACCAACACACATTAGTATCTGTCCTTTTTATTTCAACCATCCTAGTGAACGTGGAGTGGTGTTCCGCTGTGCTTTTGACTTGAATTTCTCTATTGACTCATGATGTTCTGCCTCTGTGTATATGCATGTGACCATGTGTCCATCTTTGGAGAAATGTCTATTCAAATCCTTTGCCCATTTTTTAAATAGGGTTATTTGTCTTTTTATTGTTGACTTATAAGAGTCCTTCATATGGGATATTAGATACTAGACCCTTATCAGATACATGATGTGTAAATATTTTCTCCCATCCTGTGGGTTGTCTTCTCACTTTCTTGATCACATCTTCTGAAGCACAAAAGTTTTTTTTTTTTAATTGAAGTCCAATTTATCCTTTTTTTCTTTTGTTGCTTGTGCTTTCAGCCTCATGTCTAAGAAACCATTGCTTAATCCAGGTTCATGAAGGCTTGTATCTGTTTCCTTCTAAAAGTTTTATAGTTTTAGTTTTTACATTTAAGTCTTGGATCCATTTTGAGTTAATTTTTTATAGGATGTAATGTAGGGCTCCAACTTCATTCTTTTGCATGTGAATATCCAGTTGTCCCAGAACAATTTATTTAAGGACTATCTTTTCACCACTGAATTACCTTGGGACCTGTGTCAAAATCAATTGACCATAAATGTAAGTGTTTACTTTTGGACTTTTGATTCTATTCCATTGGTCCATATGTCTGTCCTTATGCCAGCACCACACTCTCAATTAATGTTGTTTTGTGGTAAGTTTATGGATATTATAAATAATACTACTATGACCATTCATGTACAAGTTTTATGGTAAGTTCTGAAATCCGTAAGTGTGACATCTCCAACTTCTTTATTCTTTTTTAAGATTGTTTTGGCTATTCTGGCTTCCTTACATTTTTATATGAATTTTAGGTTAAGCTTATCAATTTCTGGAAAAGAAAAAAAACAATGAGTCTCTATTTCAACTGGAAAGTATTGATATCATCACAATATTAAGGCTTTCAATACATGAACATAAGATATCTTTATATATTTAGTTCTTCCCTAGTTTCTTTCAACTATGTTTTGTAGTATAAGTTTTATACTCCTTTTGGGAGATTTATTCCCAGGTATTTTGTTCTTTTGATGCTCTTAGAAACAGAAGTGTTTTTTTTTTTCTCTTAATTTCCTCTCCCTACTGTTCATTTCTAGTGTGTAGAAATACAAATGGTAGGTTTACCTTGCATGCTGCAACCCTGCTGAACGCATTCATTAGCTCTAATATCTTTTTTTGTAGATTTCATAATGCTTTTTTGCCATGCAAAAGCTTTCACATTTTCAATATTTCCTTTCACTATGTTTGGATTTTGAATCATTTAGAAGGATTTCTCTGTATTAGAGTTATAGAGTAATTCACTCATTTCTATAATACTTGTAAAGTTTAATCGGTGACTTTTATTGTTATTTATTCTTGAGTTTAATAAAGATTGGAGAGTGTTTAAATAAATACTTACCATTTATTATTAAAGAGATAGCTTTGTGAAGTTGAAATAGCATTGGGTGTGAAGTCAGAAAATCTGAGTGGGAGTCCAGATTCTTCTCTTTGTCTGCGGTTTGATTATACAAGTCATTTAACCTCTCCGAAAAACAAAAACAAAAAACAAAAAAAGAACAGTCCTACAAAAGGCCCTATCCATTTCAGAACTGCTCCAGGGTTCAAAATGGAAGGTGCTTTGTGAACTGTTAGGCTTGTTGCCAGTGTAAGCTCCTCTTATTTATTAACAGTAATTATTAAACATTTATCAAGGCCCCTCTTTTCTGTCAGAGATTTACCTAGATACAGAAAGATACGGTGTGGCTGCAGTTCTGCATGGGAGCCCTTGCCTAAAAGCCATTTAGTAAGTACCCACAAAGAAAAGGGGTTTTGTTATTTCCCCCTCTAGTTTTTCCACTCTTCATTCCTTTGGAGTGAGAGAAACGCCCAGAGAGAAAGGACCTTTTATTTTCTGTAGAATGTTGACAAGTTCCTAAAGTATTTTAGGAACTAAGCCACTCAAGTGGAGAAAAATACTAAGCCCCACGAGCCCACCACCTGGGGAAGGCGGTGGTCCCAGGGGCCGGTGACCGGACTGCTCTGGGCCCCATTGGTCCCCCTGGGGTCTGCGAGACAGCCTGCAGGCATGATTGTTTAAACTATTCGTGGCAGATTTGGGCAAGAGACCCATGTTTGCCCATCAAAGAAAACTCACAGGATCTCATTTCTGTGAGGATGTTCGTGGGTGTGTGTGTTCAGGGGGGATAAATTAACGCCCCACGAGCTTCAGCTTCAGCTTTTTGACATCTCTGACAGTTGAATTGCCTATCTTTCTATTCAGTTTTCAAGACAGCTCTGCCTCTCAGTAGTTCCCAGATTTGGGGGCAGTTGGATTCACAGAGTATTGCGAACTAATTTATCAGTCATTCTACCATAAACATGGAGGTCAGAAAATGTGGCTTCAGGTTCCTCTGGGCAGGTTATCAGCCTTGGCCAGGCCCAGGGGACGGCTGACAGGTGCTCACACCAGGCTTCTGCCAGCTTCAGACCACACGGCAAATGGCAACGCCTCTGATTGGTTCTGGTTCATCGCTGTGTATTTGCTGTAATGTGCTATTTATAATTTTCCAAAGCTCTGAAAATACTAGCCTTTTCTTGTTTAAAATTAGAAAAGATGCAGAATGCAATTATGATTCGTGCATTATAAAAATTTTCTAAGAATGACATAAATCCAGGTGCTATACTGTTTCTTTTTAAGTAACAATTTTTTTTTATAAAAGTGATAATGCTCTTTATACTTAAAAAATCAAGCCATGCAGAAAAATATAAAGAAATGAGTTACAAGTCATCCCAGGCCTCCCCTCCCAGAAGTAGCATCTTTCCTCTGCATATGTGCCTGTGGGTATAGACTGAGAGACAGAAAGACAAGAAAGAAAAAAGAGAAAGAAAGATTGGTGAATTTGATGGCATAAAAACAAAAAACTTCTCTGTGACAAAATATCATAAAGTCAAAGAATAAATATCAATTCCTCATATCAGATCGGTATTAAAGAGGGCACGTTCTGCATGGAGCACTGGGTGTTATGCACAAACAATGAATCATGGAACACTACATCAAAAACTAATGATGTAATGTATGGGGATTAACGTAACAATAAAAAATTTAAAAAAAATAAATATCAAAGACAGGAGATAGAGAAAGAGTTCTTACAAAAGCTAGGTGAGGGGTGCCTGGGTGGCTCAGTCGGTTAAGCATCCGACTCCCGGTTTCAGTTCAGGTCATGATCTCAGGGCCCTGAGATGGAGCCTGTGTTGGGCTCTGCGCTCAGCGGGGAGTCTGCTTGAGATTCTCTCTCCCTCACCCTCTGCCCTTCCCGCCCATGCTCTCTCTCTCTAAAATAAATAAATAAATCTTTTTTAAAAATCTAGATGAAAAAGATAACTCAATAGAAATATAGACAAAACAAACTGAGGGTTCTAGAGGGGAGGGGGTTGGGAGGATGGGTTAGCCTGGTGATGGGTATTGAGGAGGGCACGTTCTGCATGGAGCACTGGGTGTTATGCACAAACAATAAATCATGGAACACTATATCTAAAACTAATGATGTAATGTATGGGGATTAACATAACAATAAAAAATTAAAAAAAAAAAAAAGAAATATAGACAAAAGGCAGGAACGATCAGTTTACAGAAGAAGAACTACAAATAGCCAATAACCATACAAAAATAATCATCAATGTCATCTGCTATTAAAGAAAGGCACTTTAACTGAAGAAAGGCCATTTTCACCTGCTGTGAGCAAAATAAAAGAGTTTGGGGATGCCTCATGGTGGCAAGGGTACAAGAAAGCCGGCATCCCTATGCACTGCTGGAAGGAGTGGGGATTGGCACCACTTTGGGAGAAAGCAGTTGATATTCTCTCTCTAATTTTATAATGCACTGACCCTTGGATCAGCCAGTTCACATCTAGAAACTTACCCAACAGATAGATGTGTACACATGTGCGAAGATGTATAAGCAGTGAAACTGTGTCGCTGGCAAAAGCAAGCCTTTAGAAATTATTCTTAAAATCCATTAACAGGGGACTGGTTATGAAATGATGATATATCCATGTGGTGGAACACCATAGAAGCACTGAAAAGAATGAGATGGATGTGTATGTTCTCACTTGAAAGATGCCTGGAGTGCATTATTATTTTTAAAAAGCCAGATGTAGACCAGAATGTTTATTCAGTCAACAACTGGTCAGACCCAGCAACGTGCCAGGCACAGTGGCCCGCACTGGGACTGTGATGGAGGGTCCCGCCCTCGAGGAGCAGCCTAGGGAGTGACATAGGCTTTAGCTGAATAGTCACACAGATGAATGTGAAAGGCAACTGTGACATGCACATGGGGAGAGGTACCGAGTGCTGTGAGAGCTCCCAGCAGAGCAACCTGAGACACCCCAAAGATTGAGGAGAGGGGAGTGGGGCCCCTGTGGCAGAGCCCAGAGGGCTGGTGGCGGACAAAGCTGGGGGAGGAGGGCAGAGCAGAGTCAGGTTACGATCGCGCATGCGCGTCTGTGCATCTGTGCATTTGTATGAACGTGTTAGTGTTTCTAAGAGGTCACACGGGAAGCTTGATAGTGATAGCTATAAGGAATCAGACTGCGAATCGGGAGAAGAGGGTGAGGCTTATAGACAGAAGGGCGAGGGCGTTTTAACTTACCACTTAGGATCTTTCAAAATTATATAATGGTATTACTCCTATAAATCTAAAAAATCCCGCTACATTTTAAGAAAACACACACTTATAACCAAGAGAGGATGAAAATCTAAGTTCCCAACATATCTATTTTGGTGCTAACCCTTACAGAGAGGAGCTTTTCTCCCCCAGCCCTTTGGAGGAGCTATAATTGACCACTGGAGAGCTGCCACAGAGGACTCTCTCTATTAAAAGAAACTGGCTTCCTCTGGGGCCCTCGGAGCTGTTTTTGAATGCCCTCTACACCCAGTGACTTCCCTTTCATCTACTCCCCACCCCCACCCCCACCCCCGGGGAGCCCTAGCAACATCTTTCTCTTTGCCAAGGCTCTCCCGGCTGCCCCAGGCCCCTGCGGTGTGGGTGGCCATGAGAGGCTTCCCTCCTGGCCCGAGACTGGAGAGGAAAGGAAGTGTCAGCTTGGAGCTGCAACATGACCCTGTCCTGGACAATGCCATCAGCCCAAAGCTGAAGGGTGGGATGGCCAGCTCTGGCGAAGCCAGGAGGGAAAGCCATGTAACTACACGGCTGGTCAGTTCTAGAAGAAACACAGCAAGCTCACACCTCACAGTGACAAGGGGACTTGAGCTTTGGTGGAACTCAAGCACTAACTTGAATGAAAGCAGACACACAGACACGTGGTGGAAGGCACACTTATCCTCTGCTCCATCCGTCACCCACTGCCTAACTCCCCACTGTGGTGTCGTCCCTCTGTGGTTAGTCTCAGAAGCTGCTTCGGGACCCACATATTGGCAGCCCGGTCTCCCCCTAGGCAGCCCATTCAACTTCTGGGCCGAACCTACTACCTAGCAACTATTTCTCTGACTCTCAAATAATACTTCATTATGTTGATTAGAAAATCATCGTTCTGTAAATTCGACTCTCTTAAAAACCAGATGTTAGACTAGAAAAGGATGCAACTGGGAATCACAGGCCTTGGTTTGAATCCCTGTCCTACCAGGGACCCCTCTATATGACCTTCAGTTAGTTGCTTGATCTCCTGGATGCTTCATTTTCCCATCTATCAGTTGGGCTGTTGACATCACTCTTAACCACCCACTCCTTCCGCGACTAAGCGAGCTGGTGTATATAATTCACGTAGCACCACGCCTGACAAAAGTAGGTGCTGAATCAGTGTGAGTTTCCGCCTTCCCGCTGTCCTCTCCAGTGCTAGCCCTCAGTTGTACAAAGAGATCCTGGCAGTTACTGAGTTGGAGACTTACCTTGCCTTCCCCATGAGTGTTCCTGTCCCCAGGGTAAAGAGACCCAGTTTAGGTCCACAAACGTTCCTTGAGTGACTTGTGTACTCTCCGCTTGGCTATGGGAGAGGAGATTTCTCTCGGAGTCAGTGATCCCCTACTTATTACCAAATGGGAAAAGAATCTGTCCCTCCCTCCTGCCAAGAGCTGGGGTTCTGCCGTCAGAACCGTGCATGTTTTAAGTTGAGTGTTCACATGATGGGGTCTGCTTGCATAAATAGAAACATCCTTTTTACTAGTCATCAAGTTTTCTCTTCAAGAGCTATTACACATTTTGCAAATCCAAGGGGACAGGCTCAGTTCGATAAGAGTCTGCCAGCTCCAATTCTTGACAGCTGGATTGGCGCTGTGGACTCGGTGGTTTCCCCCAAAAACGCGCAGAAGGACCAGAAGGCAACAGCTGCTCTGTACCTTGGCAGGGCTGGAGGTGGTTCATCTGGTGAATGAGGTTTTTCAATTAAGGGCCTTGCTCAATATGGGATATTAAAGGTTTGGTTTTGGTTTTTGTTATTAACCCAGTACAACACGCTAACAGCTCAAGAGATTTAGGAATATTAAACGCTCCCTCTCAGCTTCAAGATGACAGTTGATAAACGTATAACCATGATACTGAAGACAACAAAGAACGGGAGGAGAGATTTGAGCCCTGGGAGATTAATAAATAATGAGGAGTGAGTGTAGTCAAGCCACAGATCCCCAGCGGGGCCCATTACTTGGGCTCCTGCATAAAGCCAGAGAGGCAAGCCTAGCTCCTGTAATTCTGTTAACGCTAACAACTAGTCCTTAAATGCTCTCAGATGTATACAACAGGGGTATTTATATTCTCTTAGCAAACAGAGTGTTGTTCCAGAATCGTGAACAGTGGTTTAGTTTGGCGAATTGGGTAATCTAATCACTAGCTTTGTCAACTGCCTTTGTACTTACTTGCTAAGGGGGCCTCCTGTTCCCTGCTGAGCTGTGGTTCTCAGTCTGCATCCTCCGGAGCCCTCACATTCCATGGAGGGTCTTTAGGGCGCAGCTGGGTGGGCACAGCTGGGTGAACTTCTAGGCCCTCTCCACCTGCTTCCGGGAGAGCAGCTCCACTCTTACCTGCTCTGTACTTTAGAGAACATGGAAGATTCTATTTGGAATGAAAGGGTTTTTGGGGGGTTTTTTTGCTTCAGAACAGAAACTTAAAACTCAGTGGTGCCATGATGTTCCCAACCTTTTGTAAGTTACTTTTCCCCTCACTGGTATGTTTCCGAAATGTAACCATGTGGGTATACCTAGGTAGAGTTCAATCCTAGTATGAATAAACCATAATATTTCATTCCCCTTCTCATGGATATTTAGATGATTTCCCCTTTTTCACCATTTGAAATAATGCCTCAGTGAAGTTGAGGACATTTTTTTTTTATATCAACAGTGAGGGGTGGTGAGCTCCGAGCTGGCCAGGAAGGGAAGAGACAGCAGGAGGGGGCGGATGGATAGTGAGTGAGAAGGCGGGAGTGGATAGAGGACTAGAAATTGCATGGATGTGATCGAGGCAGGAGGTGATAGGGCAAGGGGGTCTGTCAGCTGCATGATCCAGAGGTAGCAGAGAATAAGCTATGATAAGGCCCCAAGTGTGATGAAGGACACAATCTGGCTTGTAGAAAGCAATTAAAAATGAAGGTAAATTGAATAGGACTGCATTAAATTAAACTGAATTTAATTTTACCGAATCAATGAGATGCTAATCTTGCACATTTTAAACATCATGGTTCCCTTTTCCTCCCCCACCCCAACTCCCTCAATGTTAAACCAGCATATGGTTTTTAGAAGCTTCAAGAACATCAAATATAAATTAGATCAGGGATGGAGTTTCTGAAAAATGAATAATAAATGTTTGTTTATATTAGTATCTCACTAATTACAGAAAAATGTTGAGGTTATGACAATTTTGTGAAATTCAGATCCCCTTAAGCTCTCAGGATCCACTTTCTTGATATCGTGAGCATTTTTGCTCTTGGAAGATTTTGCTTCCTGTCTCCAGAAGCAAAAGGCAACCTACAGAACTTTCAGAACGTGTGATTATTAATTTGAAAATAATTTTGGTAGACATCTATCTTTTACATTGCCTTGAATTATAATACTGAGTGGAAACTACATAGGAAATCTTTTTTTTAATTTGAATTTGGGTTTTAATCAATCTAAAGTACTGTATGTGTTAAAAGTCTTTGTAACAGTATGATTTAAATCTTTTCTTGCATCGCTGGGTGTTCTCCCCAGTGGTGGATTGTGGAGATAGTTAGCCAGGGGAAAACCCCAAGTAAACAGGATTCAGTTTGCATTGGGGGTGGGTCAGGCTTTTCCTCTCTCTTTTTTCCTCTCTGCAAACCCTGACCGTGTGATGCTTTGACTCTATCCCTGTGGCTCCGATTGTCTTTACTTTTTGGAGTGTGCATTATTTGAAAAGCATTTCAAGTCAGAGCTTCAGGCCATACTGAGAATAATGACTAATTGGGAGGTCGCCGAAATTACTTGTTCAATTTATATATTTATTTATATCCTATAATAAGAAAAGTAGTTCTAAAACAGAGGATATTGTTAGCATTTATGAATATGAAATTCTGGTTGTTCTAACACAACAATTAAAGTTATGACCAGCAATCTTGATTTGGAGTAGCCCCTATCATAAAAAGCCAAGCTAGTAACTCAGCTGATTTTAAACATGACAAATGAGGCGACAGTCTAGCGTCTACCCTGATTATCAGCTCAGAAACGGGTTCAGCTGATCATCAGGGGACCAAGTCTCTATGTCTTTGCCGTCTCACTGTTTGGTCTGGACTAGAAAGTTCTTTTTTTTTTTTTAAGATTTTATTTATTTGAGAGAGAGAGAAGGAGCAGTGGGGAGGGACAGAGGGAGGGAGAGAGAGAGAGAGAGAAGCCGACTCCCCGCAGAGCGGGGAGCCCGATGCGGGGCTCGATCCCAGGACCTGGAGATCGTGACATGAGCCGAAGGCAGACGCTTAACCGACTGAGCCACCCAGGCAGCCCTGGACTAAAAGGTATAATTGTATGGCTTTATCTCCTAGGCCAGATCCCATGGATCAGTCATAGCTCCTGGGGGCTGTGCAGAGTATGCTGGCATCAATTAGTGATGTCTGCCACCAGGGGCCAGGGCGGAATAAAAAGCAAATCTGAAGTCAGAGTATCAAGGTCAGAGTCTTATCTCCATCCTTTATTAGCTGTGAACTGTCTTGGGCAAGTCACCCATTCTGCAACCTCAGCTTTCTCATCTACAAAACATGGATAACAAAAATTAAGAAAATTGGGACACCTGGGTGGCTCAGTCGGTTGAACATCGGCCTTCGGTTCAGGTCATGATCCCAGGGTCCTGGAATCAAGTCCCGCATCGGGCTCCCTGCTTGGCGGGGACTCTGCTTTTCCCTTTGCCTGCTGCTCCCGCCCTCCCCCCCCCCCCCCCCCCCGCTTGTGTTCCCTCTCTCCTCTGACAAATAAATAAAATCTTTTTTAAAAAATTAAGAAAATTAAAATCGATACCACAAATGAGAAAGAAATCTTAGGTGCTGTTAGTATGTCTTGCCTATCCCAGTCTGGCGTTTCTCCTTTAGGTTCGTGGTATTTCAGTATTTCTGTCACCCTTTTGGCAATTAATTGGGAACTACCTACCATCTCACATTAGGGCATTGTATGACGTCATGCTCACTTCCCGTGCCTTTCCCTACTGCCCACACTTTCTAGACCGGGCCCCTCCTGCTATAGGCGATCAGTAATTATGTGTTTATTGAATGAATATAAATCTATTACTAATAGCATTTTTAAAACTTTAAATGTCCACAGTCAGATGAATATAGCTTTATTTTCTCATTTATTTTTTATTTTCTATCTTTTTATTTGGAAAGATGTATTTTGCATTTTATTTGAGAGGACTGTTATTATTTTATATTCACAGGATCATAGGTTTTATTTTATTTTTTTTCCTCTTAAAGAATTTTAAATTGGGTTTTATTTTCAAGGAACTGAGCTGTTTTTTGTGCTCAGGCAGCCCCATGGGCCGGTTTGAAGAGGGTGCAGGCCAATGGGCTTGGTGGATCAGGCACTGGGGAGGCTGCGAACACCTTCAGGGGGGTCCCCCTTTCTGGGCTGAGCGCCGGCAGGGGGCTGGATTCGCCCACTTCCTGGTAACCCATCTCCTTCCTTCCTGAAACCTTCCTCCCCGCCTCCCCGTGCCCCCTCAGCTGACAGCACACTACCACACTCCTAGGAGCAGAGACTTTTACATGATTTCCTTAGCGATGTGCCCTGGTCACAGCTTCACGCCATCTGGACCCAGCCTTTCCCTCTCCACTTCACGATGCCTTTAAGATCCAGGTCTCCTAAGAATCGACTGTGCTTCCACATAAATCATATTGTCTAGCTGGCTAGAAAGTTCCTTGGCTTTCTGCTTATCGCTGCAAGAACAGTTAGTTCTCTATTGCTGCCGCCAAGCAGGTAAACGAACGTGTTTCTTCTTTCCCTGGTGACAGGCGCATCTCATCGTGCTGAGCAGAAGCCCCTCCCAAGAGGAGGCAGCAGTCTCCGCACATTTTGTCGCCCACGCTGCCATCGCTTCTGGGAGGACCGAGCACCACGGTGAGCGCGAATCTTCTGTGGGCGGGGCTCGCTGCCTGCTCGCTGCCGGTCTGCGCAGGCGTGGCTGGGTCTGTGACCAGCTGCCTTTAGGACAGGCCGGCAGGTGGCCGGAGCTGGGACGTAGGCCCCTTGGAGAGCTTTGGAGGCTTTATGTGGCCGTTCGTAGCCGTGCCACTCCCTTAGCTTCGCCAGTGTCCTTTGGCTTCTGTCCTGTTCGGCCTTTCTCTAATCTTTTACTTTCAAATCCAGTGAATCTTCCTCCAAACGGAGCTATTAAGAGCCCCAGAGAATCCATGCTGGGCTTACAGGAAAAAATGCTCCGCTTTCAAAGGTGATCTATTTTTAAAGATTGTTGTGGAGCTACTGTGGTAACAGATCTGGCTTGTCAGAACCCCAGCCCGGACTTTCACAGCACTGGGCTTTCCATCACGATGAACTTACATGGTTTCGGGAGTCCAAGAGGAAGGTGCCATTTATGACTCATATGGTTTTTCTTAGCCCCATGGAATAGGTAGAGCAGCGAGCCTGGGGAGTTCTTTAACCCACCATTCTGGACTCTGAGCATACAGTATGCCTCTGTTGATGGAGAACACACATTCCAGTGACTTTTGGGGGGGGGGGGCGGTTCAGAATATTCAGAAACAGAGTATAACTCATGAAGAAGACCTAGGGGTATATTCCAAAATATCAGATAAAAATAATCATGTACTATAGTAAAATAAGATCCAATGTGCCAGCAAGCCTAAAATTGAGATCCAGAATAATTGAGGTTCAGGGAGCAGGAGTTGGGCTACAATGTAGAGGCTGGTGGGTAGGCGAAGATGAAGGGGGCACCTCTATGAGCAGCTTGGTCTGCACAGATCCCCAGGCCAGGCAGGGGCTCAAGTCCAGGGAGGAGCTGGTGAAGGGGATTTTGGAGTTTATCCATCTGTCCATCCCACCTTACAGACTCCTCTGTCTGGTCTCCTGGAGCTTTGAGCACCTTTTCAGAGCTGGAGCAACCTATCTAGGGGTAGAGAGAGAAGGCCGGCAAACTTTCAGATCCCCTCTCTCTGGAACACTCCATATATAACAATCAACTTCAAAGCCTTCAAAAAGCTAGCAGTTTTTTGACCAGCTTATTGGGGCTTAAAATTTCTTTAATGGGGGGAAAAGAACCTTCCAGCCCCAGCTACTGAGACAGTTAAGATGCCAATGCAGGTTTGATGGAAATCCCTAGACTAGCAGGAGTCACAAATCTACATGTCTGTAGGAACCAAGTAAGCCGTGTGAGTGACACAGACAGTCATGACAATACGGTAGCAGCAGCAAGACAATACGGAGTGCTGAGGACTGTAGCAAAGTGGAGAGGCCATACCCTATGGAAAGTGAGCAACGGTCTCTCACTCTAGCCCATTACCGTCAAGTGGAAGGCAGGCTTCTATGGCAGATCTGCTTTTTCAAGAGAAGGCAGCAATCTAGGTTTTTATGTGTAATTGATGCTAACTAGCTCAAATATGTTTCAGACTCTGAGTGGGGCAAAACCAGTGTGAGGGCCAGACCTATAACTTCTGACCCGGAGAGAGGGTGTATGATGAATGCTTGTCAGACCCTTCCTGTTTTCCTCAAGGCCTCATGGGTTTCAGACAACCAGAGGGTTCTGAGCATTTAAACTGGTAGGGTAGGGATCGGGGAGCCTTGCGTATTCCCAAGAGAATGCCAAACAGCTAAGGGCGCCTGGGTGGCTCAGGCAGTTAAGCAGCTGCCTTTAGTTCAGGTCATGATCCTGGGGTTCTGGGATCGAGCCCTGCATCGGGCTCCCTGCTCAGTGGGCAGTCTGCTTCTTCCTCGCCCCTCCTCCCACTTGTTCTCTCAATCTCTCTCTCTTTAAAAAAAAAAAAAAGAGAGAGAGAGAATACCAAACAGCTATGAAACCAAGGCCCAAAGACCCTCTATGCCTAGAGGGATTCCCATTTGCCAGCATCTCAGCTAGTTAAAAAATGTATGGATTGGGTGAGGACTGATAGAACTTGTGTCCTGAAATGTTTTTCCCTCTAACTGCAAAGTTAGGCGACTCTGCTTTGCATGACTCACAGAATCAGACAATCCAAATATATATATACCTATATTTTTATTTATATTTTTTAGTCTAAATATAGTGTGGGTATTATAAATTGAGAATGACAGTGATACCATAATAAGATCTGTGAGAATTTAATGACCTCACACAGTGATAATGGTAGTAACAGCTAATGCTTACATGGTTCATACGGGCATGGTTCTAACCAGTTACATTTATTAACTCAGTTAATCTTCACAACATCTCCATGAGGTTGGTATAAGTACTTCCAGTTTCTGGTGGAGAAACGGAGGCACGGAGAGATTAGGCAATTTCCCCAGGGGCGCACAGCCAGGGATTAGCAGATTTGAACCTAGGCTCTTGACCTCCTTGTTACATTAAAAGGTCTGCAAACACCACCTTTCCTTCCTTGCCCCGCCACCCTCCACCCCCTTAGGCCCGCCGAGGAGTCTGCGGCATTTGGGACAGAGAAAGGACTAGAAAAGCGGAGGCCACCCGGAGAGATGGGTTGGGAGAGCCAGGGGGCAGGGGCCAGTCCAGGAACACACACGGGCTCTCGGTTCCCCCTCTGTCTTTGGCAGCCTGAACCCCGCAAGCTGCCTTGCCAGTCAGAATTTGAACTACAAGAGGAGTGTAAAGATGGAAGAAAACTTCCCCCCAGGAGCAGGGAGCTGCAGTTGGCTTTACAGACTAGGGAAGGGGGTCACTTCTGCTTGAGGCTTAGTGGATTGGTTGCTAGAAACGCAGACAGCAGGAATCATGGGAAGCATAGCTTTACTAGTAACAATTAGTAGCAGGAATCGAGCTGGCCTTGTCTGCAGTTGCTGGAACTGTCACACGCGTGCTCACTTAATCCTTTTCACAAGCCTGAATTTTACAAGTGAGCCAACACAGCCAGCTCCCCATCCCTGCCCGGTCCATCCATCTATATTCTGTCTACTCATTGCTCTACCCAAAAAGGACATAGTCCCTCTCCGTCTGTAGGGTGCCTCTAGATGAGCCCTTCTCGGGCTCAGCTTCTGCGAATCAGGAGACGGTGGAGATGGCTTGCACCTTGATGCCATTAGGAAGAAAGTTTACTGAAGCCTTAAAGGCGAGTGAGTGCTAAGTGAGGTTGGGCAGTGAAACCGTGGGATCAGAACAGCTGCTTGTCGGGCAGCAACACGAATCCTGGGAACAGGTGCAGAGAGGAGCCCCAGCCCCCGTCCCTAAGGCCTCAAGCCGTCTAAATGGGCACGTTAGAAACAAACACAAGCAAGGAGAAACCCCAAACTCTTCCTACTGTGTTCACCAGTTTGAAAACTGCATCCGTCAGAATCCTGGTTCCCTTGGTGGCGAACGTGGAAAAGGCTATGGCAAATCAACTGATCGTCCGGCATTGTGAGATGCAGAGTTTGTTCTGACTCTTACCCACAATACCTAAGTGTGGTGTGGGCCGAGGGGACCCATGTTACAGGCATGGAGTCAGGGTGCCTTTGGAAGCAGGAATGAGCTGGGCCCTGCGCAGCCAGGAGCTGCAGTGGGAGTGGGCGGGCGCATTCCCACCGTCTTTCAGGGAGCCTGGGTTTTCTAGTCATCTCTCTGTGACCCCCTCACAGGCCAATGCCCCCCACAGTGGGAATGAGGGAAACCCACCCAGGCCTCTGCTGCCTCCAGCAAGGAGAAAGGAAAGGAGGGAATTTGGAACTTATCTTTGTCTGACAACTAAGGGGAGCTAAGGGGGGACTACCCCCCCAACACACACACACACACACACACACACACACACACACACACTGGCTGGCTTTCCCCCAGGACAGCAGGACTGTGATCTGGACTTTAGTGACTTTGAGTGTAGTAATCCCAGCCAGATCCCCTGGGAGCAAATCTGCATGTTCCACCCAATGCCATGGAAATCCACAGGCATGGGGACCTCAGATCTGCTTCCCTGTGCTTAAACCTGTCTGTGTAGAGTACAGATTTTTTTTTTTTAAGGAATCATTAATGAGAAAAATCTCTCATTTGGGGATTCTCCATAGCCTGCCCGATAAATGCCCATTGAAGGCATTGCCCTCTGATAAACAAAATGCCACTGGCCAAGAAGCTGGCATGTTTCAGGCTCCATGCTCAAGCGAATCCCTTTGCCCTGTGCCTTTCCTGCATTCCTTATGCAGACAAAACTGCCCTAGAAGTCACGAAGGATTGTGATTGCATAAGGACTTCCAATTCAGGCTCCTGGAATGTCACTAACCTGAGCCTGGCCCACTTCCCGGAGCGGCCATAGACAAACTTGGTATTAACAGCTCTCCCAGCCCTGCTAAGTGTTCAGGCCATTAGCCTTGCATTCGTAACTCTTCTCCTAAAGGATATTAAAATGAAATGGGCGGAAGCCAAGTACATTTCAGTGCAAACCTTTGAGAGGCAGAGGCTGCCGAGCACAGGCGGCCTTGTTTGGAAGTGGCTCCATTTACAGCCTGGGCTCTGTAGGGTCCAGACCCAGCAGGATGGAAGGGGCCCTGGCAGAGCCTTGGGGGCCGGGGTCGGGATCCCTGGCTATAGGAACCAGACTCATGAGCGTGGGTGCATTCCCAAGCTGTAATTCCCCATGCACAAAGATATATATTTCCCTGGCCCCCACTTATCCTAATCTCCCACATTTTGCACAGTAGACATAAAATATATAAGTACCTGAAGCTAGGCATTGCCTCTTGAGGAAGTCTCATGTTTTATATACCTCCATGATCCTCCTTTTTCTCAACTCTTCCTCCTGTGGCCTGCCTTCTCAGCCTGCCCCTCTGCTGGGTCCTACCCCACTCCCAGCCCACACCCCGCCCACTGGGTTATCGATGCTCCTTGGGGCCTGTGTGTCCGACGGAGAGAGGAAGTCAGACAGGCTCTGGAACACACACATGCCCAGCTCCAGTGGACTCCTGACGGTGGTAACCTGGCCACCCGGGAGCAGCCACAGTCAGGTGGCCTTCACCTGCCCGTGGCCCTCCTCAGCTGCCCCAGCTGGCTCCCTCACCCCACCTCCAGCCTGGGGAGGCCTCTGGGTGGGGTTTGTGGTACAGCCCTGCTGGTGGAAATGAGTGTAAGCCCATGGCTGGCCACACCTAGCCACCTCTCTCCTTCCTCTTCACTCTTCCCTCTCCATCTTCCTTCCTCCCCAGCCTTCCCAAACCCCCTCGAGCCCCGTGTGCTCTGAGAGACCTTTCCTCAGCTCCTAGGCAAGGCCCATTTCCTGCTACAAAATGCCCAGCCAGCCTGAGCCTGGCCTGCCTCTGAGCTCCGCAAGCGGATGTCAGCATCCACGCCTGCTCTGTGCTCTAGAGGCCAGGTGAGGAAGGGGAAGCTGCAGAGAGCAAGTTGGGTGAGGCCAGAGAAGAACCCTTACCCTGTCTCCCACCATCTTTAGTAGGGCCCCGTCTCAAAAACTTCTGGAAGGTACCTTACTGCACATCCCATCTAAAGGACTGAGGGCCAGGGCGTGTCCGGGGTCACTCTGCAAGGTAGAGGCAAAGCAAGGCTTAGACAGAGGCCAGGCACAGACTACTTAGCCCACTCCAGAACTGGAGAGTGAGTGACACTGTCCCCAGAAGTCCAGGGAGCCCAGAGAATGGACAGGTGGGGGCTGCAGGGTCGGCCGCTCTTGGGGCCAGCAGAGGATTAGAAGGGGTGGCCTCTTCCTCTCTGCAAGTCTGTGCTGTTGGTCTCTCTTCACGAAGGGACAACCTGGGGCAAACTGAAACCTCATCAAGCCTAGCTTACAAACTGCCTTTCATCTTTGTGTCTGAGAACAAAGTCTGTGGCTTCACTCCTCTGCTAGGGAAGATGAAGTACATGCCCTCTGTGATATCCTGTTTTTCACTCTTCTACTGGCTAATAATTTGTGTTCAGAACTTCTCAGAAAAACCTATGTTATTTATACCCTGACTTGGCTTCAAAAAGGGTTTTTAGGGCAGCTTCTGGAAAACATATATACTTCACCAAGACAGGTAACAGGGGCTGGAGGCTGCTGGATACCTGACTACCCCTGGGTGGCCACTAGTGGGTGGGACTGTGAGTGGTGGGGAGGTAGGCATGGGGTCAGCTTCCTGGTGGCAGGGATGTTGGAGGCAGGCAGATCCCCACGGTGACCGAGCCCCTTACTGGGCCTGTGGGTTCCTGGCACTGTGCGGGCACTTCATATATGCTCTCCCACGCAAGCCTCACCCAGCCTGCCGCCATCTTGGTCACCTCACGCTACTGATGCAAACCTGCCCCCCAGAGATGGCCTTGGACTTCCTGGGGTCACACAGCTAGTGAGCAGCAGGTGCGCCTCTCCCAGAAGCCGTGTCCAGGGCCTGTGAAAGTGTTCTTCCCAAAGAGGGTCTCCAGTGTGGACCACCAAAGGCCTTGAGGTGAGGACAGAGCCTGACCTGGGCTTCCTAAGTCCTCACCCCCCCCAGCCCCCCCCCACCAGGGCTGGTAGGTGGCCTCGGGGCAGCTGCCTGTGCAGGGCCTACAGAGGCCCCCAACAGGGTCTAAGTGGGTCCAGTCTGTTTGTTTGCTGGGTGATGGAGGTCCTCTGGGGTTAATGCCGGGCTAAATTCCCCGCGGTCCTTAATGCTTTTGCTGTGAGTACATAGTACAGACTCTTTGCCAAGACTGTTAACAAAAGATAATCGTCACATTGTACACGTAGGCCTCCCTCTTAATGAAAGCTGCCCTCACTGTTCAGCTCTTGCCTTAGGACTTTGGGCCTCAAGAAAATGAGCCCAGGGTTACTGGAATTTGTTTTAATTAAAAGCCTCCTAACCTCCAGCGTGTCAATGTGTAACCCCGCATTCCTCTTGCTCTTTGAACGAAGCCTGTTTTTGTTTTTGTTGTTGTTGTTGTTTTTGCCTGTATATGAACATAGAACCAAACAGAGTCCGGCAGGGCCTCCAGGAGACATTAAGCCCCCCTGCCCGCTGGGCCACACTTCGCCCTCGCGCTCACTCACAGACAGCCTAAGCACTGTGATGCACTGGAAACGGGAGAGGACCCATGGCCTTGGGACACCTGTGCCACCGGGGCTCAGATTCACAAGCTAAGTCATGCTTCTGTGCTTTAGAAAATGACCTCATCTTCTGCCAAGGCCACAGGCATCAGGTTGCAGATGATTCTAGAACAGGTTTTCAAAGTT
The DNA here is from genome assembly GCF_964656455.1 of Halichoerus grypus. NCBI lineage: Eukaryota > Metazoa > Chordata > Mammalia > Carnivora > Phocidae > Halichoerus > Halichoerus grypus. The sequence continues at coordinate 25,037,122 of NC_135719.1, read as the reverse complement.
GGGGGTGGCCACTGTGAGCTCACTGGAATGGCTGGCTCTGTGTGAACCCACACCCGGCTTCAGGGCACCAGGTCTGTGCTGGGGCGTGGCATCTCCTCGCCCTGCTTGACCTTCCATCTCTCTGGAGATCATCTGTCCACCATGGACCTCCAGGGGGGTGCCCACCCCCAGAAGAACAAACTGCTCATCAGGGAGTCACTCTTTAGCTGTAGTAACAGGACAGATTTGCTCTCCCCACGAAGACTGATCATGTGGCTCCCAGTTCAGAAACCTGATTTGGGGGTTAGGTGAGGGAAATACGTCAGGGTCTTACAGTAAAGGAGTTTTCCTGTATCCCAGGTAAAGATAAAAGTAGTTTCAAATTTAGAGACAGGGAAGGCACCACAGTGGATGCCCAATACCTTCCTCTGTTCCCAGACTCAAGGCTCTTCTGATCTACAGGGGCCCTCACAGGATGCCTGACACGGGGCCAACTTACATGGGCCAACAACCGTCAGAGAACCCCTCCCCCACCCTCACCCCATCTGACCAGCGACCTTGTAGGCAGCACCTTCAGAGGGCAGACTCCGGGGCAGGGCCCATCTCCGACGTCCACCACCACCCCTGGTTTGCGTTCACTTCAGTAACCCTGCTGCCTTTGTTTCAGTAATAAATCCCTTCCTCCCTTCCCCTCCCTTCCTCCTTCCCTCACTCTCACTCGCTCTTCCAGAAATCCATGCGTGCTAACAAGCATCCTCTTTGGAAAGTATGAATAGGCCTCCCTGAGTTAGAGGTTGAGCCATTTATGCACTGGTTTGAGTTAGGCCAAGCAGCTCCCTCTCTCCTAGCATCTTTGTGAGATCAGCTACACTAAGGGAAAGGAATAGGTGGCACTCGGGTCTAGGGGACCTGCAGCTGGTCAGCATGTGACTGCTGGGGGAAGGGATACCAAGAGGTAGCAGGACATGGGGCTAGAAAGGTATCGAGTGCAGCTGTGTCCTCCTGTGTCTGAGAGACCAGCTCCTTACTCAGGAAGGCGAGGGAAATGCTCCCCATCCCTTTTGCCTCCTCCTCTATCTGAGTAGGGCACCACTTCTGCCAAAGCCCAGGGTCTGGAAACTCAGTCCCTGCTTGTCCAGCCCCAGTTCCTTCCTACACGCTTGACATCTGCCAGTCTTTACGGTAAGGGCTCATCTCAGGGGAACAAGGCTGAGACTCATGAAACATCTCTAGTCTTAAAGAAGGGCTCAGTTGCATTCTTTGGTTAATTCCCAATTAGACAGAAAATTAAAATAGCAAGAGTACTCCACTCCTGAATATCCTTGTTAATTTTTAGACCTGGAATGTTCATCTCTGTAATGCTTTTAAAATCAACAAAATAAATGCCACATCATCCCCACGTTTGCTGTCATGAGATTATCAAAGTAGCCAAAATTGATACTTAGTTTGCACATTAAATCTGTAATGCTTTCTCCCGTGAGTCCGCTACAAGTAAAGACATTTTCTACTTGGCAGAATTTTCTCCTACCACGAGAAAATTCTGAGTAAATACCCTAGAAGTCCACCTGCTGGTCTAGCAGTGGACAGACCCCCATTGAAAGAAAGGAGCAGGGGACTCCCATTCAATCAACTTCTGTCTCGCTACAAACTCGGGGGGCAGTGGGCACTGAGACCTCTCCAGAAGACTTCACCTCACAGCAGAATTCCTGCTTCTTTCCGGCAACGGCCTAGGTTCCAAGCAAAGTAAATCTTGCAGAGAAATGAAACTTACTTGTTCTCAGACCTCACTTTTCTCCTGATTGACTAGATTCGATAGACACACTCTGCAGGTGTCTCCTTTCTAAAACAGGTCACATGGAGTATACTTGAATCATTTCTTGAGACCCAGCATGCTCAGGGTGAATTTCAGATGCTCTCAAAACTCTCGAGGTGTGCCTGAGGCGCAGATGAGCCCAGTCTTCTGTGCCTTTTGACCACTCTTCTTTTCCTAGTGCTTCCGTCCTGTTAATGTCTCAATGTCCACCTCTGCTTCCTGTGTCCCTCCTGGTCAGCCTTGCATGGGCGAGAGAGGTCCATAACCACGATCCTCAAAGCTGTCCCTGAATTCAAATGATAACCATTTATTGAGCACAGACTAGGTGTTAGGCATGTCCTCAGTTGTTTATATGCATGAACCCATTTACTCCTGACAACAACCCTATAAAGAAGGCGCTAGTGTTATGTTCCCCCTTTTCAGATGAGGGCTTTGAGGTCAGATGAGGGCTTTGAGATCTAGTCCTTACACAGCTAGAACTAGGCAGCAGAGCCAGAGCCCGAACCCGGGCAATCTCCCGAGTGCAGCCTCAGGAACAACCACCCTCTCTGCATAGGCTGACCCAATTTCTGTTCCTCTGTGACTTCTGGAATGCTGTTTTCATACGGGCCTCTTTGGAAGCACCTGGCACTCACATCACAGTATGAGAAAAATGAATTCAAGGGGTGATTCTTTGGAAAAGGTATTAAAATAGAGAAAATACTAGCTGGTCTAATCAAGAAAATAGCAAGGATGCACAAATATAAAATTGGAGGTGATAAAGGGGAAATAAGCCAATGCAGAGGAAATGCAAAGAAGCAGAAGATTATGTTTTATCTTTTTGCTCATATGTATTTGCGCTACATGATACACGTGAGATTTCCAAGAGGAAATGTCCAGTTGGCCACTGTATGCCGCCACGCTCATTCATTTATGTGTTACCATTCATTTATGGAAGCTTTTGTGCCTCAACAGCAGAGTTGAATAGCTGAGACAGAGCCCATGTGCCCTCCAAAGCCTAAAATATTTACCATCTGGTCCTTCACAGAAGAACTTTGTTGACCCCTATGCTGGAGCCCTGTGATTTCTCCAGTTTCAGACTCCTTCCTAGTTAATTTCTCGGTTCAGAATTTCCAAACCAAGTAGTTGTTGTAGGTTCAGACTTCACATGTGTGCCTGCCCCATATATGGTGTCCCCGTTTTAGATGCTATTTTTCTAGCCATGGATGGCCTCTGGTGGGACAACGATGGGGCCTCACCTCAGACCAATACAATTGCTTTTATCTCCATTGTAGGGATTCCTGACTGTTAGTTTTCTTCTGCTGCATACCCAATGATGATTGCTTAAACCCGTTTATTAACTCGGTTCTGTAGGTCAGAAGTCTAGCCCTGTAAGTCTGGCTTAAATCGAGCTCAGGCTGAAATCAAGCTGTCAGCCTAAAAGCAAACCATCGGCCAGCTACATTCTCCTCTGGAGCATGGGGTCCTTTTCCCAACTCGTTCCTATTATTAGCAGAATTCACTTCCTTTCGGTTGTAGGACTGAAATTCCCATTTGCTTGCTGGCTATTGGCCAGGGACCTCTCTCGGCATCTACGGGCCACTCTTGGGTCCTTACACCATGGTTCCTTCCATCTCACCAATGGAGAACATCCTTGTCAAATCCCTCTTATGCTTTGAATCTCTCTGGCTGCCTTTTTTGCTACCGACTGGAGAAAACTCGGCTTTTAAAGGGCTCAGGTGAATTGGTTAAGCCCAAGGGATAATCTCACTTTCTTAAATTCAACCATGTCATATCACAAAACCTCATCACAGGAGTGATATCTCATCATATCGGCAAATTCCACCCATCATCACAGGGGAGGGATTAGACAAAGGTGAGGGGCATATGGCGCCATCCTAGAATGCTGCCTACCACGCTGCCTTGTTGTAGGGAGCTCTATTCCATCTTCTTACCACACCCAGTCCTCAGGCCTCATCTCTAGTCCCCATCCTTATAGAATATACCTGTTTTCTAATACCCTCGTGGACCATGCTCCGGCTTCTAGTTCCTTCTTCATTTTCTATACCTGAGGTTTTCCTTTTCTTGCTTTCAAGGTTGGCATACCTTTAAAAATATGTCCATTATATTATGACCAGTATGTTTATGTGTTTGGAATGGTTGGGTTTCTTCCTTCAGTGGCATGTCAGCCATATTTTCCCAAATTTTAATGTTGTAAAACTAGGTTCTAAGATAACAGAGTCCATTAAAGTAAATGGATCCTTGAAGCCATACCCTCAGTGGGCAGCAACCAGAGTTATAGGAAGAATTAATGGTTAATCAACCTGAAAACGTTACCAGTGTGTTCAGGTCTGGGGAATATTTTCCCCGTTTGCATTAGCTTTGCTTACCGTATTGCTGGGAGAGCTACAATGTATGAAAACCAAGGAAAGGAAATTGTCGTATCCCTCTGAGACCTAAATCTTTTCTGAAAAACAGGCACATTAACTAGGTCCTCTTGTCTAAATACTCACTATTTTCAAATAGTTCACCACCGCTAAAAGCATATTTATCCTGTTTCCATTTCAACCCTGCAAGTGATCTTCAAATGTTGTTTTGATGCTTTTCTTCAGATGTGGCCGAGAAGTATTTTCAAGAGAGCATGGCTAATCTTAAGGATGCTGAAGGGACGGGAAAAGCCAAATTTCTTTCAATTCAAGATGATTATTGCCATTTTCTACAAGTCACTGGACAAAAAGAGGTAAGTGAGTTTGGCCCAGAGTTGACTGTTTATATGAGTTAATATCCAAAGTGCTACTCCTTCACCCTGCAAGCATCCATTAAGCCTCAGGCATGTACCAGGCTCCCATAGGGATAGGGATAAATAAACCCAGGTGGCCTCTCTTAGGTAGCTCCCAGATACTCAGTCTTGGGAAATGAAAACTATTTATAAGAATGTAGATGCCATGGCCCCCCACTGCCCACAAGGGATTCTAAAGGGCTAGAAACCTTGAAAACCCAGTGGGCAAACCCTGCTTCTCACAGCCTGTGGTTCTGGCTAGGATAGAGGGTGGCAGTTAATGGGCCTGATTCCTCTCTCCTTATTTTGGGTTATGGAAGGAATTTACGTATCTAATGAGAGCTACACAGCACAGAAATTACAGCTCATGGTCCATTGAACCAGACAAGCATGCTTTTCTTATGGTTTGTAAAAATGGAACAAGACCCAGAGTTTACATTCACTGGTAATTAAACCCTTGGGAACTTATTCCATGCAAAGCCTAACAGTTACCAGAAAGCCACTTGCTGTGGCTTAATTTATATAGATTTTTTTTTTCAACTTTAACCTATCAAGGCAAATACTTGAGATGAAAAGCTTGTATTTCCTCTGCTGTTCTGTAGACCTCCCCTACAGCTTTGCCCTAGCCCTTAACCCCTCACCCTTCTCTCAATTGATATGAGCTTAAGGAACGTGAGTTTTTAATCTAGATGCACCCATGTTCATCAGGCCAAAGTAGGACTGCAGTAACCATAACAAATGGAGTTTCCATATTTTTTTGGATCACCCAACTAAGTAGAGAGGGGCCTTCCAGGGGCCTCAGCTTCTAGAATATCTGGAGAAGTTCTATGGAGAGCGCTCAGGTCAGAAGTCTGGAGGGGGAGAAGGGGAGTCTGCCCACATCATGCCTTACACCTTCCAGCTCAGCAGTCACTTTTACCTCCAGAATGTACTGGTTATCATGTCCACCTCTGCCAGTCATCACCTCCTGCCTGGACCACTCGAACAGACTCTGGTCCCCCAGCTGCCTTTTCCACTCTTGCCTTTTCCTCATCCATTCTGAATAAGGAAGTGATGGTGATCTTTTCAAAACGCAGATCTGGTCAGTGAACCCCCATTTTCAAATTACTCCAATGGCTTCTCAGTGCCCTTAAAATAAATCAGAATCCTGTATGTCTCACAATACCTTCAACGCAATCTGGATTCTGCTGACATTTCCGGTCTTATTTTCCCCCCCTCCCTCAATCTGTTCTGGCCACATTGGCCTTTTCTAATCCTCACTTTCAGGGAGTGCCAGCTTTCATTTCCTGCTCTTGGAAGGCTCTTCCTCACTGATCACTGGCGAATGCAGATCCATCTTTGAGGACTCATCAGCTTGCCTAATTCCTTTCCCCAGTCTTCATTAGATTCTTCCCATTATTGTATAGAATCCTTTTTGACATAATAATAGGATAAGGGGCGCTTGGGTGGCACAGTGGCTTGAGCATCCAACTCTTGGTTCGGGTCAGGTCATGATCTTGGGGTCATGAGTTCGAGCCCCATGTTGGGCTCCGTGCTGGGCGCAGAGTCTGCTTGGGACTCTCTCTCCCTCTCCTTCTACCCCTCCCACACATGCACTCGCTCGCTCTCTCTCTCTCTCAGATAAATAATTTTAAAAAATATGATAAGCACGGTATAGGAATAACGTAACAATATAATAAGAATAGTAAGTTATGTGTGGATGTGTACCATCTCTCCCCTGACTGGACCGAATTCCATGAGAGCAGGGACCCTCTTGCTCCCGGTGGGGAGCCATGAGCAGATGGGTGGGTGGATGCTTGGCTGTGGGTTGCCTGACTGCTCTGGCTACCACAGGGCATCCGCCCTCTCCCCCCTTTTTGTCTGGCTTCCTGCCCTGGTATCTGTCACTGATACCACACTTCACCTCCCTTGCCTTAGTCACCCAAATCAGTAGTATTGAACTAGAGATATACCTTGCTCCCCTTGACCTCCCTCAGAGATTTTAGCAAACTGGCTCTTTTCGTTCTGTCCCCTGCCAGCCCTTCTGGTGCCCTGGTAAGAATAGAAAAAGCTGCCTCTTCCTCAGGTGGATGCCCCTCGTGCCAGAGCACATTGCTTGCAGAGCGGCACACAGGCTGGATTTCAGCTGTCCTCGCTCTCCTGTCCTTGTGCATGACACAACCCACCCAACCAGACATGGCAGCCTTGCACGGTGCTCACCCTGGCTGCAGCCCTCTCCCTGTGGGTTCTCGCAGGTGGCCAACAAGGCTGGGCCCGAGGACAGTCCCAGGCATGAGCACGGCTCTGTGCTCACCACCCCAGATGCGGTCATTGCCCCTACATGGGCTAGAGCCCTGTGCTAGCAGGAAGGTGATCTTTGGGAAGGACAATGACTTTTAAGGTAAAATGTAAGTGAAGGTCACTCTGCCACAGATTAAGACACTTGTGTGGGGCTTCTCTTCTAGTTTTCTGCTCAAGAACCTTCTCCAGCTTCTTATTCCCCATCCAAACTCCCGAGCCTGGCATGAAGGCCCTCCACCAACCACCAGCCCTGCCTGCAACTCCTGCCTCATCTCCCCCCTGCTCCCCTTCCTACTCTCTGTGCTGCAGTCAGATGAGCCCACCGGCTGGCCCTGCCCTTCTCCCACCTCACCCCTGGGCTCCCAGTTTCCCACGCACCCTCTCCTCAGCCCACCCGGGTCCTATTTTTCCTTCATTCCTGTCCGTTACGCTGTTCTACCTCTCACAGACTGACGCCATCTCTGTTTCCACCCATGTGACATCTCTTCCATTGCCATCTCCACCTGCCGTTCAAGTTCCTGCACATCTCTCTCTAGTTTCCCCCACCAGGCTAGAAATGGCATTGAAAGCCTCATTTAGCAAAAAGAGTCGGCTCTTCTTTCCATCATCGGCTCCTCAAAACCTGACGACCAGTTTCCATGGACAAGTTGCCAAGCCCAGCACCTGCACCTTGCCAAATCCTTGCTCACAGGTGCTGGGGGTTGGGCTTCAGTATCAGGCAGGTTCCCCATGCACCAAGGTGGGCCACACACTTCACAATTTACAGTTTCTCTGCTCCTAGGGTGTTTCATCTTTCCACGAAGAAATTGTTTCTGCCTTATCAATGCCTTCGCTGTTCCACACCCCACACCCCACCCCAGCACTTAACTCATATTATTGCCCATAAACTGAGCAAAGCTTTGTCAGCTCCTTCTGCCCGTGGAGCGCTTATCAGGATGCCTTCAGGACTGTTTGGTGGGGGAAGCCCTTTAACGGGTTCCAGCCTTATTTGGCTCTCAAATTCAGCATTTGTATTCCATTGCCATAATCATGCTTTCATGAAAGTACAAGGTCATGGAAGAATTTCAGAAGAAATGTGGGGGACGGACAGGCAGGACTTTCCCTCTGTACGTCTTGGGGTCTGACTGAAGAGATTAATGTCAGAAGATCCTGGTTTCTGACCAACTCATGTTTTTTACTCCACATTGGTGTAAATAAATCCGATAAACCACACAAAATGTCAAATATATTTAATTTTTTTTTGCCATGTTAGAATGTTTGCTTTTGGTTTCCTAAACTATTTCTTATGAGAAATAGAAACGCCTGGAATATATTCTGGATGTTTTGTAAGTACATAAATTGCCAGGAAACTCTAATTTTCACTTACGTAAGAACATCACTGTGCGCAGAGGGAAAAAGAGCCTGCAACTGAAAAGGATTAAAATTATGGGCCAGATTCAGATCCTAGGTCAAACACTGGGGAACTGTCTGATCCTGAGTGAGTTTCCGACTGCTCTGTGCCTCAGTTTCCTCCTCTGGACAGTGAGGATTAACATTGTACTTATCTAAAGGAGACAGAATTAAATGAGCTCAGGCAGGTGCACTGTTCAGCGCAGCTCTTGGCACCTAAAGGATGCGATACATGTTAGCTTCTGTTCTTACTACTCAGCTAAAATGAATTCCTGTAAGACCTGAGGTGGCTTCGTTCTCCAGGTGTCCTTCATGCATTCTGTCTCCATGGTTAACACCTCCCTGCCCCCGTATATGCTATTTCCCGTGTCCTGTTTAAAGAGAAAAGTAGGCTCAGCTCATGAGACACTACCCAAACCCAATCCCTGAAAAGTGAAAATACACATCAGTTACATCATTTTCTTTTTTGAGAGAGAGAGAGTGCGCGCACGCATGTCGGGGAAGGGGCAGAGGGAGAGAACATCCAAGCTGAATCCAAGAGTGGGATGCTTAACCGACTGAGCCACCCAGCCTTAAGGGGCGTTGATCTTTATCAGCCTTTGAAGTTTCTTTTTTTTTTTTTTAAGATTTTATTTATTTGACAGAGAGAGACACAGCGAGAGAGGGAACGCAAGCAGGGAGAGGGGGAGAGGGAGAAGCAGGCTCCCCGCTGAGCAGGGAGCCCGATGTGGGACTCGATCCCAGGACTCCAGGATCATGACCTGAGCCGAAGGCAGACGCTTAACGACTGAGCCACCCAGGCGCCCCAGCCTTTGAAGTTTCTAACCAAACTTTAACCTTTGTTCCTTTCACAGAGAGCAACCTCAATCCTGAGAGAGTCCCTGGAAGCCAAAGTGGCCATGTTTGGTGATCTCAGTCCCGAGGTGGCGGAGACCTACCGGCTGTTGGGTGGGGCCGACCTGGCCCAGGGGAACCACAGTGGGGCCCACAAGAAACTGAAGAAGGTAAAGCTGGAGCCAATACTAACGTGGAGAAAACTCTCCCCACGGGGCGCTTTCTCTCCCTCCACCATGCTGTTTTTAAATGAAACTTTATCAGTGGCTAATTTAAGTAAGATGACGTCACTTTTGCACTCAAGCTAAGCCAACACTTTTTGGAAGAACGATATAGTCATCCTATTATACACATATGTTGTTAAATGAATTATCAATGATTTTTTACCATGCAGATATTTTCAAGTTTTTGCCTAGGGCAATTTATCCATCTTTTATTTTATTGTACTCTTTTTTGTACAGTTTATGGAGGAATTCTTGAATTCTTGTGTGTGTTCTTCTGGTATTTATATGTTTGTTTCTTTAAAATCTGGGGTTTGTTTGTGTGGAAGGTGTGAGGTAAGGATCTAATGTTATCTTTTTTTCAAATGGCTACCTAGTTGCCCAGCACCGTTTTATTAAAGAGCCCATCTGTGCTCCAGTGATCTGAGAGAACACTTTCATCATGTACTACACTTCTATATATACTTGAGTGGATTTCTGGATTTCTGTTCTCTTCCATTTGTCTTTTTGTTTATTCAAATTCCAGTGCCTCATTGTCTTAATTATAGAGATTTCATAGCATGATTTAATAGCTGGTAGGACTCGACTCCCCCTCATGGTTTTTTATCTCCCTAGAGTATCAGGTTTTCTAGACATTTTTGCATATTTATTTTTCCACATGAATTTTAGTATCAACTTGTCTAGCTCCATAAGAAGTTTGGTGGTATTTTTTGGAGGATCGCGTTATTTATAAACTTCTGGAAGACTGACATCTTTATGATGTACAGTCATTCTACCCAAGAACAAGGGATGTCTTTGTATTTGTTCATGTCTACTTATGTATCATTCAGGCACATTTTAAAGTGTTTCCTATATAAGTTCTGCACATTTCTTATTAGGCAGATTTCTAAGCATTTCCTCTTCCTTAATGCTGTTATAATGGAGTTTTATCTAGTATTACACCTTTTGACTGTATATGTGTGTGTGTGTGCAAACTGTTGGTTTCTCTCTGTTATTTTTTGTTTTGCTAGCTTAATTCTTTTCTTCTTTGAGTTAATTTGAGCATTAGTTCTTTCAGGTTTTTCAGGTGTACTATTACATCATCTGCAAATAATTTTACTTTCTGTTTTCCAATTCTTATGACTCTAATTGATTTCTCTTGTCTAATTGCATTGACTCTTACCTCTAGTACAATAATAAGTAAGGGTAGAGATAATAGGCATCCTTTTCTTGTTTTGATCCTAGTGGAAATGCCTCTAGTGATTCTTCATATAGTAGATGCTGGCTTTGGACTAAGGTTTATATATTTTATCATGATAAGGAAATATCCATCAATTTCTATTTTCATGAGTGTTTTTTATTAGAAATAAGTGCTGGATTTTATTAAAGAGTTTTTCAGCATCAATGGAAATAATCATATGATTATTGTTAGATCACTTAATATGGTATATTTTATTATAATATTGAACCAACCTTGCATTCCTGAAATAAATCCCCTTAGTCATATTGAACTATTTTCTCAATACAATGTTGATTCTGTTTGCTAACATTTATTTTAGGATTTTTTGCACCAGTATTGGTAAGTGATATTTGTTTAAGTAACAATGTTATATTTGCTTCATAAAAATAATTTGGAAGTTTACCTTTATTTTCTATGCCTGAAGGAATTTATGCAGCACTAAAACTACCTAGCCTTTGAAGGTTTATACCCCCCGTGAAACTCTTTAGGTCTGGTGCTAATTTGAATGGTGGGAAATTTCTTGACAATCTTCTTTATTTCTCTATAAAAAATTGCTCTGTTGAAGCTTTCTCTCTCCGATGAGGTCATTTTAGTAAACTGTATTTATCTATTTCACTATCATTTTTAGATTGATTTGCAAAGTAATCTCATGAATTTTTAAAATTTCCACTTTTTTCATAGTTATCTTCCCATTGTAATTTCTTCATTTTATATTTGGATTTCCTCACTTTTTTCATTGACTCAGTTAGTTAGCGATTTGTCTATTTTGTCCATTTTTCAAACTCCATAGGTCAATAGCCTTCCTATTCTGTTTCACTAATTTCTGATTTTATCTTTATTATTTCTTTTCTCATGACTTATTTTGTTTTACTTTGTTGGAGTTTTTCCTTTTTGAATTGGGAATTGAATTCATTTGTTTTCATTTTTACCGAGACAGTGTTTTAGGCTGTGACTTTTCCTTTTCTTACTGCTTTAGATGCATCTCATAAATTTTGTCATGTTGTGTTTTCATTACATGAATTAGTTTTAAAATGGGGAAAACCTGGGAACCTCTAAGTAACATAACTGACCAAACCAAAAGAAATTAACTTTAGTTCTGAGTGGGCTGCCCTATGCGTTGAGCCTTCTTCTCTTTTTACGATTTTTCTGAATCTGTGGCAGAAGGCATCAGGTTTGGTAACATGGGTGGTGCCTGGTTTTTAACAAGATGATACATGTATCTATTATCACATAGTCAACGGTAGTTATCGGTCGCCTTCTGTGCGTCAGTAACTGTGCTCTGCAGACCTGGGGAAAAACAATGATCAAGACAAATATGCTTCTTGTCTCCATGAGACTTTCCAGCCTAACCCAGAAGATATGTTAAACTAATCATTTCAAATAATTTAAACATTATACCTGTGCCAAAGATATGATTGAGGGAAGACGGAAGAGGGAAGCTAAGGTGGCAGTTGCCCTCGGTTTCTCCATCCTCCACTTCGGAGCTCATACTTATTGACTGATTGTTATATCCCTGGCACTGTGTTGAACGATTTACATATATTATTTAAGCCCTATAGCAACCTGAAGAGTCAGATACCTCTACTGTTTTTCACAAAGAGGAAAACTGAGGCTAAAAGCCTAAGTGTCTCAGCATTGATTGCAAGGTCAGGAGTTGTTGGAGTGGGGCTTTGGCACCAAGGAGTACGGGCTATGCGATCTATCCTGCACTTCACCCAGTTCACATCTCGGGCTTCTCAGCAAGATTTTGTTTGAACAAGGGCTTCCTATCCTTAAAAAACATTTGGGAACCAGTGACACAGTGGGGAGAATGCCAAGATCAGGATAAGGAGTCTTTGGATTACCGCTGACAGAAAACAGTCAAACTAGCTCAGGTATAAAGGGGTATCTATTGTTTTGTGGTTTCCAGGGAAGGGCCAATAGGCAGATGATTAGCAGAGCAGGATGCAGCTGAGCCTGAGGAGAATGTTCCAAGGCTATCTCTGCCCTGGACTCCTGCCTGCTTATCTGTCCACATCCTCCTCCTCCTCTGTCATGGCAGTCACTCCCTTCAAGATGGAGATCATGGCTGCCAGCCCTCCAGAGTTTTACTTCCTACTCTTGTGCCATTTCTCAGTCATAGCTTGAAAGATCCTAGGGAAAGGGCTATAGATCTGGCTTGAATCAAGTGCTCACCCTGGATCAGTCAGCTGAGGCCAGGGGTGTGGTAGGATGTAAGAACATGGTGCCCTCAAGGGTGCCCTCAGCCCCCCGCTGTCCCCGGTGGGGTGGGGCGGGGACCACGACCGCCCAGCGTGGAGGTAGTGCCATAAATACGGTCCCATAGTCAGAACACACACCTGGGACAGGGTCCCTAGAGCCCCTCCCTGGTTTTGAAGCCTGTGCAATGAGCCCAGTAGGCATCCAGTAGCTTCCTCCCTGAGAATATTGCAGGCCAGTGAGGGAGTTGCAGACTATAAACCCCCAACTGTGGTATTGTGTGCTAAGTTCTCCCGGTCCACACTGGGCTCTATGGGAGGGAAGGGGCTTAGGGAAGGTGTCCATAGATAAGTAGTCCTGAAAAAGAGTGTAGCCTAGCAGAGATAGGAATTCCCAGGTTGGAAAAGGGGCAGGAGAAGAGGTTCAGGGGCGAGAGAGTGAAGCCTCTTTAAGAAGCAAAAACTTCTTCTGTCAGGAAATCGTCTGGGAAAGACATGGGGGCAGGTCTCTGCAGCCATGTTTGTAGGTTAAGGGCCTGAGACTTGATCCTTTAAGCAGGGGTCCCAAACAATGGCCAGTTCACTGCCTGTGTTTATTTCATTACAGTTAAGGATATAAGCCAAGGTAAGAATGGTTTTCACAGATAGTCATAAAACCTGTCATCATTGTACAAGGTGATCATAAATTGATTGGAGTATAGGGAACATAAACGGAGCCCCCACTGAGTGAAATCTTACCTGCACCAAAAAAGAAACCCATTCTTCTCCTGAGTAAACCTAGATTACAAAAACACCTACTCGTAATTTCATTGATAAAACAAACTCGAGGAAGTTTGCTCTCCCTCTTGTTATGTATGTGCCTATACAGTAAGCCTCAATGTTTGTCTCTATATTTAGAGACAAAAGCCCACAGTATTTACCGTGTGGCCCTTTGCAGAAAAAGTTTTCTGAACATTGCTCTAAGCAGCTGGGCGCCGTGAAGGGAATTTTAAGCAAGGCACCACAGGTCTATATTTGTACTTTGGATTTAAAAAAAAAAGAAACACAGTAAGGACAGTGTTGAGAATGGACCGGAATGGGCCAAGAATCAAGGCAAGAGGCATGAGAAAGATGAGAAACCTCTGTGAAATGGTGGTAACAGCAACACCCAGACTTTCTTCCCCCCACATCGTCCCAGGGGTAGAATGAGGGGAGGGAAGTGAGGCTGCTTTATAGAGAGTGGCAGGATCCAGTGGGGCCCAGGGGGCCACAGAGCACCAGAAGGAGAGGATAGAGCTTTCCTGGCCAAGACACTGCCTGCCCTTGGGAGCCTCCACTGTGATTCCTCTTCCGAGGGTTCAGCCTAGCCACTAAACTCTGGGCTGGGGAGGGACCCCCGGAATGGGGGAAGCTGGCAAATGTTAGCAGATGCCCAGAAACTTGAGCAGGGGCCACGCGAACCTTCATGAGGGCCCCGCTGTCCCCGGTGGGGTGGGGCGGGTACCACGACCGATCACAGGCTCAGAGCCAGGCTGGCTGCAGCCCAGGGCGGCTCATATGTCATTCCTAATCCTCACAGCCCAGCAGGTCAGACCTTAGTAGCCCTGTCTTACTGGCAAGGGGCCTGAGGCACCTGGAAACAAGTAAGTTGTATATGGGCAGGTTCCTCTTAAGTAAGGTTCACCAAGCATGGGATGTTAAAGCCCTGCATGAGGGTGACCTTCTGAATCTGACTCTGGGGCAGGGGTTCCTGGGCCCAAGGATCTGCATTTTAGCTTCTGGGGGAAGGTTGAGATCACTGCTCTGGGCCCCATACCCACCCACAGGGCTTAAAATCAGCTCAGCCTCGAGAAACTGTCAAGTTTCATCACTCCCAAAGACTGCCATGGAAGTTAGTGAAATTTTTTCCCGTTAGTTTGGCCTCATTAACCATCAGTCCCAAACACCATGGCTTTGACATTTTATTTTTTTATTTTTATTTTTATTTTTTTTATTTTTTTATTTTTTGGCTTTGACATTTTAAAGCAATCGGGCCATTTGCCAGAATGCGGGAAGAAAGGGTTGAAACTTGTGTGTCCGTCAGTCATGCGTGCTGTGGTCCACGTGGTCCCCACTGCCACTCCTCCGCGTGTGCCCATCTGAGGACAGGGCTGGCCACACTGAATGCTGGGGCACGCACACAAGACTTAAAACACATCCTGCACATCTGTCTGCTGCTGAGCCCGACTTTCTCAGTCGCCATACTTAGCACCGGGCTCCGCAGAGCCAGCAGCAGCTTTCTAAAGTAAAGCTACAGGCAGAGTGTTTCTCTCCTTTTACCACAACAAAGCTCTGTCCCCCAAGTTTTCGACTGTGGAACAGGAATCCAGTGAACACGGGCTTTTCCGGATGTGCCCTCCTGTGCTGAATGGCCTGGGCATGGTCCTGTGGGCACGAAAAAAACAGGAAGGCACGAGAAACAAAGCAGACCATGGGATTAAATTACTGAGAGGAAAACAATTATTATTGATCTGTTTTTCAAAGGCATCTGCCTGCAGGGCACAATGGGAGAAATCTGCTGGCTCCAGATGGAAATTTCCACAGCAAAAGTTCCGTATGCTTTTGCAACATAGAGACCTGGTTTGATTCTAGGATGGGCGTCACTGCCAACATTTTCATCCAGGGGAAAGGCTGCAAAAAAGGGTTCCTAAAGACTGTTTCCCAGGGCAGTAGCCTCTTGGGACTCATCCTGGACCCAGTGACAGGATGAAGTTGAGGTGGCCTCCCCCCTTCATCTGGCCTCCCTAGTGAGTACTGTCCGCATCAGGGTCATCCACTGCCTGACTGCTTCACAGCTTCCAACATTAAACATTTCCATAAAAGAATAACATGATGTTCTGTGAGTGACCTCTCTCCAAGAAATTCAAAACCCACTATGATGAATCAGTTGAAGAAAGGCAGAGGAAAATGGTTTTTATTCATAGATTGTAGATGAGAAAGCCATCCCTGGAAGGGTCTCATGTGATCATGGATCAAGACCCTAGACCAGCCGTTCCTCCAGCCGGCCAAGCACCCAGAGCCTTCTGGTTGACAGCTGTCTTTTATACATAATTCATGCACTGTCATTCTGTCAGCGGACCACTGAGTTTTACTTTCCCTTTAGCCTGTGTGGTGTTTTCCTGGTTGCCCTGGGTACCAGGAAATCCGGAGCAAGTTTGGAGTCCCCACACAGCCCCATGTTAGCCCACACTGTTTTCAGGTGTGGTCTTATGTATTGTCCTTGATCCTGATTTTCCTAATGGTCATTGACTAAACCCATTGCCGGGCTGCAGCAGGTCCCCTCCAGTCCTTTTTGGAAAGAGAGGAAGGTCATGCCATGACTTTCACATCAAAAAAATCCCGTTCTTGGGTTGAGAAGCACGCTTGAAGACGTTCCAGGTGCTCCATCGGTTGATATAGGATAACCGTGGGAGCGGATGGTTAGGGGATCAAGGTCATCCAGCGTTGACCTTCTGTGGAAAAGGTGGAGCCTCCCTTGCCTGCTGTAGGCTAGGTGGGAATGAGAAGTCCAGCCCTGCTGGCCATAGGCATCACCAGCTGCCAGGAAGAGGCCCCATGGGCACGTGGCCAGCGATGGAGGGAAAGGCAAAATCTCCTGCATAAATTCAGTGTGACCTTAAACAAGTGGAAAGAGTGATGGTCAGGAATGGCTTGTGTGAGGGGCACCTGGGTGGCTCAGTCGGTGAAGCGTCTGCCTTCGGCTCAGGTCATGATCCCGGAGTCCTGGGATCGAGCCCCGCATCGGGCTCCCTGCTCAGCAAGGAGCCTGCCTCTCCCTCTGCCTGCCGCTCCCCCTGCTTGTGCTCACTCGCTCTCTCTCTGACAAATAAATAAATAAAATCTTTAAAAAAAATAATTAAAAAAAAGGAATGGCTGGTGTGACCACGCCGGCTCAGGAAGGACTCGGGCAACACGGCTGAGCTCCACATCAGAAGGGAAACCGGCCACGAAAAGGCAGCCCAAAGGGCTTAGCTTGAAGAGGGTCCGAGTCTCTTGCTCTGTCTGGCTCCGAAATGGGCAAGTCTGGCTTCTATACAGAAAGCTGGCTGCTTTGACCGACATGTGGGTACGCAGCCGGATTCCCCGCAATAGCAAGTCCCGCTGATGCATTTGTCCTCTAAATGTTTGTGTTGCAGTTGTCCTGGAGAAAGATGATGGTAGCTTGCTCCAAGACAATGGCCAGGGGATGGAGCAAAGTCGTGGGGGAGTCGAGGGATGTCGATAAGGATGTAGAAGCCACGGCACATGGCAGCTCGGAGGTGAGGAGTGAGGGAGACAAGGATGCCAAGCAGACTTCCTAGGCTGGCACTCAGACGCTCAGGGAGAGCTTTGCAGATGGGCTCTGCTCTCAGCAGCTGCGTGAGTGGCAGTCCCTGGGCCCCCCTTTCTTCCTCATCTCCCATGTCCCTTGTCCTGGGGCCCCTGGTCCCACCTTATCTGTCCTTCTGTCAAGGGAGGCTGCCTACCCACCTGTGCAGCAGGGGGGGCTCAGAATTAGTGGGTCTCCAGGTAAGGGAGCTGCAGGGCTCTGTGTGTGCATGTGAGAGAAAGAGAGAGAGAGAGGGAGGGAGAGAGAGAGAAGGGGAATCAGAGTATGCTTCCTCAAACACTTTCCAGTCCTCCTGCCTGGGACCCCACCACCACCTTCCCCCCATCCTGCAAGCCTCAACTCACATGTCACCTCACAAAGGCCTTCAGCCTGCCCCTCTCTGCTCTGCCACTGAGGTGGACACAGGGGGGCATATTGCGGGGGCTCTGCAAACATCTCCACAGGAACGGGTGGGTATGGAGGAAGATGTGGGCCCAGTGAGGGCAAGGCTGGTTCCTGCGCAGGGCTCGGGTGTGCCCCTGTTTCTGCAGGAAGATGTGAGCTGATGAATTGTGTTTCAGTTTGTCCTTTCAATTCTCCCAAGGTCATCCTTTGAGTAAATCACCTCTGCCTGCCTGGTAAAGATTCGTAAAGGAAAGCCTACTGGTGTTCTTCTAAACCTTGAAGACATTCCGCACTCCCACGTATTTTGGGTTCTGGTATCTTTTTTTCTTAAGACCAGCCTTGAGAACTGACATGAAAACAGAGGCACAGTTCATGAGTTTCTGGGTGATTCTCTGCCCTGGGCGTACTGTTGCAGCAGATAACGTGTACAAAGGAGTAGTGATTTCGGATCTTGAGCATTAGAGGCTTTCTTTACAAATGTACCTTTCTCTGGCTTTGTTCTTCATTTCATATAAAGACAAAATACAAGTGATAGCATGACAGGCTTGGCATGGACCCTCACCAGGCGTGGCAAAGTCTGTCAGTTTTCCATTATTGAGCCACGCGGCCTTGCGGCTGGCTCTTCAGCTCTTCCGTTAGTAAGGAGGATGTGTCCCCTCAGCACTTCCATTGTCTGACGTTCCTTGATAGGAAGGATGCGGCAATTCTAGGACTTAAGGCTGGACGTTGATGGCGGAAGGGAGGGCTAAGGCACCCGCAGTCCAGCTCTGCAGAGGCGCTGCTATGAAAATAAATGAATGGCCTTGAGTCCTGACTGCAGAAGGTGAGGGATTCCTGCCCAAACCAGAAGATACGCTTCTTTGTGAGTCTGGGTATTTAGCTGTTGTGGTTTTCTAAAGCCGGAGTGACTGAGTCAGCTAACCTCCATGCCGGAGCTGCCCCCCCCCCGAGCCACCCCTCCAACCACACTGGGAAGGCGTGAGCTCTGGGGCACAGAGGTAGACCGGAGCTAGGAAGACACCAACTGATGGCTCCTGTCTCAGCTGCTTTGTCTCCGGGGCCCCTTAGGAACCTAGCTCTCCAAACTCAGTCATGTCAAAAATAATTTTTTTAATTCCACATTAGATGCTTCAGGTTGTGTCTTAACGACCCCGGCAGCCATGAAGGACTGCTACGAGGAGGAGCACCTAGCCAACAGCACTCTTGCAACCACTGAACTTGCCTGGATTTGGAGGGCGGACGTTTGTAATGCTCTACCCACGGTAAAGCTCCCTTACTGGAGGTTTTGGTAGCTGATGGATCCCTGGAGCCCCGTGGTCCAGCCATGTCTTCAGGCTCCATATACGAATTTCCTCAGATGACCTCCTTGTCCACTGGTGTCCTTATTCATTCATCTGGCAAATACGGCACACACTCAGCTGCCAGGGACCGGGCAGGGCCCTGGGGCACAAAGACAAGCAACACAAACGTGGTCCCTCTGGGGACAGCTTGCAGGCTAGTGTAGAAGCCAGCGCCCCCTTTTGTCTTCTCTGCAGTGGAACGAAAGCTTCTTGTTTGATGTTTAAGGAATAACAGAAACACAAATGACTTCTCCCAAGCCCTGCAGATAAAATCAAAGAGAAAAACAGCAATGTCACGGCTCCCCCAGATTCACCTGGAGCCTGGAAACTTCAGGGTTTTTTGTTGACTTAAAGAAAAATGAGAAACACCCATGTAGGGACTGATTTCAGATCGGAGTGCGCTGGCCTTGGAAGAATCTGGAGGACACCAAACAGCTTTTATTTATGGTGTCGGATGTTCTATTGCCAGTGTTTGGGAGTTCTTTACTTAGTTCCGAGAGGTGTTTACAATGCCTGGCTCCCAGGAGGTTCAGTTAACAATTTATTGACTATGTCTCTGTCAATGTCTATATTTTTAACAGAAGAATCGAAATACCTATTTCACGCAAAAATGCTTAAACAAATTTAGCTAAGAGGAGCAGAACGTTGAGAAATTCAATTTACGTTTCTTAGATAAATACGCGGCTATGTAAACATTTTCTACTAAGAATCAGTGAGGGGTTATTTTACTCTTTTAAAAAGGTAGCTCTTGAAGACTATTCCAGCTAATGGGTGAATGATTCTTTCTTGTTGTGGTGCCTGGTACGGCGTCCCTGGGCTCTGTCATCATAAAGGAGATTAGGCAGGGGCTGAGGACCTGTTTCCCTCTCTTAGCTGGCATCCCTTTACATCTCTTCTCGCTTCAGCTAGAATTTGGGGCAAATCTTCTTAATGAGGATAAGTAGCCTTTACAAAAATCTATTAATGCCAGGAAGAAAAGAGTCTTGACTACCGGGGTCTAGGGAGTAGGGATGGGGCTGGAGGGGCTCACCTCTCTTGGGCTTGAGTATTGATCATGACCCTCTCTCCCACCTCCGCACTCTCTACAAACATTTTCCCCAGGGAAAAGGATCAGCACACAAGGTCTGGAATGGAGGTAGTTAGTAAAACCAGTGAGAATTTGTATAAGCTCTGTCAATTGCCATGTCATTGTTCCCAGGAATCTGTGGATATTTAGCTACTAGTATGTATTTCCCTAGGGAATGAGGGGCCAGAGAGAAACTTTGGTAACCAAAGGGGTAGGATGGAAATTCCTCCTGACTTTTGGATTTTGGAGGCCGTCTGTTAAGGCAGGGTAAACTGAGACCTCAGACTGTCTCAAATAATCACTATAATGTCAGTAAAATTCTAATGTCACGATGAACAAGTTAGCACCAACGCATGTTGACATCAGCTCATTTCTTTTTTTTTTTAATTTTTTTATTGTTATGTTAATCCCCATACATTACATCATTAGTTTTGGATATAGTGTTCCATGATTCATTGTTTGTGCATAACACCCAGTGCTCCATGCAGAACGTGCCCTCCTCAATACCCATCACCAGGCTAACCCATCCTCCCACGCCCTCCCCTCTAGAACCCTCAGTTTGTTTTTCAGAGTCCATCGTCTCTCATGGTTCATCTACCCCTCTGATTTCCCCCTCTTCATTCTTCCCCTCCTGCTACATTCTTCTTCTTCTTTTTTTCTTTCTTAACATATATTGCATTATTTGTTTCAGAGGTACAGATCTGAGATTCAACAGTCTTGCACAATTCGCAGTGCTTACCAGAGCACATACCCTCCCCGGTATCCATCACCCAGTCACCCCATCCCTCCCACCCCACCCCCCACTCCAGCAACCCTCAGTTTGTTTCCTGAGATTAAGAATTCCTCATATCAGTGAGGTCATATGATACATGTCTTTCTCTGTTTGACTTATTTCACTCAGCATAATACCCTCCAGTTCCATCCACGTTGTTGCAAATGGCAAGATCTCATTCCTTTTGATGGCTGCATAATATTCCATTGTATATATATACCACATCTTCTTTATCCATTCATCTGTTGATGGACATCTTGGCTCTTTCCACAGTTTGGCTATTGTGGACATTGCTGCTATAAACATCGGGGTGCACATACCCTTTCGAATCCCTACTTTTGTATCTTTGGGGTAAATACCCAGTAGTGCAATTGCGACATCAGCTCATTTCAAAATGAGCTGCATCAGAAGCACTCATAAGTATGTAAACAGAGGAGTCAGGTGGGTTTAAAATTAGACCTGATCTTTTACACTAAGTTAAGGTATTTCTGGCCATGTAGGAGAAAATGAAGTCCATTCTGGCAGGAATGTTAGCCCTGGACAGGGGCCTCTCACTGCCAAGCAGGAGTGATGGGAAAGCCTGCTTGCTTCCTGCTTGCAGTCCCTTCCTGAGCACCTTCTCTGCTGGGCCCTGCATGGAGACACCCCCAGGCTTCCAACAGCGGGGAGCCACACAGAAGAGGAGGGCTGGAAACCCGTCCCCAAAAGCAGTACAGAACTTTCTCAGGTTCCTGAATTTGCCAAGTTCACAGTTTATCTGTGGATTAAAACAGTGCTGGCTCAACCCCGTGGAATGAGCAGCACGTTGCCTAGGCCAGGCCTGGCCACGGCCCCAGAAGGGCTAGGGCTTGTTGGATGGAGGGGGTGGGATTTTGGAGAATTTGAATCATATGCTAAATGGAATAACAGAACCAGGGTACTACTTCCTGGTGTTACATAATTCAACCAACAGAGTGAAGATCTGTTATTTTAAAAAAGAACCGTGTCATATCTTCGTCTAATAATATTTCTTTCCTCCAGAAGACAGCCCCATTCTCAGATTCCAAAACCACATTCTCAGTTCCTCAGATTGAACCAAACATTCAGACAGTTTTGATATTTTCCACATCTTATAAAGACAAAGCATTTTGGCTGCTTGCATTTTAATTTTCTCAAAGACCTAAAAATGGTTGTCAGATCAGAACGAATAAACAGTCTTCAGTCTTCAGTACAAAGTCCTCAAACCCTCGCACTTTTTTTGACTCAAGCTGTTACCATGTAGAAAAACCAATTCAATATTTTAAAAATATAAAGTATTTCAGATATGCAGAAAAGCATGAAGAATGTAACAAACACCTTTGAGCTCACAATTCAATATAAGCAGTAAGACATGACCCATACAGTTGAAGTCCCCACTATTCCCTTTCCCACCCCCACCTCCAGATGACTACTGTCCTGAATTTGATATCATTCCCATGTTGTCTTAATTATTTTACTATGGCCTTGTTTTACATGCTTCTTAAGCTTTGTATAAATGATATATATTATATATATTATAATAATATATAACATAATAGTATATAATGCATTCATCTGCAATTTGCTTTTTTTCTGCCTATAATCACAAGATTCATCTATGTGGATATATACAAGCACATCAAAAATCTGTATGATATTGTACATATACAATACATATATATATATATATATCACAATTTACCTATCCATTACTAAATATTGCCAAATTGTTCTAAAAAGTTGTCGTACCGATTTCAACACCCACTATCAATATATAAAAGTGTTCTTCTTAATACCTTTGACAAAGCTTGGTATTATCATGATCAGACTATAATTTTTGCAATAGAATAGGTGAAAGGATGACCTTGTTGAAGTTTTAGTTTGCATTTCTGATTACTAGTGAGCTTAGGTGTGTTTATTAGCCACTTAGTTTTCAAATTCTTTGAATAATCTCTTTATGTCTTTTGATTATTTTCTATTGGTAGGTTGTTTTTCTCATTACCTTATAGGAGTTCTTTATATGTTCTTAATACTAATCCCTTCTCAGTATTGTGCGAGTATTTTCTCTCATTGTACTTTGTACTTTCCCTCTTTGTACTTTGCTTAAGGTGAATTTTGGTGCATAGATGTTTTGAATTTTAATACAGTTAAATTTTATCAGTCTTTTACTTTTGGTTTGTCTGGAAGTAAGTAATACTTCCCTACCTCAAGGTGATGAAGATAAACCTTCAATGTTTTCATCCAAAAGTTCCATTTATTCACTAGTTCAGCTCTTCCCCCTAGACCCTTCAGGGCCACTTCTGTCATCTATCAAGTGTTAGACTCTCTGCCATGTTCTATTGATCTGTTTGTCTATCTCTGGATGAAAACCATCGTTGGGTTTTGGCCATTTGGGGGCACAACTTTCATCTTTATCCTTTCCTTGAGTTTGCCTTGGCCTGGTACAGGCAACCAAATAAATGGCAGCCCAATAAGCAGAGGGGAGAAATCAAGCCAAAGTTAGCCCTGGGTAAGACATAAACTGAATAGTTAACTCCTAAATAAATTAATTCCTAAGAAATTACTGTATAGTAATGAATATAAAAAGCCTATATAATATAAAGCATTTTTTAACAACAACAAAAAGCAAAAGCATTAAAAAACTTTTCTGGGCTATTACAAGGCTCATTTAATAATGGAAACTAGAGACCATCCCCAGTCGATACCAGTGTTCTTACCTTTATTTTCTAAAATGAACGTAAACATAGTTCGCATACAGCTAGTCATAGGGAGTTCTGTAAAATGTTAAAACTTTAAATGTGTTAAAACTTTACATGTGTTCCCTGGATCCCTCAGAGCATCCAGATTGAAGGTCCCTGAAGGTCTGTCCCTGAGAAACCCTGAGCATGCACCAGTTCTGTCAGGCATGGGTCTTTATTTCATTCAAGGGAGACTTGATTTTCCTGAGAAACGCTCTCAGTGACATTGTTATAACCTCATGATCGCTACTTGGTGTTCTGCAGTGTCTTCAGATTCAGACGCTCTTGTACGGACTACAGGACAAGAGGACTCTGGCCACCCAGCAGACGGTGGACGTCCTGTCCAAGTGAGTTGGCCTCTGCTTGCACTGTTTTCTTTGCCATTCCGATCTCGAAGGAAGCTGGTTCTGTACGGTTCTGTGAACTTTCCGTGGAAAGTTTTACTAACTGACTTCCTGTAACTCATCAACTATATGGGACCAGTAAACTAGCTTCCCTTGCCCAGATACTAAGAAGAGATTAGCTCTTGAGTAATGTCAGAAACACACACTGGGATTGTCCCTCCTCCAGACCAGCGCCTGCAGGTCACCTCCCCTGCGGGAAGGCAAGGGCGCAGCGCTCTAGCTTGGCCGGCTGGCCTGTCAGGATGGGGGGGCCGGAGAGCCCTCTGACTTCACCTTGAAGGCCGACCCCAGGTCTTCCGCAGCCGGTGAGCAGAGAAGAGGCGCACGCTCCGCTGTAGAGATGCTACACCTCACAGAGCCTGTGGGCAGACTGCCAAGGAAAGATCATGGAAGAGGAGACAGCCAGCGGGGGGCACTGTCTCAGAGCCCCCCCCCCCCCCCCCCGAGCCGGGGCCCCTTCGGCCTTGAGCCGGCAAGGCCTCCAGCCCCCACCTCTCTGCTTGGGTTCTGCTCACTGAGCCAGCCAAGGGCTGATTCTCTCAGCTCAGCGAGAATGGTCACAAGGAATTAGAAAGCGGGAGAAAAAAATCCTGTGCCAGGATTCTCTTCTCATTTATCTTCCCTCCCCAGGCTCCTTCGTGACCTGTAGCTCACAGTCGTGAGGCTTCCCTTCTCCGCAGCAAGGGCTGGGCCGGGGGGAACCGTGCGGAGGTCTGAGGGGCACCACACTCACCCCACCTTCTGCTCCTTGGCAGGACCCCAGAGGTGGCCGTGAAGTCTAGGCAGGCCCCGAAAGCCAAACCAGCCTTCTACACCGGCGTGGCCCCGCACACTGTGCTGGGGAAGGCCCGGCCCAACGCGGCGGACTGAGCACCCCCCCCGCACCCCCAGAGAGAGCTTTAGTCATGCCTGGGCGCCGACACTGAGGGTCCCCTCTCAGCCTCTCCAACAAGAAGATGGAATCCGACAGCTGGTCAGGGTTTGCTGTTTGCAGACTTCCCGTGGGCCACGTTTGGACGGTGGATACCCTCCAGGGTGATCTGGTGCTTTCTATAAAGAATTTTTCTTTTTTGCCGCCCAAGTGGTTTTTCTCGCCAACAAAAACTTGTACCCATCAGCACCGCTGGGGTTGCAAGGCTTGTCTTCAGAAGTTTACGACTTGCTGTGTGTGAATACAGTGTACAGTATCTGGACAGAGCCCCTGGCATAGATCTGGAGTCAGGTTTGGAGCAATAAAATTCTGGAAAAAGCCCTTTCTTATAGGAAGATAATAGGGATTGAGAATAAAGTGCTAATGAGAGGAAACTTGGGCGTGCTGGGGTTGGTATGTGTTCTTAAAATGAAGCCTGCCTCAGAGCTGCTCGGAGCCTAGAGAGGGGCACGAAGAAGCTTCTCTTCACTCATGCAGTCATTCACTGAAAGTGGCTGAACACCCAGTGAGAGCTGGGGACACAACAGTAAACAAGACACACCGTCCCCTTCCCCTCAGAGCTTGCCACCCAACATGGACGCTACGCTAAACATAATGGTGCAATTAGTTGGTAACAGAGGGAAAGAGCCCAGTACAGCGAGGCAGGTAGTGAATGGCGGTAAATGGGCCAGACGTCAGGGGAGGCAGGGATAAGGGAGTGAAGAGAGATGAGCAGGAGTGAGGCCGGCCTGGAGAGGCTGCGGGGGAGGACCGCTGACTCCCGTGGCCTCTACTCCGGGCAGGAGAAACATGGCTGCCCTCTGGAGCTGCTTTTTTTTTTTTTTGAGTTGGCCCAGTCCTTGGCCCCCTGCTCTCCCAGCTTTCTCTGGGTCCAGCATGTGAGGTGGGGAGGGTGGGAGTGGGACGAGCGCTCATGTCCCACAGTGCTCTTCAGTCTCCTGCGGGGGGAGGCCATTGCCACTCGAGAATGGAAAAGCAGAGTGGGAAGTTTTGAGCACGTTTGTTCACGCTGTCAACAATGAGAGCCGGTGCTGGATAAAGGTGGACAGAGTACATGGTGGGTGGGAATGGGCTGTGGGTGGCGCTGCTCCTTCTCCTTCCCACCCTCATCCCACGGACCGCGGTCCAACGAGGCTGCAGGCTGGTGCTAAGATGGCAGCAGGATGCAGCCCGGGCCCCCTTCCACTCCAGCACCCAGTGGGAAACCCAAAGCCACTCTGGTTCCATTTGGGCAGGATGCCACCTCAAGAATTGATGGGGGAAATAAACCAAAAAGGCTCATGACAGGGTTAGAGAGACAGGCAGGGTCCCTGGTCCCCCTTGGAAGCTGTGAGCTGCCCACACAGACCACCAGCACCGGTACCCACTCACCCAGTAGGCCTGCAGTGGGAGGAAGGCACGAGACGTGGTCACTACTCACCAAGTGTTCCATCTAGCTGAAGATACGGGTTTCAACGTGGATGGGGGAATAAGCATTTTAAGTATACACCACACTGGAGTCTGCCAGGGACTGAATGTGTACCTCCAAAATTCATGATGAAGCCCTAGTCCCCAGTGTGAAAATACTAGGGGTGGGGCCTCTGGGAGGTGATGAATACGTGAGAGTAGACCCCGTGAATGGGATTAATGCCCTGATCAAGAGACACGGGACATGATCGCTCTCCACCACGTTAAGACACAAGACGACCGTCGGGCAACCAGAGACTCCCAACCAGGCACCGAAACCACCAGCACCTCGATCTTCGACTTCCGGCCTCCAGAACTGGGAGAAATAAATGTCCCTTGTGTGAGCCTCCCAGTCCGTGCTCTGCTCTTGCCGCAGCCTGAGCAGATAGGAGTCCGTGCTGGGCTTTTGGGGGGGAAAAGTGAATTCTGATGTGACTTCTTCCTTTCTGTATTTCTTGGAGGAGAAGGTCTTGGAATCACAGAAACTAAAATGCATTTTAAAAAATTTCGTCCCTACCCCAGGAAAGAATGAACTTAGGAATGTCCCGCCCAAATGTCTCCCATCTATTAAATGTGTTAACTTCAACACAAGAGGAAGACCATAGATATTCATGGTCTTTGTGGTAAAAAGTTACACACAAGCAAGGGTATCTAATAACTCTTCTGTGTCTCCAACAACTCCAAGTTTTTCAAGCACCAAGAAACGGACATGATTTACTAACCCCTCCAATTTGTGTGCCTTGGGCTGTCCTGGTTTTAGCACTGAACGTCCCGTGTCCCGGGAGACACCTCCATCCCAGGGAACAACGAGATGGCTGGTCACCCTACGGCACTAGCCTTCCAGGCTGTGACGACCACATTCTTACCACAAACTGTCCAGCCTGTGTTTGAATACAAGCCAGCTGGTTTTTGCTCTGTCCGCCATGCTTTCTAATTCTGTGTGAACACCACCAAGTTCTAATTCAGGTAAGGAACCGAAACTTCTCAGAGAGTCTCCCCAGGGATTCTGTGCCACCATTTAAAGAAAAAAAAAAAAAAACCATGCATGTAAACACATATAGGTTTTAATTAGAGTTTAAATAGAAAGCACAAAAACACCTACTAGAAAACATTCATTTTCTCCAGGAACAAGGTGGGTTTTTTTCCTTAGATTTTTATTTTTATACATTCTTGTGACACTTCCCTCGGTAGGGAACAGCTTAGAAAGATCAGCTTTTTCAATGATTCCATCCTAAATATACATTTGAAACCACACAATATCAAAACCACCAGTAGGAGGGTGCAAAGCATTCTGTTAATATGGTTTTGTCTCCACAACGGTAAATATTGGTTCTGTCCCACCCCCAAAGTGGATTTCTATTGCCTCCAGAGCGACTGGTTTTAAAGGACCTGGAGCTGTGGGGTGATCTGCACAGTGTGGAGGGCCTGCCCTGCTCCTGGGTGATCCAGAGACTGAGCAACCAAAGATAGCTTGGGAGTCCATATCCGTGAATACCCTTGGCAGGCTACTCCTTGAAGATCCGTGTTCTAACATGCAAATATAAATTAAGACCTCAGATACTTATTTTCCAAATAGAGGTGGGTCATATTAGTAATCTGTTAGCACTCATTTACCAGATCACAAGGCAGGAGAGGGACATAAAACTAAGCCCACTCAGACTCACAGAACAGACTCCCCATCCTCAGTCTGTCTTGCCATCAAACCGGTAGGCTGTCACCTTGACCAATAAATCACTTCTACAAACACCGTCACCCGCTACGGCTATCAGAAAATCAGCCCATCCGTGACTGTAACAGAAACGAGAAGTCTTTGCAAAGCCGTCACCTCTGTACCAGTCTGTGACAGTGACTGGCTCATCTGGCCCACAGCAATGGTTTAAACTCGGAAGTCAACTTTGTCTACACCCGGATTCACGGTGTTTATAAGACAGATCACCCTGAAAGCTTTGCTGCATTTTTCCTCGGCTTATTAAGAAAATGCACTCTCCCTCAACTCTCTGCTGTGGCCATTTCTGGAGGCCGAGGAGATGGAGGTCTTGGGGGCTGGAGAGCCACTGTGTGACCCCGCCCCCCTCGTGCCATAACCACCCCCCATCACCGTAACCCACTTGAGGCTGATGTCACCTCGGATCGTTATTCTTCAGCTCACTACCGGCAGCTCTAGATTCTGTGTTAGAGAAAATACAGGTTCAACTTTATGTGCAAGAAACTAGCTTGGATTAAAATAACACTGTGCTGCTAGAAATACTATTTTTGCATGAGGCCCTACCTCTGAAGATGGAAGCCTTAAAAGCAATGCCCTTATGTAAAAGAAAACAAACCCAATAAAGCACCCTCGCTCTAGTGTCTTAAACGCGACCGTATGGATGTGAAGGTCAGCATCCTGTGGCCCAGGAGGGCAGGGCCTTTGCCTTCCGGGGGCCCCTCCTGGGTGCTTCAATGCTGGGCAACCAGAGGGGAGCCCAGCTTCTTCCCCTAAAACGTCTTCTTCTATTCAACATTAGTATTCACTCCTCTGAACGAAACACCCCAGCTGTAATCATTTTTTTTTTTAATTTTTATTTTATTATTATTATTTTTAAAGATTTTATTTATTTATTCATGAGAGACAGACAGAGAGAGAGGCAGAGGGAGAAGCAGGCTCCCAAGGAGCAGGGAGCCTGATGTGGGACTCGATCCCAGGACCCTGGGATCATGACCTGAGCCGAAGGCAGACGCTTAACCATCTGAGCCACCCAGGCGCCCCCCCCAGCTGTAATCATTTCTGTTAAAAACTCAAAAACTTCCTTGAGATTGGTGGTGGTTTTTCATCGCGAAGTCTCTGAGCTCAGAAAGACCTTGGCCCCTTTCGAGGTGGGCTGAAAGGGCTTCTCTGGGAGGCACCATCCGCCCTGTGCTTCCAGGGATAACTGCACGACCATCTGGGAAGCAAGTTCTCATCCAAGCATCAGCGTTCTCTGTATGGTCTTCGGGGTCTGCCTCCCGCCAGGAAAATTAAATGTTTAGATGCTAAGGGCTAGGGTGCAGAGAAGCTCGAGAATACTCTGATAGGAGCTGGCTACTCCAGAACTTGGGTTGTAACAAAAAAGAGTATTTAGACCGTGCGCTACTTAACCACCTAGTGCTGCAAAAAAAAAATACCCGAAGCTAGTCCCAGGAATCATCTCCCCTGCACACGCAGGACTGGTGCAGGGTTCTGGGACCTGTGCAAACTAGCAAGTATATTAGGGACTTGAAATATCACCATAGGCTGAGGCTCTTCTCTCCATAAATAAAACACTATATATATATTTTTTTAAAGCTCTGCACATAGAAAGCAATTCATTCAGGTCTTAAAGTGAATTTAACTTTTTCCTAAAGAAAAAATCATTTAGAGCTTTTTTTTTTTTTTTTTAATGGAAGCAATCTGCTTCTTTCCTAGGATTTCTTTTCGAGAAGACTTAGAAAAATGTATACATTTTTCCTTTTCAATGCCAGTTTTTTATTTCCTATTAGCACATGCAAATAAGATTGACTCGTAAATATATTACTTTTACCTTGTTACCATATAGGCATCTGACCTTATGGATAGCTAATTATAATTTTAGGCAGATGCGAGGCATTTCCGTGACCACGAGCAAAACTGGTAGAAACTGTCTCTAGCAGTGGAGAGAAAACTCCGGGAAAAGGAACTTTGAAGACTAAAACGATAAAAAACATATTTGTCTTAAGTTCCAACTCAAAAATAAAGTTCCAACACCTTTAAAGGCGTGAATTAATTTGAAACCTTTACAGATTATAGAGTAAATTGAGATCGCCCGGAGCGCTCTTTGGAGAAAGAAAAAGGGGGCGTCTTAATCAAGAGTGAGCTTCCCTCC
The DNA here is from genome assembly GCF_964656455.1 of Halichoerus grypus. Taxonomy (NCBI): domain Eukaryota; kingdom Metazoa; phylum Chordata; class Mammalia; order Carnivora; family Phocidae; genus Halichoerus; species Halichoerus grypus. Next base: position 25,007,148 of record NC_135719.1, on the reverse strand, counting down.
TTCCAATTAGTAAAGGCCTGTGTGTTGCCGTGTCACCAAATAAGATACCGCTGAGAACAAAGTATTCATCAAAACCAGTGTCCCTCACTGTCCTCCTCCTGAGTGTCTAGGTAGAGAAGGGCCACTTTCTTTTCATCCGAAATCACCGACCTTCGGTCTACCACCCTCTGCAGCTGCACTGTCCTGTCAAACTGAGCCTGCTCCTCGCCCTCTTCCCCGGGGACCTGGTGTCCAGCCCCAGCAGAGCCCTGAGAGCTCACGCCGGCCACCCAGGCCTTCCCACTGCCCCCGTCTCTCCAGGCGTCCCGGTCAGGGGCGCCACGCGCAGCCGCTTCCGTCCCTGCGGGAAAGAAGACTGTGGTCTCTCGTGTCCAGCGGGAGGTCACCTCTACGTCACTCACGTCCACCTGAAAGGGAAACGGAGTGTCTTGGGGCCCCAGCGCAACCCGCCTTAGCACTCCGCGGCTGTCTGCTAACTCGCCTCGCTCAGGGGACCCGCTGAGCCGGCAGGTGCAAGTGTTTCACACACAGGTCCCTGGAAGACGACCTGTTCAGAGGTTCTTGTTGCTGCGGGGACCCAGCCCAGTGCACCCACTCATGCCCGATGCCTCTTCTGCCCCTGATGCATCTCCCACACTGGCCTCCGGAGGTGACAGGGAACTGGCCCTTTGGAAGGCGCCCTCTCCAGGATCGCCCTGCCCACCGTGTACCTACGAGCAGCCTGGCTCCCGTCTGCCGAGCCCTCTCTGCGAGCACTGCTTTCTGAGTCACTAAGTGCTCCGGGCAAGGGAATGATCTGCTCAGTGGCCGGATGCCTCGGAGACCCGATTTTGACCTGCCTCGTGGATCTGCCGTTCCCTGATCACCCTTCTGTCTGAAAGGGGGGCCGTGACCTGGATTTGCTCACGGAACCCCCCTCAAGGGCTTACCTGAAGGGGCTTTACAGAAGTCTGGGGTACCCACAGACTCTGCAGTTTGAAAATAATCACCACCCCTCCCCGCCCTTGGAAATGGGGCCCTGAAAAATGACTTCCCTTTTAGCATGAGACTGTTTGGAGCCAAACACACTGTGTCTCTCCACGTCTGTGGAAAGCTCCACGGGGCCAGGCTCTCCTGGGCCCCCCACCTCCTGAAAGGCAGGGACGGATCCTTGGAGGAGGACTTCTTTGGCCACTTGACTCTGATCAGGACCCAGGGTGAGGTGCTTCACAGACCGGGGGGGAAGGGGGGGCCTGCCGAGCTGGCTGCCTGACTTGGGTCACCTTCCCCACTTACCTCCACCGCCTCTGCCGTGGGTCCCTCGCGAGAGACGTGCTCAGTCCTCCAGATCCCAGTGGGGCCTATCTGAACGCGCTGGACAGACCGGCTTACATCCTCGAGCACGTGCGACTGGCCGAAGCCCCTCGGGCTGGTGACTTCCACGGTGGCCGACACGGGCCCCGGGGACGTGGCCGGCTCCGTGCCGGGGGAGGCCCTGCCGGCGTCGTCCTCCTCACCGGAGGGGCGGTACAGTTCCTGGGTGGCCCAGCGCCTGAAGCGGAGGCCGGCAGCCGGGGCCTCCGCTGCGCTCTCCCTGTCTGGGCTCCCGGGGGCTGCCGGGCTCTGCCACTTGGCCAAACTGTCTTGTACCACCGACTCTACGGCCTTCTCGATCTCCCCGGCTTCGTCTTTGCTCAGCTCCTCCAGGTCTAACTGATTGGCGTCCACGGTTTTCGAGAGGTTGACCTCGGCGACCAAGGTCACGGCCCTACCGCCGGAGGTGTGCACTTTCTTGACGTCGATGGACATGTTCTCGGGCCTGCCCTGACCCTCTCTGGTGAGGGCCGACAGCTCCTCCTTCATGCGCTCCGGAAGGCTTTCTTCTAGCTGCCCGATCACCTCCACCAGCTGGTGTCGGGGCTCCTTGAAGGCCCCCTTGATGGACGTGTGGAACTCGGGTGGTATTTTAATCTCCTTTTCGATGACTGTGGGTTCAGCATGAAATTCACCGCTTCTGGTTTGTTCTTGCCAGTGAGTACGACCCACGTCTTCCTCCAGCGGAGCTTCTAAGACATCCGGTGGCCTCACAACCGTCTCTCCCGACGCATCATCCCCCTTTGTTTTTCTCCGAGTCCCTGGCAGAATCTCATCTTGCCAAGAGTACCTGATGGTGGACTCTTCTTCAATGTGGATCTGCCCATACACCGAGCCCTCGTCTCTGTCCTGCCCCCCGGGGTGCTCATCCGGCGTCGACACAAAATAACTCTGCTCTCCTCCTTCCGAGTCGCCTGCCTCCATGACTTCCTCAACGTGGGTTACGTCCTCTTGGGGCCACTTGGTCTCCTTGTGCCGATGCCCTGAGAACATGGTATCTTCTCCTCCATAACCTTCTCCCTCGTCAACAAGCCCCTTGGAGCCTGGAGATGCATCGTCCACCTCCTCTACTTTGAACGGGATAGAAAACTCCTCTGTCTTCTCACCACTGATGTAGCTCACGGGTTCCTCGATGATCTCCACGTTGACGACCCTTGCCCTCCCCTCTCTTCCTTTCAGACCAAGGTTGATTATGTCTCCTATCATCCGCTCGGCCGACTTTCCCTTCAGGTCCACCTCCTTCACGTCCTTGCTCAGAAGGTATTCCAGGCCGGCTTCATCTGAAACATCGACCTCCTCCGTCAGTCTCGACTCCACGACTATCTCGGTCTTTGTTTGCCTGTCGCCGGCAAGCTCTTTCCTGTCCACGTAAGTGACCTTTGTGTCTGGAAAAGCATCAGCAGATGCCTCTGCATCCGGAGCCTGGGTAAACTGCTTCAGGATACTGGACACGATGTTTTCTGCTATGGTTTCGGTCATGGACTTGCCCTTCGGCGGGCTGGCGGTGTCGCCGGGGCCCAGCCTGAACCGGGCCTCCCGGGTTTCCACACCTCTCCTAGTACCATCCGGGGCGTCCTCCTGGGGGGGCGTCTGGCAAGCTTTCGGGGCCTCCTGTGGCGCGCTCTCCCGGGAGACCCCTAGACTGATGGGCACCTCTCTCTCTCTCACGCTTTTCTCCTGCGCCGACTCCTTCCCTCTCCCCTGTTCCCGCAGTTGCTGGCTTTCTCTCTTTCTTGCTTCTTTATCTAACTTCGTCAGCTCTTCCCACCTCAGGTTTCTCTCCTCGGAAGCCTTCTCTTTGGAATCAAACATCTTCTCCTCCCACTTTGTCTGGACGGTTTCTGGCCTGTTTCTGTCTTGCTCCCTCGTGCCGTTAGCTTCTGTCTTCTTTCCCACAATGACGGTCCTCTCACTTGACCAAGTGCTTCTGGAAGCGCCTGCCGGCCCGTCGTCCCGCTGCTCTCGGGAGGACTTTTGGGCCACGGCGGACTCTCGGGCCTCACGAGCGGAGGCGTCCTTCGTACCTGTGGTTCTCGGCCTCTCGGGGAATGTTTGCGCTGGACCTTCGGGGTCTCTTAAAAGACTATGCGCCGGAGAGAAAGTTCTGAAGTTGGTTTGACTCTTGGCGGTTTTCTCACGCGAGTCGGCAGTTTCTTCGTAAGTTGTTTCCTGCCGGGTGGTGGTGCGGGAAGAATATTCTGAGCCTCGGAAGCCTCTTCCGGCAGCACCTGCAGTGACGGGCTGGGCCGGCAGGTGCGGGTGCTGCGCCAGGCTGTGGCTGAAGCTGGCCATGGGTGCTTTCTGCCTGGCAAACAGATTCCTTTCATTTTCCCTCTGTAACACCGAGCTGGCGCAGCGATAGGACGTGCTCCGGAGCTCTGCGGAAAAGGACAGGCATCATTACCTTCTTTCATCTTAAAAGCATCACCGCAGGTCAAATCCCATCGGTCATCATAAAAGCGTACTATGACGGCAGAAGGGCCATTGTAAAAATGAGAGATTTTCAATCCCCAAATCATTTCTTTTGGTAGTTTAAAAAGTCCTGTTACAATAAAATAGAGCACGACACGTGCTTCGAGCCAACACCTTTCTCCACTTACTGATCTTAACAAACATCGACCGCGTGATCGTAGAGCACGGTACACGCATCAGAGAAGTCAGGGGTGGGGGCACCTGGGTGGCTCAGTCCCTAAGCATCTGCCTTCCGCTCAGGTCATGATCCCGGGGTCCTGCGATCGAGCCCCGCATCGGGCTCCCTGCTCGGCGGGAAGCCTGCTTCTCCCTCTCCCACCCCACCTTGCTTGTGTTCCCTCTCTCTGTCAAATAAATCAATAAAATCTTTAAAAAAAAAAAAAAAGGAGAGGTCAGGGGTGCCCGTTTCCAGGGCTGAAATTTCACAATATCCTGATAATTTGGAAACATTCATCTCTACTTTGTTGACCTAAGTTTCTTTAACACATTTCAGCGGAGAAGAGCTTTATAATTACAAAGTACAGGATTACTAAACACCAATTGACACTGTCCCTCCACCATTTCATGGGCTCTTATTCACCATTCGTGTCCATGTTGGGCCAACAAGTCCTGCAGAACTTAACTTTTTCTAAGGCTCCCTGACTTCGTCTATTTTTACACTTCTATATTTACAAACTTCTCATTCGACAAGGAGCCAGAGCAGGAAGCCAACCAGGCACCAGCACTACAGTCTGTTTTAATGTCATGATCCTGGGGGTGGGAGGCAGTCCACTGGGCTCCCTGCTTGGCTTGGGATCGTCCACAGAGGGTGCTACCTTGGGCGTGTCCAAACTCCACCAAGAAGGCACCTGCTCTTAGGAATGGCAGCCGGTGGTTAGAAGGTGGTCAGGAGCACCATCCTCCCGGACAGCGCCCCCTGGTGCCTGCCACACCCCATCGGCGGGGTAAAGCCTACACCCCCAGCTTGGTCTCCCTGTCACCGCAGCCAAAGCCAGGTGCCCCTTTAGGACAGATCCCAGGACACAGGAGAGAGACCAGGCCAGGACATTTTCTATGAAGATTCTTCTTTTCAGATCAACATACTAATCCTAAACAGAGAGGCCCTAGAAGATGAACCCCTGGGGAAAGTGCAGGAACCATCTGGTTTTTAATTAAGGTCCACCGAGAAGTACGGAAGAGGACAGACCGGTTTCAGGCTCTTATCGCCTTGTGAGCAAGTGGCCGGCATTACTCTGGACAGTATTACAGAAGAAACGTAAGTGAACCTATCAGTGCTTATGAAGACACTATCCAGGAACACATCTGTACATTTATTCAGTGGACAGTCAATGGGCACATATATCGTACAGGACACAGAATGATCTGGAAGCTCAAAGCCTCATAAAAGAGTTCCCAACCCATCCTCTTTCTTCTTTTTCTTTTTTTTTTTTTTAAGATTTTATTTATTTGTCAGGGAGAGAGAGAGCACAAGCAGGGGGAGTGGGAGAGGGAGAAGCAGGCTTCCCACTGAGCAGGGAGCCCGATGTGGGGCTCGATCTCAGGACCCTGGGATCACGACCTGAGCCGAAAGCAGATGCTTAACGACTGAGCCACCCAGGCGCCCCCCCATCCTCTTTCTTCTAATGCTACTTGCTTTTACCATAATCCGTAACTGCGAAACTAAATTTAGTTTACAAATACTGTTTCTGGATCCTTTAAGAAGCTTGACAAAACAATCAGTGAATGAAACAAGTTACTAGGCTCCCAGGAGCCCTCTTGCTGAGCTCTTCCTAGGCTCCACGATCAAAGCTGTCAGAGATCCCTAAGCCCTGGCCCCGAACCACTGGTTCCCCTCCAAGTCTGGCCCCAGCCCTTTTCTCCTCTCTCCCTTCTAAGTGAAGACTTATGAACCCTCACGTAAAAAAATGTAGCTAAGTAAACCTTGAAATCAGGTGAATGACATCTTTGGCTTTTTTCAACCTTACTCTCAAAATCAGAAAGCAAACTTGTCAGATGCCACCTACGACCAAATCCGAACCAGTCACAGATACCTAGAGCCAAAACTGTGCTTCTGAACCCAGTGACCTTTCAAAGCTGTGACGTGCCTAAGAGGGATGCAATTTTTGAAAAATAAAAATGAACAGCGTTTTGTTTTGTTTAAATCTGCCATCTCTCCAGATTAGCTGTTAACCAAATATTCTCCTGATAGAAGTACCGAATACATGCATTCCCAATGTGCCATGATTTCAAATATGGGAACACTCAGAGAGACTGAAACTCTGCCGATTGAGGCACAGCCCGAGCATACTGGACGTAATTCAATCCGCCCTTCCTTAGCCAGAAAGCCCTGTAAGTTCTATAGGACTTTAAAAGCTTTTTTTTTTCTCTTTCTAAAGTGATCCTACAGGTTCTTAGGGTCCTTCTAATGAATGCTCACCTGTTCTGTCCGTTCTGCAGCTATAGGGAATGTTGAGCTTTATTCCGTAGCTTTTGGCCTCAATCAAGACAGACCTCAGGGGACGCCTGGGTGGCTCAGTTGGTTAAGCCTCTGCCTTCGGCTCAGGTCATGATCTCAGGGTCCTGGGATCAAGTCCCGCATCGGGCTCCCTGCTCAGGAGGGAGCCTGCTTCTCCCTCTGCCTGCCGCTCCCCCCTGCTTGTGCTCTCTCTCTCTCTCTCTGATAAATAAATAAATAAAATCTTTAAAAAAAAAAAAAAAGACAGACCTCAGGGCACCCAGGGATACCTGCACCACACGCTCGACATGAGCTGACCAGGCCAACCCGGGGTAATACGAACGGTGTAACCGTTCCCACCTCTGCCCCTCACGGGGGAGCAAGTTCCAGAGTGCTGACTCCCTGCTCCACAAAGTAATACCGCCCCAAACTTGTGCTGAAGCTGCAAGTCTTCGGTCTGTAAAGGGCGTTCCCTCCAAAGGGGGTGATACACAAGCGCCCGTCCAGTCTCCTCCTCGCCCTTCACGCTTCCCGTCTCTGCATCAGCACCTTCTCCTCCCTCCCCGCACTGGCCGGATGAATAAATGAGTTTACTAAGCATTTTTCCACGCATTCCCATGTACATTCTTATTTAAACCATGACCCATTAAATAAAATCTATTTGGTACTTAAGAGAGGGATGAATGACACTCACCTGAAAAAAATCATATCTGACCCAAATTCTTCCAGACAAATGATGCTTTACTATTTAGCCATGGAATGAACCTGTTCAGGTGGAAAACATCTTAAAATTAAATAATTAGCTTTTCTTCTATTTACCTTGTGGCACGTTTTCAATGCGCTCAGTCAAGACCAATACCTCTGGATTACTCTCTCCTTCCAGTAAGGCTCTGGAAAAAAACAAACCTCATCAGGAAACAGAAGAGTGAGAAACGCTGCTATAAGCCACAGTGTGTAGTATTTGGTCAGTGACCACACTGTCACAGTGTCCCGTGTTTTAGGACTCGTGTCTGAAGATATTACACCACAGGGATGCAAACCCCGCTCGGTGGGCCTGGCTGGATAGAGCGATGAACCTAATGAGCGGCGAGGGCTTCAGAAGTTTTGGAGAGGCAAGCCCTTCCAAACCCAGGACAAGGAGAAGGAGGAGCTAGAGCAGGTGTGGGCCCAGGAGGGGAGGTCAGGGGTCTGGCTTGTCTGGGAAGCAGGGAGGGCCCATGCATGGCAGGTCACCCCGGGCCAGAGGGCCCCAGAACGATTACAACCCCCACTGGGGTCGTCCTGGAGTCACAGGTTGGCTGACTAGGAGCAGGGCAAAGACTGCCATGTGTTTGTATGTAAGGCAGCCAGACGGCATGTGCGTTTTCATGCTGGGTTCCCTGGGGACGTCTTAGAGCTAAAGGGAAGGAGAGAGAATGGAAGGCAGGCGGGCAGGCAGATGAGGAGAACGAAGAGCTGCAGACCGCCCCCCCCCTTCCACCAGCACCACCCCAGGGGCCTCGGGGCATCCACAGAAGCATCCCATTATCTCCTGCAATAAAACAGCAAAGAGCACTCGGTGGCTGATCCCTTGGGCCACGTCTAGAAGTCTAAAACTGCAGACTCGTCATTAAGCGGTCATTCAGGGGCACAACTCGGAGCCCCGAGGACAGAGTGGAGGGGCAGGCTTCGGCCCTGAAGGCCAGCACCAGAGGCCGGGCACTTGGAGAGAACCCCTAGGTCACCGGCTGCTGTGGGAACAACAGTTGTTTGGTCGCTAGAGCAGAATGGGAAGTCATCACCACCTTCGGTTCCAAGGCATCCACTGTGCGTGGCAAAGGGCAACAGGAAGCAGGGCTGCTTGGAAATAGCGGTATTACCCCCGAGAGCTGGGCACGGAGTCAGGGGAGCGACGCCAGACGCGGGGAGGGACTCGGCGGGCCGGGCAAACCGGCGCCCAGCTCTATTCCCCCTGCTTCAGATGCGGCGAGGAACCCCGCAGGCGAGCGGGGGGTGGGGGGGGACAGCCAGGGAGCGCCCCTTCTGCGGCAGAAAGCAAAGACAATGGCCAGTGGGACTCCACTCGGAAGCAGCGGTTGAGGTGCACGCATGCGAACGTTCAGGAAGACGAGGGGCCGGGGCCCAGAGCCTTCCACTCGGGGCAGAAGCCAGGAAACAGGACACCAACCCGTTAATCCCACATCCTCATGACCAAGCATTTCAGGTTCCAGGAACACAAATAGCTTCCATCACCGAGAAAATTCTGCGGTCTGTATATAATAAGAGGGAGGATCAGGGTAGCAGTCGGACCCTGGGGGTGTGCGCCCCAGGATGACAGCTCGCCGAGGAGGGGGCAAGCCACAGCGTCGGGGGCGGGGCTTGGTGAGAAGGCCAAGTTCCACTTCAGATCTTCCCTGGGGCTGCTCAGCAGGGGAAGCTGCGGGGACCACAGGGCCTCAGCCTCGAGCCGCCCCAGCCAGGACAGAAAGTGCTCGTGGGGAGTCCGGGTCAGCGGAGAGCTCAGTGACAGAGCAGCGCAGGGGGGCTGGGGGAAACAGCTTCCCTCACCCTTCAAAGACGAAAGCTTTAGTTCCTCTCTCGGGGCAAATCCTAACCACCATCCAATTTTGACTGAGTTCAGGACCCTGAGTAGGACGCGCTGGTTACCTAGGAGGGGATGCCCGTGCCCCCCGAGGGGTGTGTGTGTGGTCACGTGCTGGTCACCAGGCCTGGCTAAGACTGGGCACAAGCATGGCTCGGACCCTCCCCTCTGCTATGTCAGGAAGGCCTGGTAGCAACCCCCACACAGGGCCAACGGTAAGCACCCCCCGGCTCCGGCTCCGGGGTTAGAGGACCGAGTGCAGGGACCGCGTCTTGGCCAAAGGCACAGCTCCCTCCCCAGCAGGGAGAGTCCACTGGAACCCAGGCCACCTGGGCGCCCGCCCCGCGAGCTGCTCAGACCTCCCTGCCAGGCCCAAGACGACAGCATTGCGTACAAACTTTCAAAAGAACAAATCCTGCAGACAGACCCCCCCTCCCCGAACATATTAATGCAGGCATATTCAACATCTTTTGGTGACTTCCATCAAAACCCCCCTACAGGGTTCTCCGAGAGCGTATGAAGCTCCTCCTGGGGAGGAACTCAGTCCCACCCTGCAGGGCTGGCTCCTGGAAGGCAGGGGCGTGTGTCACCTCCCCCCCCCCCCCCCCGCCCCCCAGCACCCGGCACAGTCACACCAGTCATTTAATTCACGCCTTAATTAGGCGTGACACACGGGGGCGTCCTGCGCCCCCCCAGCACAGCTCACAGGACTAAGAGGACAGGGGCACAAACAGAATCGCTCAGGAGATGCCAGAAAGTTCCTCAAAAGCGCCAAAAGGCACATTTGTAAGGAATAGACTCATGCAACTTTAAGAAAAGGGTAGAGCGTTCTCTGGTTATTTTGAGAGCACTGGAGGAAAACGGCCTCCAAGCCGTGGTGACTGTGTGAAATGCCAACCCCCTGAATCATGAGCTATTAGTGAACATTTTATACAGACCACAGGTTGGTGGCCTCTTAAGCAGGAAAATAAGCAAACATGTGCGGGAAAACCAAGTCCCTGGCCTCATTAAGGAGTCTGAGACCAATCCATGGCGCGTAAGTGAGCTATAATGTGGCCTCTGGCCAGGCTCCAGGCCCTAAAAGACCCCACTGGTCATCGGAGCGGGGCCCAGGGTGGGCTGGGGCTCTCTGTCCAGGATAGATTATCCTAATGGAATTTCAGGGCATGTCCGCTGTAATTCCGCCCTGGGGGCACAAGGCATGCCCATGTCCCCAATAAGTGTGGACAAGAGTGAGAGAAGAGGGACAGTCGGAGGATGTTTCCAGAAGGGAAGCCAGTGGAGCCAACTGGAATGGTTCACAAAGTGCTTCCTGGCTAAACACAGGTGGGGAGTGGTGGGAGGAAAAGGGGATGGAGCTGGGAGAAGGAGTCTCAGAAGGGCCTCCCTGGCCTCCAAGCTCCAGAGAGGGTGGGGGACAGCCTGCCACCCTGACTGGAGGGCTTGAGGGGCTGGATGCAGTAGGGGGAAGCGGGGAGAAAGGACGAGCATCACCATCCGAATTGGAAAGGCCCTGCCCCACACCACAGGCGTATGGAAGATAACACTGAGGCCATGCTGCTCCTGGTCATTCCTTCTGTGCTCAGCTCTAAATCACGTATCAAAGCCTATCCATCAGTTCTAGAGACTGGGGGGAAAAAAAAATCAAATAATCAACAGATCAACCAAGATTACTAATAAAACAGAGAAAAGAAGCCCTGGGAGTGGTTGATGGAGAGACTTCCCGAGTCAGGTTGCCCGGATTCAAATCCTGGGCCTGCCGCTTCCTAGTTCTGTGACCTTGGGCAAGCCACTCAAATCCTCTGTGACTCAGTTTCCCCACTGCTGAAACAGGCAGCATTCACAGGTGTGTGGTGGTCGCTAACTGGAAAGTTCTCGAAACAACGGCTGTCACAGAACAGGGGCTCAATCAATGGTCACAATCATGATCATCATCATCTACTGACCTGAGAAGAAAGCTGATTTTCAGTTGACTGAAATAGTCCCAAGAGGGGAAGAGAGGCTGGATAACCTAAAATCCTGGTGGACAGAGAGCAACCCATTTCTGCAGTGATGTGGGGAAGGCTGGGACCCAAATGTATGGGTTACCCCCCTCAGCCTCCTCCGCTTGAAACTACAAGATTTTATTAACTTCAAGTATTTCGCCTAATAACCAGCTGAGTCTCCGTGTTAAAACACGGTTGTTAAGTTTTCAAGAGAGTAGGAGCAAAACAAAAATACATTTTGTTTTAGCAAAACAAAATGTATTTCTCCAAGCACTGGGGAAATTCCAAAGAACTGTTTTCCTTTGAACAGGTGCATGAAAAGGGGTAGGTGGGCCTAACACAATAATGCAGCGACCAGAAATACCATCATGACGGTGAAATTGCCATTGCTAGGAGTTATCTCTATTGCTTTGTGAGCGGTCCGGATCCAGAGATGGAATATTTATTTCCTCCAGTTGAAACGTGCGGTTTCTGCTTCCAGCCAGCCTAAGAGGAAACAGGAAGCTCGCACGTCCCCGCTGTACAGACATACAAAGACCGTGTTCTGACATTGTTGTTTCCAACCTAACCTTTTAAAACAAGGACTTTGCCTGAAAGAGCCCAGGCCGCAAATCTTTGCATTACATTTTCATATCTGGCCAGCCAAGACTCCCTTCAGTACTCTTCTTTTGAAAAATGGTCTGCTTTCCATTTCTTCAGGTGACATTTAGAACAACTGTTATATATTTCAGCCCCAAAACATTAAAAAAAAAAAAAAGTGCCTCTTTTTTAAATTTTGAGGGAGAATGCATCATCTGTCCCCCAGATCAGAAAGCCAGGATGGGCCTCTTGCGCACATGGTTTTCAGAGCCCGCGTTTTTGTGGGTTTGGGGCTCGGTTTATTCCTGGGTGTTTTTGCATTTTTTTTTGTTTTGTTTCAGATCTGAATATCTTCTTTTTTTCATTATATTTTCTAAGACCTTATTCCTTTTTTTTTTTTTTTTTTAAGATTTTATTTATTTATTTGAGAGAGACATAGCGAGAGAGGGAACACAAGCAGGGGGAGCAGGAGTGGGAGAAGCAGGCTTCCCAACAGAGCAGGGAGCCCGATGCGGGGCTCGATCCCAGGACCCTGGGACCATGACCTGAGCTGAAGACAGACGCTTAACGAATGAGCCACCCAGGCGCCCCTAACACCTTATTCCTGATGACTGGGTTCTGTTCTCTTTCTTCAGTGGCGGGGGGGGGGGGCAGGGGGTGGAGGAGGGGAGACTATTTATTTTCTAGCCAGGCTTCTGCAAGTTCTCAACCTGTAGCTTTGGGGGCAGATCTTCAGGTCGGCAGTGGGAAGGGTTTGGGGCGGGTTCGGGATGGCGCCCCAGCCCTGGTTTTCACCATATTCAGATTAGGGACCAGGTCTGAATGAGCAGCTGCCTCATGGAGAGGGCTGGCCTCTGGTCTGCAAGAGCACGTGATGAGCGGCACCCTTCTCCCGGTGTTCCATCCAGGAGCCTCCCAATCCGCGCCCAGCATTCCTCCCTGCCGGGCTCCGGCTCTTGGTCAGCCTTCGCAGAGACCCCCTTGGCCACCCCCGTGTCAGCTCCTCCCCACCTGAATCTCCAAGGACTGCAGGGACCTCCTGAGGCCTCCCTGCACCCAGTCCTCCTGCGAGCAGGCCGCCAGCCCCCTGCTCCCCATCCCCCACTGCCACTGGAAGTCCACCTCAGCTGCCTCCTTCCCAGGCCTCTGCTCACCCACCTTGCACTCTCCTTCCTCCCCTTGTTTCCCGATCTGACTCATCCACCTGGAGCTCCTTCCCGAGTCCTTCCTGCCAGTCCGCTTCCTGCCGTCTACTTGCCCACCCCTCCAAGGCCAACTCAAATCTCACCTCTCTGGAAAATCTCTCCTGCCAACGTGGGCTGGAAGCTCTCGGTCCCTCCTCTGAACTGTCTTTATCTGACCCTATTCGTTGGCAGTGACCTGCCTATAGGACTTTCTTTCATCATCTGATTTGGCTTTTTACCTAAGTGGACGGGTCCCTCCCCACGTGCCGCCCCCACTCCCCACTGCCCCCTCTCCTGCATGTCTGTTCAAATCTCCACCATCCTTCAAGACCCCGATCAATCTCGCCTCCCTCCTGAAGCCTTCCCAGATTCTCACAACTCCCTTCTCCTCCCCAGAAACCTTGCCCTCGTGTGTCTTACGAGGCATTTCTTGTTTCCAACAGTGTGGGAGGCGACTTAGGTCCACGCGGCCTGGTCCACAGCACATGACCCTCAACACCAAGCCACACTTAGCTGTAGGTTTGTGCACCCCCCTGCCTGCCAACGTCTCTGGAGCAGCCTGAGGGCACGGACCCCACTCACAAAACATGGCCTCACGTCTGTGGCTCTTGTCCCTCCATCCCACACAGCCCTCCATGCCTCCAGGCCAGGCCCCCAAACCCAAAGTTGCCTGGCATTACCACAGATACCACGCAAGCTCAGTCCTCAGGTCCTCGCCCAGACTGGCCCCTCGGCCTGGAAGCCCTTCCCACGTGATCTTCTGGAAGCCGGGGCTGCAGGCCTCATCCACCATCCCCCACCCCCCCAGCACCCTGCACACCATTCAGCCTGCCCATCATTCACCCGCCTCTGGGCCACAGTGAGAGCGGCTCAGTGCCTTTGGGATGCTCCCGGGATGCTCTGTAGACAGTGCCGTGCATCCTGAATCACCTGGGACCTTGTTGCGGGGCCGGCCTTGACCAGAAGGTCTGGAATGGGCCCAAGGTTCTGCATTTCCCGCAGGCTTGAGACGCCCAGCGATGCCAAAGCCGTCAGTCTGTGGGCCCCTGGAGCGGTGAGGCCCTGCACCCGTGGTTCTCTACCCTGGCCGCACCTGACCATCCTCCTCGGAGCTGCAAAAGCACCAGGCCCTGGGCCCATCCTGTGCCAAGCTGATTGGAACGTCCAGGAATGGGCCCAGGGCTGATGCTTTATCCGGTTCTCCAGGTGACCCCCAGGTACTGATGAGGCTGAGAACCACACGCTGTCCTGTCGGAGCACCTCCCCCTCTCACTGCTCGGCTGCCAGTGTAAATAAACACTCCCACTCCAGGAACAGCCTTGTGACTACGTACGGGGTGGATGCGCCCCTCCAGCCCCACATAACTTCACTGGGGACAGGCCGATGGGGCGAGCCCGGGCCCCTGGGCCAGCCCACCTTCTCTTGGGCTCTCCCTGGTGTCTCAGCATTAACCAGCCCCGGGAGGAGAGGGCTCATTCTCACACCCACCCGCCAAACAAGGCACCAGTGTCTTCCCTGGTCACCAACTGGCCCACCAGGTTTGAGGAGATCCTCCAGCCTTAGACGCTGCGGTTTGCTTTGTTCGAATTTTATTATTTTATTAAATTGCATCTTTACTTATAAACTCTAAGTCTACCTTTAGTTATAAATGATACTACTCTGTTAGCAGTGTTCCTTCTTCACCGTGAAGGCTAACCGGAAAGGGCCAAATATCTGGGTTCGGAAGCACGCGTGACACTTGAGAGCTGGGCTCAGCACAGCCGACAAATTCCAGTTGTACTGGGCTGTGCTTCCAACTTGAAGGCGCCACAGCCCCTTCCCTTACACATGAGATGCTAATCATCAACTCCGCAACACGGGGGGAACGGCCGCTGCAGGGAAAACCTGGGACAAATCCACCTGATCTCAGTCAGCCACACCGTCGGCCAGCCTTGGCCCCTGGGGACAGGGCTGGTGAGGAGTCACACTGCACGGGGCCCTGGGCCGTGGTCCCCAAGAGGCTGACAGTCGCTGCTGCACTCCCTGGGGCAAGGGTATGGAAGGAAGGTCAACTTCCTCAAAGACAGCGGGTCGTGATTTTTAAAGATCAAGTGGGCCCCTGTGACGGGGTCAGAAGAGCAGAAGGGCACTAACACAAATATGCATTTTCTTCCCTGTTCTCAGAACGCGGGCAGCAAGACGAAATACAGGAAGTCACATAAGAGATGCCAAGGGCTTATCTGCAGGACACAAGGCAGTGATAGAAACACTAGGCGTTCGGCTTGTACAAAGAAATGGGTTATATTCCACTGCCCGTATGTCTTTTAGGTCTGTGGGCACCTCCCAGACTAAATCCTGAGCGCGGGGAGGTGGGGAGGCATGGAGCTGTTCTAACCCCTGGGCTTGGTATCTGCAGCTGGGCACGGCCGGGCTCCTCATTTTCCCTGTGCGAACTTGGACGTCAGAAAGACATACAGTGAAATCAATCACTCGCTTCCCTGAAAGTCCTGTGGCCTTCTAAATTCCTAGGAGGTAGCCAAGTCAATCCCTAATTGGGTTAGAGCAATGCCAGGAACAGACAGAGGCCGTAAACTGTCTCTGCCGACAATCAGGCTGCCGACGCGAGCACAAAGGCTCCCTGTCAATGCCCTTGAAAAAAGCTGGGGTGGGAATACCTAACAAAAAAGTCAGGCCCTGGACACGCAGGCAAGATGCCCACGAGGCACTCTGACTTCTCACGACAGAGAACGAGGGGCAGGACTGAGCAAGGAAGGAAAGCGCTCAAATCCCAGAGAGACAAAGCACAAGATCAAAGTCTCCAAATCCAACCTACAGAACTATTACAACAAGGAAGATCCAACTGCCTCTGTAGGGAAAAGAGTCACGGGACATCGAGGTCACCTAACACGGGCACAGATGTGGATCTTCTGGGACAACCTCGTATCTGCTCTAGGATGGTGCCAGTTTGGGGGCACCTCCCATCCCAGGGTCAATCTGTGTGGCTCACGGGAGGGTGGGCCCTTCCGAGCTCCAGAGCACTTTGTCCCCCTGACCAGGGACAGGGACAGGCACATGGCCCAACGGAGCCAGACTGCAGGGCCCAGGAGTTCGGCTGAGACGGATGACAAAGAGCCCCTTCCTCCGACTAGGGGGGCAAGCCTACAAGGACAAAGCCGGGAGCTGGCTGGGGCCCATCCTGCCACGGCGTGGGCAGAGCCGAGGAGGAAGAGACCAGGGAAAGCAGCACGGACTGTCCCTGTCAACTGCGCTTGGACCTACTATGCCTGAAACTAGGGACTCTCTCCATCAAGCGAGTAATAAATGCCTTTGTTGGCTTCAGCCAGTCTGAGAAGGGCTTCGGTCACTAGTAAGTGAAAAAAAGTCCTGACTAATGCTTCCTTCCCCCAAATAAAGCCTGTTTTGAAGTTTTCCTTATTAGTAATTTCGATCACCTGACCCAGCTTGATTGCATTTTGTGATTTTTCCACCCCGTGAGATTTCCAAGGAGACTGTGGGAGACGGACCTTGAGAAGGACAAGCTGGCTGGTGCCTCCTCTGAGGACCCTCCCCTCTGCAGGACTCAGCCACAGCCCGGCTCTCAGAGGGGGGGACCCAGCAGAGCCCCCAGTGGCTTGCCCACCCCTCCGTCCAGCTGGAGGCTCTTCCAAGAGCTGCTTTGCCCTAGGCAGGCCTCGCCCCTTAGTGGCTGCCTCTGGGCCCAGGCCAGGGACCGCCCGATAGCCTGCTCCCTCTTCACTAATGGGCAGAAGGGCCCGGATGAGAGGCTGGCTGAGGCAATACACAGGGAGGCCAGCCCAGGGCTGCAAGGCGGACGACCTGCATGCCCCAGCCAGATACGGTCTTTTAACCCAGGCCACTTGGATATTCTGAGAGCAAAGTCATGGTCAGAAGACTGCAGAGGCAGCCCGCAGGGAGTGCTGAACGAGGCTACGGGGGATTTCGCCCAGGCAGCCCCCATACAGCATCCTTACCGATACGTGGCCACCTCCAGGCTGAGGCCGGTCTTCACCTGCACGAGCTCCTGGTAGTCCCGCAGCCGGTCAGCCATGGCCAAGGTGAGCGCCGCCTTCTCATCCTCCAGGCACGCGATCACTCTCTAAGGAGAACAAAGCGCTTTTAGATCAGAGGGCTGGAGCTCCACTTGGTCAAACTGAAGGTACCAATGGTTCAGGATGCAAAATGGAAAAAAAAAAATCTCTAGGCTTATTAAAGATGCAGTCACTGTAAGGGTGATTTTAAATACAGTATTTCTTGGGGCACCTGGGTGGCTCAGTTGATAAGCGTCTGCCTTCGGCTCAGGTCATGGTCCCGGGGTCCTGGGATCGAGTCCCGCATCGGGCTCCCTGCTCAGCGGGAAGCCTGCTTCTCCCTCTCCCACTCCCCCTGCTTGTGTTCCCTCTCTCACTGTCTCTCTCTCTCTGTCACATAAATAAATAAAATCTTTAAAATAAATAAATAAATAAATAAATACAATATTTCTTCCCCACAGAATTTTTTTTTAATTATAATTATTGCACACGGACAATTTTGGCAGGACACTGGCTGTTCTGTTCCTACTCTCTAGGGAGAAGGAATGCTTCGAAGTTCATGGAAGCATCTCTGCCGTTCAGACATCATCAGCTGCTTAGGAAAGTCAACACCTCACCCTGGTCAACGAGGATGCTATTCAAAGTGAGCCCAGACCAGAACGCAGGGCTTCTGCAATATCTAAAACGGAAGTCCCTCCGATGTGAAGAATTTCCCCCACACTCATGATTTCCCCCAACACTAAGCAGGTACACTCACAGAGCACTTTGTTTCACCTAGAAAAGCTACACGGATGAGACAGGAATATCTTCCGGGCATAAATGTCAATGCGGACCAGGACGTAAATCTTTTTTGACTGTACTTGGCGGACGTCGTTAAGTGAGCACTCCCTCCTCACGTGTTCACGTCATGCTCCCAGCCCTTAGGGCACGTCCACTCGCACCTGGCTAATTACATCTGTCCATCTGTCCATCTCTCTCTCTCCCCCCTGGGCTGGGAGACACTGAAGGTCATGGCCTGCCACCTCGGGCATCCCCCCTCTCTAGAAAAATGCCCATCCCCTAGAAGTCGCACAGCACACAATCGGTGAACTGGACTTGAAATGATCAAGAGAATGCCTGCTACCCCCTTAACAATGTGCTATTTTAAATCAGCAGTATCTTTCAGTTAATAACCACAGAAGCTTCATCAGTACCATTTTACAGTTTTGCATTACTCTGCGTTACAGTTTTGCATCAACACTTTTTAGTTGCTCTGGGGAATAACTAACTGAGCAAGTATTTAAACACTGAAACGAGTCCATATTCTCTAACTCCTGGTTTGTAATGGAAAACAGCCTTATTTCTGAATACAATTAACTAAACTGGCTACATTTTTAGACATTTATCTTTGTGGGATTCAAATAAGACAGTCTATTTCCATTCCTCTTGTAATCCCTCCACCAAAGGCACAGGCGACATGCTAAAGGTCCGCAATAAATACATAAGGTCTGCAAAACCAACGAATGAATAAGATCTCACACTGGATCCACCATTTTAAACGATGTACAATCGGCATGTAAATAATCCTGCCTCGCTAAGAGTTCTGTATCAGCTAATGATTGTTGCTAGGTTCTCTTTGTGTGTATAAAGCGTGCTAAAAATAAAAACTGAAACCATTTAGCTTTTAAAAGCAAAGGAGTAAATTTAAGAACCTCTAGCTAGTATCCCAGGGTAGATCTTTGTTAATATCCTCCAAAACCAGCATTGTAAGTAGATAGTGAGACTTGCCAAAGCAGACCATTCCAGTCTTGATTTCAGTTGACAGGGTTGCCAAAATTTAGCCATGACATTCAGACATTCTGTAGTTAAGTCTTGGTGTTAAAAGCCTATGTTCCCCCATTTTAGAGAGAATATAATCCCAGGTCTAAGGTTAGAGTATAAGACATGCTATAAACATCCAGAGATTACTCCTTTCTACTGCAAGAAATGCAACCTGAGTATCGAAACTTGGAAATCTGTACTAATTTTATCTTTAAAGAGAACTTCAATTATTGTTAAACTGCTTAGAAAAAAAAGTATCACGTGCACTCAATTCTCTATCCACAAACCTCCTGAGCAGATCAGGATCTCCCCGTCATGCCAAACCACAGGTAGGCGCAAAGATTCTCTCTCTTCCCAGAGGGCACAGAATAGGTCTGCACCCCACAAAATACGAGGGAGAAAAAAAAACCCAAACTGTGTTGCAGTTAAAATAAGTATAGTTCCAACCACATTTCCGTGTGATTCAACTCTCCTGAAACTGTCAAAGGAAAATTACTTGACTTTTGGAAGCGCGAACGTAAGTACGACTTATTGGCTCCTAACAGTCTCCGCAGAGACTGTAACCGATCCTGCTGGTTGAAGCAAGCTTCAACTTGGCTTTGACTTTGCCAGTTTTCAAACCGTGGGCTGGGAAGAGGTACTAGAGCAAGAGACCCAGCATGCTGATTCTAACCAAGCAAAAGCAGTCCCACCTAATGTTATAAAAGCTGGGGAGAGAGGTCACCTCTTTTAGTTGCTATTTCGGGAACTTCTGGATGGCATCACAAGGGAGAGCGCGCTGGGGTGTGGGTCCAAAGAACGCTCCTTCTCTTCACCCAACGGGAGCTGCTCTCTGCTGAGCAAGTCCCACGGCCAAAACAGGAAGAACCTGTGAATGTCACAGTCACTCAGGATCCTGACTGGTAGAGATTGAGGGAATTTAAATATTGTGATAACCTCACTGAGACACAAAAACTCAATATATTTGGAATAACAAGGGTTAGTGGAATGCTAAGTTTTTCTAGCTCTAGTCCAGATAATACTCTCAACTCCAGACTCAGAATTGTATCTTATAATACCAGGTGGGCATCTAAGAGGCATTCAGAGTGAACTCTGATCTCCCACCCAAATCGGCCTAATCTGCTCCCAACTCCTTTCAGCAAAGAGCACTCCCTTTTTTCAGTGGTTGAGGCCACAAGCACTGGAGTCGACTTGGGATTTCTCCCCCCTCTTCCACTGCATCCATCCGCAGACCCTGGTGGGCTTCAACCTCAGAGAAGAGCTCCCTCTCAGCCCCTCGTTGCTGCCCCTGGTCCAAGCATCCAGCACGTCCTGCCTTGATTAGTACACAGGTCCCCTAAAAAGTTCTCCCTGCTCCCACTCTTGTCCCACACAGTCTGTGTCCCACACAGCTCCCAGAGCAACTGCATTCAGATAGTCGGGTCACCCCTCACCTGTGCTCAGAGTCACCGAGCGGCTCCCCATGCTGCTCAGAGCCAAAGCCCAAGTCCTGTAGAGGCCACTCTCCCCCTCAGTCACCCCGCCCCAGCCACACCTGCCTCCGGGACACCATGCGCTGTTTCCATCTCAAGACCTTCGAAGGCAAGGGATTTTCTGTGTTTTGTTTTGTCCACTGCTTTATCCCCAGCACTCAAGAACCAGGCTCGGCACTCGACGTGCTCAGTAGTGGTCGGATGAATGAATGAATGAACCGAATGTGTGTACCCTGTGAGCTGTTCTTATTACCCCTGTTCCGCAAATGGGGAAACAAGAGACACAAACGGGCAGAGCCAGAATTCAGGCCCAGGCAGGGCGGTTAACCCATCCCCCTTCCGGTCAAAAGAAAGTTCTCATTCAGTCACATTTTGGGGACTTGGACGCCTTTTATAGTCAGCCTCAAAAGGCTAAGAGCTCAGTTTCATAAGCAAAAATCTCAGTGTTTATAGGGGTAAGGCTGGCGTCAACCAAAAATGTCTTGAGTTTTTGTCCAAACGTCTTCCGGCAAACTGGGAGACGGTGTATTACTCTGGCTTCGAGTGATCTAAACCACATAGAAAACGCTGGGGACTTGGGACATCAGTTCGGCAAACCTCTCTGGCAGATCTGGGGGGTGGGGCCTAACACACAGGCCTTAGGGGAAGGACCACTTTTCCCAGAGAGTCCGGCCGGCATCTGGCTCTCTTGGGCTGCAGAGGAGGCCCCGAGCCAGGAAGGCAGTGGGCACTGAGTGGGGGAGGGGAGGGTTCCCCCTAAACCACAGAGTATGCAAAAAGTAAATGAAACACATCTGACCCGGAAACTATTCTGACAACAGCCAGCTGGGAGGGTCAGAAAGTATCTTAGGGCTTCCAATGGATGGGGCCCCTCTGGGCTAGCCCTTAGGAAGCACAATTACCATTATTCTCTGAAGGCAGAGAGAATCCTGGCTAAACGTTTCTCTGATGAAACAGAGAAGAGAGGAAATGTTGGGTCCCTTTTTAGTTGCTCAGACACTGGCAGCTGAAGAGAACCCTGGCTTAGCTACTTACCCACTAGGTGACGTATGTGCCTCAGTTTCATCATCTGTGAAACGGGGCTAATATGAGTATCCACCTCATAAGATCGCGCTGAGGACTAAGAGTGAATACGTGTGAAGGGCCTGGTTCCTGGGGTATCTGGCACGTGAGAAGCACCTGATAAAGAGTAACTCTTAGTAATGAAACATCTACTAAAGTATATTAGTTAAACCCGGTTTTATGGTATTTTCAGTCTCCCCAGAGCGAGCTTCTGCAGAATTTGAAGAAATCAAGGGCTCGGGGTCAAATCACAGATACTTACTCCTTAACAAAACTCCTGGTATTTTTACCCTTTAAAAAAAAATACTCATGGTTTGGTGTTGAATCTTTGGGAATGCAATTTGAAATTCGGTGGCTTTAAAGCTAACTGGGGAAAGATTCGAGCTACGGATAAGGGAACATTCAGTGTGATGAAACCTACACAAATTGGAAGCGAGAAAAATTCCAACTCCCGTCGACATTCCTTGCTCCCTACTTTTAGGGCAAAGAAGCAAATTCCAATGAGAGAGGTAGCACCAGACAGACTATTGAGGGTGGGGTCCTAGTCCCCGTCAGGTGCAGCCCCCCAGCTCTGTGTCAGAGGGCGGGACAGTGATGCCGACTGCACATCCCAAGCCCGCCCCTCTGCTGTTTCTATATTGACTGGACCGGAGGCAGGTGTGGCTGGGGCGGGGTGACTGAGGGGGAGAGTGGCCCCTACAGAACTCGGGCTTTGGCTCTGAGCAGCATGCTGTTTCTATCTGTTCATATCTGAGGTTGCAATAAGTTTTAGTTAGGGGGGAATGGGTCCCGAGAAAGAACCCTGTAACCAGAGCTTCAGGGTCCAAAATGAGCCAAGCGAGCTCCAACTGCAAGGGAATGGTGAGGATTTGGCCCACCCAACACACCTCAAAGCAGCAGTTTCCGAACCTTCTGGCACAGCTCGGGCCCTCGGGGCGGTAGCAGCGGTTCCAGGCACTTGTTTTGGGTTAAAAGCCCCGCGGAAGTCTCTTCTATGCTAAGATGCTTTTTCACTTCTGCTCAACACAGAGCACGGGGCCCTGTGGAACCAGCCTCCCTGGCCCTCCTCATGGGCGAGGGAAGCACTCTGGAGTCTAGAATAAGTGCTGGAAATCAGCACACACTTCAGCCAGTCCCTGTCCTTGCTCTACCTACAACCCCGGGCTGGGGTGGGGGGGTAATTTTGAAAATTATGACGCAGAGGCCCAACAAAACCCACGTTCCAAAAGATTACATTCCAAACAATTTCGTATGGTACTGCTTTATAGGATTTCCCATCTAGACTCCAGCTCTTTGAACACTGAAACCCCAAGGCAGTGCTCAGGACCTAGGAGTAGTCAATAGATATTTGCTGATTATTTGTGGACCCCTATCACATCACCACAGTCCTCGAGGCCAAAGCCACTGTGTTCCCTTTACTCCCTGCGTTTAAAAAAAAAAAAAAAAGCACACAATCCTTCTACCACAAATCTTTAACTCCAAGCTACAAATTATCCCCTTAAAATATTTCTGAATCTGTGAGAGTGTTATTTTAAACTGTCACCCTGAGAACTACGGAGAGTATGATTTGGGGGTATTTTTCAATTCTGGCCTCCAGGAGGCGGGCCCAGGGCCAAGCCTAGTACTGGACTGGGACAATAATCGGCCACGGGTGTCACCCTGTCAGTGTCAGAGCTTTGGGCTTCGCTTCTCTGAAATAGTAACTGTTCCTATTACCGCGCACTTTTATAGTAACTGTTTATATTACATGCTGCCACAGGGACCAGCCCGTTTCCACAACTTTTCCACTACCCAGAGACCCGATGTCTGCTTGGGAGACTGTGAGAAAAACATCTCCCGTGGAGCTCGTTTCTGCATGAAGGGGACTGCCCCTCCCAAGAAGACACAAGGCAGTGGCCCAGAGAGCCAGACGGGCTGCCTCCTCCTGGGAAATCACTCTGGCTAAATAAAAACCGTTTTAGGAAACTATTTAAGTTTTCCCCAGGGGTGCCCTACAGCCAAGGGGCTGTCCTTTGGAATGGCTCCCGGTCAGGACTTGACATTGCCGAGACACCTCCCAACACCGAGACCCAGCCGAGAAGGAATGAGCCGTCGCTTCTGAAGCCGCTTCTGGAAGTCAGAGGGGCTTCTTGCCGGACTCGTATGCGAATTCGGTCCACGAAGCACAGGAAACTGAAAGAGAGCCTAGAGCTGGCTGGGTCCTGGGTCTTTTGCCAGCATGCACCCTCTCCTGGCAAGATCTAAAGAAACGGACAACCTAACAAGACGACAGGGACGGGACTCTCCGCCGGGACCTGCCACCCTAACCCGCAAACCGCGCTCCTCTTCCACGGCTGGTGAGACGCCGGGACCCCGAGGCCCCGACGCAGAGCGGGGGGGCCCCCTCAGCGCCCAGCTGCCGGGAGGGGGGGCCGTTCGGGCGCCCTCTGGCCCGGCCCCGCCCGTCGGCGGCGCCACGCCCCGGGCGCACGCAACGGCTCCGGTGAGCCCCGCCGCTCCCCCCGCTCACCACAGGCCGGGGCCCGGGGTGGGGCCGTCCCCGCGCACCGACCTGCCGTTCCTCCGCCTGCAGCTCGTACTCCTCCCGCACCCGCCGCAGCTCTTCCTCCAGCAGCGCGCGCAGCTGCTCCAGCTCGAGCGCCTCGCGCCGCAGCGCCTCCGCCTCCTGCGCGCACAGACGCGTCTCCTCCTCGGCCTCGCGCCGGCTGTCCTGGCCGCGCCGCAGCGCCTCCTCCAGCTCGCGCACCTCGTCCTCGTACAGCTGCGCCGTCTCCCGCCACGACTCGGCCACCAGCAGCGCGTAGCTGTCGTGCACCTCCCGCAGGCGCGGCGGGGGCGCGGCGGGGCCGCGGGCGCGGTAGCTCTTGGTCAGGCGGGCGGCGCGCGCGCGCAGCTCCCGCACGTCTCGCTCGTGGGCCGCTTCCAGGCCGCGGCGCTCGGCCTGCAGCCGGCCCAGCAGCGCCTCGAGGGCGGCGCGCGCGCCCAGCGCCTCCTGCAGCTCGCGCCGCTCTGCGCCCAGCTCGGCGTCCAGGCGGCCGCGGGCGGCGCGCTCCTCCTCGCCCAGGCGCTGCAGCTCCCACAGCTCGCGCCGCAGCGCATCGCGCTCGCCCTCGGCCAGCGCCGTGGCCCAGCTCAGCTCGTCCAGCTGCTGCCGCAAGCCGCGCGCCTCCTCGGCGAAGCGCGCCTGCCCCTCGGCCCACAGGCCCTCCTGCCCGCGCCGGCCGCGCAGCTCCTCCTCCAGGAGCAGGTTTTCGCGCTCCAGCTCCCGCACCCGGCACACGTAGTCGTAGAGCCGGGCGTTGAGCTCCTGCAGCTCGGCCTTCTCGGGGCCCGTGTGCAGCCGCCAGGACAGCATCTTGCTGGGCGTACGGGGCTCTGCCGGCCGGCCGGTTCCCTCCTGCCCTGGTCTTGTCCCCTCTTCTCAGCCGCTTTGGCCCAGCCGCTGCCCGGGAGGCCCCGCAGACTGGGGCGGGACCCGGCGCGCCGCGGCACTTAGCGGACGGGGCGGGCGGGAGTGGGCGCGGGCCGCGGCCTCCAACCAATCAGAGCGCGGCCCGGCGCGGCCACTGCGGCCGGACGGCGCCCCCTGCTGGAATCATAGCGGCGCCGCGCGGGCTCCCGGGCCCGGGACCCGGGCGGCCTGGAGTCCCGGTCCCCGGCAGTAGGCTAACAGCCCGGCGGGTGGCTCGCTCGCTGGGCAGGGATCCGGAGAAGGGATGCCGGGGACAGGTCCCACTTGCTGCCCCGACACGCGCACCGGGAGCACCAGGGTGTCCTGGCGCTGATGGAAAGAAACAGAAGCCTCCAGTAGGTGAGACAGAGCTGGTAGCTTATAGGAGACTTCTCATCCGCGGTCCTGAAGATCCGAGGCCTTTCTATTTTTAAAAAATTATACATATACACATATAAATCTAGTATACACACATATACATACACATACACAGATGCACATTAGTCTATTTTAACTTAATACGTAAATACATATTCATTTGTCAGTGTTTCAGTGTACAGCCAAGACTTTTCTGTTGGTATGGGTTGACTCGGGTTGCACGTCTGCCTTATACAAACTACCCCTAAAGGATATAATCTACATTTTCCAATATCAGTTTCTTTCTTTCAGAGTGAGAACTAAAAGAGATTGTGAAGTGCTCCCAGCGCAGAATTTTCCGAGACACCTCATATCTCCTGGAACTTTTACAGTTATCTCCACTACACCTCACGTGACAGGTGTCTTTTTTCCAACGTCGTGCCTCAACTTAACTGTCACAGAAACCACAGCTCTTTTGCATGCTTGCGTTTCATTAGTTTTCATGACAGTTATTCAAGTTACAAATGACAATTAACTGGTACCAGTGGCATTGAGAGGCATGAGAACACACACACCTGGCCCTTGGTTGGAGGACCCCTGGACTGGTGGGGACAGAAATGCTTAGGGGAGGCCTGGAGAGTCCCCCACTGATGGCAGATATTTGCAGTTGGCGTAGAAAGGAAAGTGGGTTGGTCAGCAAGTTGGTCCAAGGAGGTCCCTTGAGACACCTTTCAGGGCTTTCCTTGCAGCAGGCATGAGTCTCCAGCCACAGATGGAGCAGAAGTGGCCCTTCGTTTTTCTAGAGAACTCATATCACAGACCCCATTCTGCAGGTGGTAGAAGTGAGTATCCTTCCATTTAGAGTTCCTCCCCCTTTCTGCCAGGGCTAAGTTGGGGGAGGAGGGAAAGGGGCCGGGAGTGGGGCCGGGACTCTGGACCCCTGTTACTGTTTGTCCTTCTCCCTTTCACCCAGGCGCACATCACCCCCGGCCCTTGCTAATCAGACCACACAGCTGCTACAATGTCATCACCCAGACCTGTCTGGGGGTACCACCAGTAATGAGCATCTTTTCGGGACCACACTGGGACACCAGGGGACTATGAGGAAGCTCAAGCTCGCACAGTTGCCTGGACCCAGCAGCCATTTATTTTCAATTCTTCAACCTGCCAGGCTAGCAGCGGTTTTGTGGGCCCACCTCTCCTGGCTTGGCAGCATAGGAGAGCCTTCTCAGGGACTGCTGGGTCTTCCAGCAGGATGCTTGGCTCTGACTCATTAGGTTTTCCTTGCCCCAGTGCCCATCAGGGTCTTAGATTTTGAAAGTCAAAACTTTCCCCCTACTTCTGCTCTAAATCCTGTCCTTGAGAAATGACTGCTATAGGATGCAGTGGCCTAGTTTGGGAAAGAGGTATAGGGCACCTGGAAATAGCAAGAGAAAAGGAAGAGTACCCCTGGTTAATCCCTCAAAATAATGTCCTGCTGCATCACACTTAATTCTCACAAAACTGTGGCTCAGAGAAGTTGAGCAACTTGCCTGAGGACACACAGTCCCTAAATTGGGGAACAGAAGTATTGGAAGTTGTGACCACAGGAGCAAACTTGAGCAGGCAGGGTCCGTCCGGGAAACAGAGGCACACTCAAAGGAAAGAGAATGATTAATGGGATGTAATGAGAAGACTGTTTACAAAGGCGTAGATGGGATGCAGATGCATCAGGAATTAGCAAGAGCTAGAAGTCAAAAAGCCATTAGCACTCTAGGGGGCCGGGGGAAAAGTGTTGGCTGAGCCTGGAGGACCCTGGAGCTCTGGTAGGGAGGGCCCTAGAGGAGAATGAGCTGCAGAATGCATCCCAGGAGGGAGCAGGTGAAGAAAAGCCTAAACCTCTCTTCCTGCCCTCCCATCTCCTGCCAGTACCTGTCATTGTGGAACCGGAAATCACTGGGGCCTAGCAGTGGTGTGCTGGGGCCAGCTCCTACCGGCTTGTGAGAGCCAAATGTTAAACTTTCAGGACTTTTGTGAGCCAGGTGTTAAACACAGCCATTGTTAAAAATAAAATTAGAGTTTACCGCACGCCTTGAAGGAGAGCGGTAATTTTCTCAACCTCCCGGCAGGGGGCGCTGCGTGAGGATGGCGAGCCTAGAAAGGGCTCCAGGGACGCTTCTGTCAAAGGTCCTCTCCTCCAGTCCGTGGACGGCAGGCAGAGAGGACACCCAAGAAGAATTTCACGGAGAGCCCTAGAAATGGGTGGGGCTTGCGTAAGGCTTGGGAAGTGGGAAGAGCAGGCCTTTTCTCTACTTGGAGGACCGGAACAGTGCCCCGGGGCCCATGGGCCTCCCAAGCAAGGTGGAACAACTGAGGGAGGAGGATTAATGGATGTCCCTAAAGTAGTTCATCCACCCCCAATCCATTGCCCGAGGGGAGACAGAAAGCCAAAACAGAAATGTCTTCCTGGCGAGTTTTAAGAGCTTGAAGAGGACTCCTGACTAGACCAAAACGGGGAGGAAATCCTAAGGAATGGCAGAGCAGGAGGCTGAGGGAAGTTGGGGTTCGCAGGAAACAAGAAAAGTTTCCCTAAGGTGGGATAGGGAGGAGAGATGAAAGCACAGTAGTTCCTAGAGAGCTTCTAGAAGGAGGAAGCTTGTACCCCTTTCTAGGCAGAGCCCCAGGGAGAGAGCAAAATTCCAGCTATATTGTGAGCTCCGAGAGCAGGGACCTTGTGCCCAACTCCCCAGGTGCACCTTTGGGGGGGATGGCAGGCCTGAGGGGAAGGGCTGCAGTCACGGCAAGGAAAGCTTTTTGGAGGTGCCCACCCCCAGCATGAGTGAGGCCAGGAGCCAGAGCACCACCCAGAAGTGGCAGAGGACCTGAGGGAGCCATTCAGACAGAGAAGGGGTGACTTCAGCAGGGCCACAACCAGCTTGAAGATGCCTTTTGTACAAATTAGAAAAAGGTGGATGAAAGAGTCAGAGGTACATGGCCCGGCCAGTGAATAGGCCTTTGGTGCAAAGAAAACGTATCCTTTCCTCAGGGTAGAAGTGGTCCTACACTTACATCCACAGCTTAGCAAGCACAGCACAGACTGGAATTCACTTCCACTCACTCCATCGGCCAGGTATGTTTAATGCAGTGCACAACCCACTCAACTGTCCATGGTGGCCCACTGTCCCAGCCTCTGCCTGGATGGATGAAGACCAAGGGCTCTATGGGATGGAGTGGAAAGTTGGTGGGTGCCAAAACAGACTGGTGACACAAGGACCAGGTAGACCCCAGCCTCAGTGCCTTGGCACTGGATAAGTCCTCGATAATTCTAGTGCAGCCCCAAGGAAGGAGGAGAGAACCTTGAACTGATAGAGGTTGAGTTTTCATCACCCTGGTGGGAATCGGGGCCCTAAATAGAAATCAGATTGAAATATGGAAAAACAAAAGCAAAAACAGATCGTTGTTGTTGTTCCCTGCACACCCAAGTTTGGTCTAGGAGGAACACTTGCCACCCTGCAGGGTTGGCTAGGTAGCAAATGAAGCATGTGGGGCGGGGGAAATGCAGTGGGGCTGGGCTGGGCACAGGGGTGTAGAGTAGACTGAGCTGCTTCATGTCCTGGCTCTTACTACCAGCATGACTTTGGGCACCACCACCATGTCACAATGAAGACGGAATAACACATGGAGAGCCTCTGGGTTGGATGAGCTAGTCCTTGCATTAGCCCTTACCATGTGCCAGGCCTAGTCCTGAGGGCTTTACGTGGATTAACAGCAACCTATGAAGTAGGTACTAGCAACTCTATTTTAACGATGAGGAAATTAAGCCACAGAGCCTTCCACTTTACCCAAAGCCATGCAAGTAAAAAGTAGCAGGATTCGAACCCTCCCTGCCCCTACCCATTCCACTAGACTGCCTGTCGTATATACTGGGTGATGCTTGTCGCACGGTGCCTGGCGCACTGCACCCAGAAAATATCGGTCATCCTCCTGGGCCAAGTCCCGAAGCCCAGGAGTGACACAGAAGTTCATAGCCAGGGGTGTGTCTCGTACCCGGCAGGCCAGGAAGAGATGCCCAGGACCCAGGGGGCCAATGCAGGGTACAGACAGCGCAACAGAGTCCACAGCTGAATGGGGCTAGGGGCCAGGAGAGCAGGCATGGACTTGTCTTTGAACTTTCCAGACTCCATTTCTTCGTTTGTAAGGTGAGGATAACTCTTCCCTCACAGGATCGCTACAGAGACTAGAAAGAGACTAGAAAGGCATTCAGGACACGGCCATCTTCATGCCCTACTTCATTCAAAAAACGATTCGCATCCAGCCACTCTTGCTTGGAGTCCAGAGTGTTCCCCACTCTGTCACGGCTCTCTGGCTATTTCAAGAGGGCAGATCGTTTGTTTATCACTGTTTCATAAGAGCACAGCAGGTGCTTATTGGGGATACGTATAGGCTGCCTTTTTAAAAGGTGCAAAAATAGCATTTGTCATATGAAAAAAATGCACAGTAACTTAACCTGCATAACCTCCCTCTCTTAATTTGGGAAGTCATGTCATATACATTACAAATGAACTTGGGAAGGGCCCCAAGTGGCAAAGAGACCTCCCCTGGTTGATCTTCCTAAGAGAAACAAGACTCCCATTTCATCCTAAGAACTAAAAAAAGAAGAATCTGCTATCAAAGAGGAACAGCGTGTTTGCTATTACTGCCCTTACCAACACATTTTCCATGGAGTTCGTTAGTGGTGGCCATGATCAGATCATTCAAAAGCTAGTTATTAAGTCCCTTTTCTGTGCTGGAGGCTGGGCTGGGCCCTGGGGACAGAGAGCAGAGGGAAGCACAGCCCCTTTGCTCATGGACTCACGGTGTGGGGAGTGCAGAGGCTTGGAGAAGGATGCTGTCTTTCCCCAGTGTCCTTGTAAGTGTGTGCTTTCTCTCCTTGGTGGCAACCACCTGTCACTCAGCAAGACTTTGTCTCCATCTTGATGCTCCAATCCTATCTCGTGACTTTAAATACCAACCACATGCCAGTTACCCTCAAATGTATAACTATGTCTCAGATTGCTCTCCTGAGCCTGTTGTGTCTTAGGTCCCTCCCAGAGGTCCCTACTCTAACAAGAGAGCCATAAGGGTGCTTGGGGTTCCTGAATATCCGTGGTAATTTGGAGCTGGCTGTGGGTACTCAACCACTTTGGAAAGAAGTGGTATTCCCCTTTCTCCAGGATGACCCTGGAGAACACAACTGTATTTATTTGCCATGGAGTTTGCCAGGTCCTGCCTTCGCCGGATGTGTTCTCGGGCTGAGAACTGACTCAGGACTGGATATCAGGCCATGACTTACCATAAGAAAATTGGGTGATGACTTAGCATAGGGGTGGTTTTGATTATGTATTTATTAGTGATGTTTTTGTCAGCAGCCCCATTTCCCTTTCCCCTAGGAACACCATGTTCTATGAATCATCTCTGTAGATCCCTTAGGTCATCTCCCCTACCCCAGATCGCCATTCCAATGTTGCAGCTCGTTATGGTAATTGTACTCATCTTGCTTCTGGTACTTACAAGGCTACCACCTGCCCTCCACTAGGCCTGTGTCCACAGTGTGTCAGTGGTTCCTGGATTAGCACCAGCAGCATCACGTAGGAACATTTTAGAAATGTACATTCTCCAGCCACAAATCCGGACGTACTGACTCAAATTCTCTGTATTTTGACAAGCCCTCCAGTTGATTTTAATGCATGCTGAAGTTTGAACACCACCACTGCATTATCGTCCCCACCGGAGAAGCCAGTTCTATATCCTCTCCTACCGTTTGTCTGCAGGAGATGGCCACCAAGGAGTTTCTCAATGATGCCTTGCCTGTCACCCGTGTGTGCCTTTCCACTTTGGTAGATGGAGTGTCCATACAGCCTCCACGGAACGTGGGTGGGTTTCTGGTCTTATGCCCACTTCTGCTTTCTTTTGTTTCCTTTCTCCGGTTTGCCTCCATCCTCCTGCCATCTCTACTTCATTTAATGTGGACCAGCCCAGCAGCATGCTGGCACAGTCACCCAGGGCCCCTGTGACAAGAGGGTTCCCCCACCTCAATAGATTCCCCCTGACCTAGCTTTCTAGCTGGTACTGACCCAGCCCCCAGCTCATCCCTCCTGGCAGCCGGGGACTATAGCAGCTCTGGGGTGGAGCTCCTTCCCTTCCTACGAAGGCCCAGCACTTCCCCTATCAGGTATGCTGATGTTTCTCCCTAGATATAGGTCTGGGGGCCAGGAGGGAGGTGGGGGTCACCCCAAAGGGCAAGCATTGTCCTGGAAGGCACCTGCCTCATGTGTGGCCTCTGCATCACCTTCTCAGAGGAGACAGGAGGAGGCTTTATATTCCGGCAGTGGGAGTGGGTACTTCGTGGGTGCAGGGGAATCGGGAGGCCCAAGGTACTTACCTGCAGTACCCAGGTACCCCCGGCCCAAATCTCTGAGTCCCACTCCTTCCCCATCAGGGCCCTGACTTCAACATAGGAGACTTGCCTGGAATGAGAACCCAGGCTTCTCAGAAATATTGCCTCCCCTGTGTGTACCTATTGTGCCTCGTCTTCCCTTCAGTCTGCCTCCTGCCTGCAGAACAAGTGAATAGGAGCTCTGACTCTCACATTTGGCTTTAAATCCCTGAGCAATAGGTCTGGAATGGACATTTCCTCTCTCACTGACTCAGTGGCACTTAGCAAATCACTGGATTCCACAGTCCTTCTAGTTAAACATTTCCTCCAACCCTCTCAGAAGCCCACAATATTGCACCAGCTAGTGCCTCCCCTTTTGCCTGTAACCTGTTTCAATTCATCAAGGTCTTAGCCATCACACCATGACAGCATGTCAGGAGCTATTAATACTCTTACCCACAACGGGGAACAATCCAAAAATGAAGTTAAGAAAACAATTCCATTTGCGATGGCACCAAAAACAACACACACACACACACACACACACCAACCCCCCCCCCAAAAAAAACACACATAGGGATAAAGTTAACAAAAGAAGTGCAAAATTTGAACCCTGGAAATTACAAAACATTACTGCAATAAGTTAAAGAAGACCTAAGTAAGTGGAAAGACATCCCATGTTCATGGATGAATCAGAAGACTTAATATTGTTAAAGTGGCAAAATACACACACACACAACCCACGTGTACACATATATCTATATTTTTCTATCATCTGGCTAGCTAGCTAGCTATCCACAAACATGAGTCCACACTGATGCCTCCAATTCCAACCCACAAGGTTCATTATAGCCTTCTTTCCCCCTTTGCTTATTTGTAACTTCCTTCTCTGACAGTGAGAAGCCTAGCTCTCATTATCTACAGTATATGAACTTATTTGTTCAACCCTAGTGTACATATAGTTTTTCTGTATTCTCTTTAAAACCTAAGTCAGATTACTCCTCTGCTCAAAACCCTCCCATACCTCCCCATTTCACTTAGACTAAAGCCAAAATCCTTGGCTTGACCGCCTATGACCTCCAAGGCCCTACAAGACATAGATTCCCTAATACATATTGATCTGCTCTCCCTTGTGCTTCTACTCTAGATACTCTGGTTTCCTTGCTGCACCCCAGAAGTGGAGGTGCTAGAAGGGTTTTGACTGAAAAGAGGACAATAAGAGAACTTCTCAGGGGTAGCAGAACTATTCCATACCTTGACTTTGGTGGTGGTAACACCACTGCATACACTTATGAAAATTCCTTGAATTTAAATTGATGAGGCTCATGAATGAGTCTTACTGTATATTAAGTATACCTACATAAAGTTGATTTTTTTTAAAAAGACATTTATATGGAGCAATATCACCCTTTGAAATGTCAGTTATATGTTTCTAAAATATTTTTAGATAAACACATAATTGGTAAAGTTTTCCATGTTTGCATCCACATCTGCCTAAAATCATGTCCCTTTTCATTGTGGTGTGTTTCCAATAGTGGACTCTGTTGGATTTTAGCAGAGAATCCAACACGATCTGCTGGAGCTGGCTGCCTCTCTCTCCTCTCATGGTGAGCAAAATAGTTCTCCATCAGTGGCCTTCAAACTGCTTTGTTGATGACCACAATGGAAAGGAAATACAGTTTACATTGAACACAGTTACACTGCAAGTAACTGAGACAAAAGTTCTACAAAACCTTACTTATCCCTCCAGTACTTTCATCTTTCTTAGATGCTGGTTTGGATCTACAAATTTAATATTAGGACTCATTGATGGGACGTTAACAATAACTTCAAAACTCCTCATCTAAAGGATGCCATCTATAATTTTAATCCGTAACATTGACCTGGCAGTTGTCAACACCTGTGATGTTTCTAAATGTGATGGCTAATGGGTCAGGTATGAAACATTCTGTAATGGACCTCCACTAGTCATCCCTCTGCCCCCACCTTTCTGAAGGTTCCTAGGTTCTCTCAGGGAAATGCAGACCCCAACCCCAGGCCATACTTTCTAACCTCTTACCACCTGCTCAGGGGTAAATCTCAAAGACCAACTCACAGGCAGGTAAATCAGTGGGAAAGAGGATTCTCTGAAATGAACAGACACTGACTCAGCAACTGTACTTAAAATTTTCTCCACTGGATTTGGGGGACTGTCTGATGACATAGATATGGTCAGGTAACTGCTTTAATTTCTTGATCACAGAGTATGGGCTCCACTGTAAAAACAGCAGTGGCAGCTAAGGCAAGTGGCACTCCCAGAGAAGAGGGTGGACAGCCCCAAATTTTAGTCATCAGTAACCAAGAAAGTGATTCAGAGCTTGGGCCTGTGACTAATACTGCTGTGTTTGAACCTCATGCATTTAGGTTTGGAGACATCAGGGTCAAAGCATGGACTCTCAGCCCAGTGCCCCGCCCCCCATTTGTCCCCATTGGCCTAAATCCACCCTTACTTTCAGGCCCAACTCAAATGTCACCATATCCACAAAGCCTTTCCTGATGGTGCCTGTGACTGCAGGTCTTCCTTTGAACTCGAGGGTCTTCATTTGTAACTTGGGGGAAATGTTCTCCAATCTCCCAGGTAATCCCATTCAGCATATTCTGCTCCTCCCCACTCCTATAACCTCGTGGGCAGGGATCCTGAGTATATTCTTCACCCTGGATTCTCCACGCTGCCTTGGCCAGTCCTTGCTTTTGATAATCACCAAATAAGTAAAATAAGTAGTTGCTAAATTGAAGTGTCCTAAAATATGGAAACTCCAGGTTCAAGTCCTGGTTTGGGTATTAACCAATGGTATGGTCTTGGCCAACTCACTTGGTGTCTCTGGGCCACAGCTTCCTTGGCTGTAATTGAGGGAGCTGGACTATGTTATCTCTAAGGTTCTGTGGTATCCAGCCCCCATGATGGCTCCCAACGATCCTCCTTTCTGTTATTCACTCCCTGACTCTGACGGGGAGAGTCGGCATGACCCTTAAGTTTGGGTTATTCTTTGTCACTCTTTCCTTTGGATTACCTACTCTGGGCAAGGTCAAATGCCATGTCATGAGCAGCCTTTGGAGAGGCCTGCCGTGAAGAACTGAAGCCTCGAGCCAACAGCCTTCAAGGAATGAAGGGCTGCCAACAGCATGGGAGTGAGCTCAGAAATGGATTTGCCAGCCCCAGTCAATCTTTAAGATGACGGCAACCTGGCCCACAGCTTGACTGCCACCACTTGAAAGAACCCAAGCCAGAACAAGCCTGCTTACAAGCCTGGACTCCTGAACCTCAGAAACTGTGAGATAATAAATATTTGTTGATTTGAGATCATCTGTTATGCAGCAATAGGTAACTAATATGAACTGTTTCAGGCTCTAAAATCCTATTAGCCTAAAAAGTCCCTATTTTGAAATATAGCAATTGCATTCAGGGAAAGCCTGATTTATAACAATTGTCAATCTTTCCCCTCCCACCCCAGCTAGAATCCATAAAGAGAGAATACAAAATATGTCAAAATATATTTTCAAGTAACAATGTTTATTTTATCTGTGTTTGTAAGAGTTCCCAAAGCTATGTTGATTTTGCTTCACTGAATCCTTTATTTTACAGATGAGGGTGGAAATACAGATAAATTAAGTGATTGGAATAATACAGATGTTTTTCATTTTTGCAACATTTGCATTTCTTCAGTGGTGAATAAAAACGCGGTACAAGGTCACCTTTTTGTCTCCAGGTTCATCTTGAGAAACTTGTCTTGAGCAGGGGTAGCACTTGTGCACGTCTACCCAGGTGGCCAGAAGCCCAGTGAAATCCCAAGGGGATGTAAGGCAGGGCAGCAGTGAGAAGCATGCTGAGTCACCTCCAGAAAAATAGCTGGAGGCTGGAGAGGGACAGGGGCAATGGGGTTACCATGTCAGCCTGGATTAAGAAAAGACTTTTGAGGGGTGCCTGGCTGGCTTAGTCAGTAGAGCATGTGACTCTTGATCTTGGGGTTGTAAGTTTGAGCCCCACGTTGGGTGCAGAGGTTACTTTAAAAAATAAAATCTAGGGGCACCTGGGTGGCTCAGTCAGTTAAGCATCCAACTCTTGATCTCAGCTCAGCTCTGGATCTCAGAGTTGTGAATTCAGGCCCTGCGTTGGGTTCCATGCTGGGCATGGAGTCTACTTTAAAAAATAAATAAAATAAAATCTTTAAAAAAGAAAAAGGAAAGTCTTCTGAAGTTACAAGAAGTGATAAGTCAGACTAGGAAAAACAAATACCATATGATTTCACTTATATGTGGAATCTAAAAGAACAAATAAACAAACAAAAAGATAGAAGCAGACTCATGAATACAGAGAACAAACTGGTGGTTGCCAGAGGGGAGGGAGGCGGAGGGATGAGCAAAATTGGTAAAGGGGATTAAGAGGTACAAACTTCTGGTTGTAAAATAAATAAGTCATAGGGATGAAAAGTACAGCATGGGGAATACAGTCAATAGTAGTGTGATAACGTTGTATGGGGACAGATGGTAATTACACTGAGTGTTATATAATGTATAGAATTGTCAAATCACTGTGTTGGACACTGAGAACTAATATATCATATTGTATGTCAACTATACTTCAATTTTAAAAAAATCAACAAGAAAAAAAATAAGTGACAAAAAGTGATTTTCTGTCTAAAATGAGACCACAGTCCCATGTTACACAGGGGGATGGGAAGGAAATTAAGAGCATGGTTAATAAAGGTGTGCATCTCCGCTGGCTGTGGGCATGAGCCCCGGTGGCGCCCCACATGAAAAACAAACAGCTGAAGGCCTCAGGAATCTGAATGGAAAACAAGGGAGGTAATGAGTCTGGGGGGAGTATAAAAAGGGGCTAAGAGGATGAGAATGCCTGAAACTGGTAAAGCACATCAAGAGGTCTAATTGACTCACTCACATATCCCTGAGTTATTGAAAGCATGGAAGTAAATGTGATAAGGAAATTAGGAAAAGAGGCATGGATGGGTGGGAGATGAGTCTGGGGGATTGAAAGTGTATGCCTCTGAGAGTATCTGCTTCTTTGAACAGCTGTTATTGCAGTATTTTCTCCGGTAAGTAGTACTGACAGTGAGAGAAACCTCATCAGGTTCCAATATTGCTACCGAATGAAGGAGGAGGCTGGGCAAAAAATAAAAGGTGTGAGGACAGGGGGCTGAGGGAGAAACTGACTCCATGCGCAGCCTGCTGCTCAAGTCTTGCAGGCGCCACTCAGGTCCAGAGGGTGCTCCTATGGATTCAAGCAAATTTACTTCCCCAAAACCACTGAGGCAAAGCCCTTGCTCCTCCCAAGAGATGTCTTTCAAAGTCTTAGACCACACATGGCTGAACACAGTTTTGCTGCCCTATATGAGTGCTTCCTTTGTTCATGGAATAAAGATACACTTGTGGAAAGAAGAGCAGAAAAATCCAGTCAAAATGGAAATACTAGGGAATGGAATTTTGGAAGATACGGAAACGTAGGCATTTTCTAGTATATTAAAGAGCAGTTTTTCCCTCTTTATATTTGTACAGCATTTGAGGATTATTTTTTTCTGAAACTGAGTCTCAGGATAGATGTGTAATAGTTGTGAAGGTATCTTAACTGTTGTTTTACTGGTGATGGAAGCATGTATCTCCCTTACTCTTGCAATGTGACTGTCACGAAGAAAGAAAGCAAATGTCACTGATGCTTTGCAGGAACGAAACCAAGCCACAGAGTTTTTAGCAGCAGGTTCAGTGTGTCATGGGGTAACAAGTTCCAGGAGATGTCTTGGGTCCTAGGTATGTTTCTTCACTGGGACCCCCTTGGGGTCCCCACAGGGATCTCAGTGAAGAGCAACGGATGCAAAATTCACCTGCTGAGTTGGTGGAGGGCTATGGCACAAAGATAACCCAAGATAACCCATAAACCCAGAAATAAGTTATGTTGAACTTTGTAAAGCAAGACACCGTGTTAGGATGCCTGAGCAGACATGATTATAGGGTCAGGTGGAGATTAGATCTTTATCTGGGTTTAATTGCACATGAAGCATGACAGACTCAGGGCTGATCCTGGGGGTGAGAGTGGAGAACATTTGAAGTAACAGCCAAACCCCTTCCCTACTGCTCAGGGAAGGGATGACTCAGCAGAAAGAAAGGAAAATTAAGGATTCAGGCATCGGCCTTGGCTTTTCCGTGGGTCGTGGGGGTTGTAGAAGGGGCCGTGGTAGAGGCAGCAGATCCGGGAGAACTCCACCTGAGAAAGGATGCGCCTTTTGCTCTCTGACGTTGGCCCCCAGACTAGAAAAGAGTCCCCACACTTGGTGGATAGAAGAGTTGCTGAGGATGCCAGGAATAGAGGGGTGGTTTCCAAGGAAGGGTTTCTGTGCCCTGATTTTGGCAGAGGAACCCCAGGGAAGTTGGGGCATCCCGAAGGACAGGAGACTGGTTGGGGAAAGTGACAAGATTCCAGAGGAAATTTCTAACTGTCACAGTGAATCTAGACAGAAAGGCCTTGGACGAGAAGGGCAAGAGAGGCAGTATTGCTAAGCTTTGGGTCTGTTCATCCCAGATATTTGGCCATTGGACACAAGGCAGTCCAAGATGGCTTCCAGTGTCTGAGGAAGGCACTCCCAGCCTGACAGGACGCAGTGGGTGTCATCTTCGGGGTGCCATGATGGGAGTCGGGTGGAAGGGAGTGAGCCCACAAGTGGTCAGGGATCACGACGGACAGAAGTGGGGAAGATGAACAGGTAGGGAGGGATGTAGGGTGGCTTCAAGGAACTGAAAGCCATTTGGGGATTAAAAATATTGTAAGATAATAAAAACTGTGTACACCCCCACTAGAGACAAGGGAGACTTGATTGTGTTATGAAATATCAATTTAATAGATATTATTAAATACCAACTAAATATCAATTTCCAAGCAATTTTCTCCTCTTCTGAAAGGCATTGAATTTAGAAAGAACCTTATATGACAAAGTGATATGAATCAGCACATGTGTCAGTTTTCTGGCTCACTGCTTCAGAAAAAATTCTAATAAATGAAAATACATAGTGTTTAACTAACACTGTGGTTATCAGAAAGCCAAGTGGAGACGTGGACCGAGAAAACTCCATGTGTAGTAGAGTCATTAGCTTTTCTCATATGTTCCACCAGTGTGGTCGTTCAGGGCCTGTTGCAATAATATTGGCCCATAGATTTTCATTCTGATTTATCTAACAATTTATACTGGAACAAATATCTTTATTTATGTCATATGATGGAATTGGGGGCAATTAATTAATTGACATATAGTGTATTGTTAGTTTCAGAGGTAGAGTTTAGTGATTCATCATTTGTGTATAACACCCAGTGCTCATTACATCCTGTGCCCTCTTTAATGCCCATCACCCAGTTACCCCAGCCCCCCACCCACCTCCTTTCCTCCAGCAACCCTGTTTGTTCCCTATAATTAAGAGTCTCTTACAGTTTGTCTCCCTCTCTGATTTCATCTTATTTTATTTTTCCTTCCCTTCCCCTATGTTCATCTGGTTTGTTTCTTGAATTCCACATATGACTAAAATCATATGATGTTTGTCTTTCTCTGACTTATTTCACTTGGCATAATACCCTCTAGTTCCATCCACATCATTGCAAATGACAAGGTTTCGTTCTTTTTGATAGCTGAGTAATATTCCATTGCATGAATACTTTTCTTATGATTATTTCACCCAATTGTCCATCACTGCTAATAATTTACTTACAGTAAAGGAAGTCCATAAATGAATGGATTCTACTGTTATTCATACTATCAACTCTTAGTAACTTATAGTCAAGGATGGAAAAGCCACCACCACCAACTTTGAGGATGGGGTGAAGATCCAAGGAAGTACTATGTATAGCTGATGAATCAAGGAAACATAGGATACCCAGGAACTAAAATCAAAAGGCATGGCAGCCTAGCAGGAAAACTCAAGCTTATAAATACCCAAGACAAATACCCCTAGGGCCGGCCTCTGTCTGGAGTAGCTCCAGCTAGCCCGTCTTCATAAAGTGGTTTTAGAAACTTGCGGGTGGCAAAAGAAATATATTGCTCAGTTGGGTCCCAAGTGAGTTTTGTGTTTGTGAAGTAGGTTTTATTTATTTATTTATTTTTTTCAGAGAGAGTGGGAGGGGAGGGGCAGAGGGAGAGGGAGAGAGAGAATCTTAAGCAGGCTCCTCACCCAGCATGG
Organism: Halichoerus grypus; assembly: GCF_964656455.1. Taxonomy (NCBI): domain Eukaryota; kingdom Metazoa; phylum Chordata; class Mammalia; order Carnivora; family Phocidae; genus Halichoerus; species Halichoerus grypus. Next base: position 24,967,785 of record NC_135719.1, on the reverse strand, counting down.
ATAGGCAGATGCTTAACCAACTGAGCCACCAAGATGGCCCTAAATAAAATCTTTTAAAAAAAAAGAAAAAAGAAAGAAAGAAATAGAAGATAGCCAGCACCCAGAAGCCTCCCTCATCTCCCCTCCCAGGCACCACCCTCTCCCCCTTTAAAACCACAGACTGGTGTAGCCAGGATAATGGAATCACAAACCATACATTCTTTAATGCTTGATTTTTTTTTTTTTTTTAAGATTTTATTTATTTGACAGAGAGAGACACAGCGAGAGCAGGAACACAAGCAAGGGGAGTGGGAGAGGGAGAAGCAGGCTTCCCGCCGAGCAGGGAGCCCGATGCGGGACTCGATCCCGGGACCCCGGGATCATGACCTGAGCCGAAGGCAGACGCTTAACGACTGAGCCACCCAGGCGCCCACAAACCATACATTCTTACCTATCTGACTTCTTTCATTCCAATGTTAATTTGTAACAGTCCAGTGTTAATTTGTAACAACCAAGAACTGGAAACAACCCAAAGGCTCAGCAACAGAAATAATAAGTAAGCAAATTGCAGTCTATTAATACATGGTAATACAACACAGCAACCAAATGAATGACCTGTTGCTGCATGCGGCAGCATGGGTTAATTTCACAAACATGATGTTGAGCCAAAGAAGCCATACTGAAACAAATATGCAATTCAAAAACAAACAAAACTAAGCTATGGGGTTAGAAGTCAGAGCTGTGGTTCCCTGTGGGTTCAGGGCGGGGGTGGATACAAAAAGTAATATCCCAGGAGTTTTTCAGTATTTTCAACTGTAGTCATTATAATAGGTATATGAGTAGGGGTTTAGGTTTTGGACTGGCTGTAGTTTTAGGGTTAGAGTTTTACATCGTGATTGCTAGTGAGGTTGAACACTTTTGTCATATATTTATTGGCTACTCTTTTCTGATATGTCTGTTAACATCTTTTGTCCATTTTTTCTGTAGGGTTGTGTGTTTTGCTCATTGGTTTCTTTTGTTTTCTTTTTTACATATTCTGGATATAAGTCCTCTCTATTGTATCTGTGGTTATACCTCTCTGGTTATATGTGTTGCAAATATTTTCTCCTACTCTGGGTCTTGCTTTTCTCCTCCTAATGGTATCTCTTTAAAATTGAGATATAAATGGGCACCTGGGTGGCTCAGTCGGTTGGGGGTCTGCCTTCGGCTCGGGTCATGGTCCTGGAGTCCCAGGATCAAGCCCCGCATCGGGCTCCCTGCTCAGCCGGGAGTCTGCTTCTCCCTCTGCCCCTCGCCCTGCTTCTGCACTCTCTCCCTCTCTCTCTCAAATAAATAAATAAAATCTTTAAAAAATAAAATTGAGATATAATTCACATACCATAAAATACAGCCACTTAAAGTGTACGTTTCAGGGCAAGCTAGTGCCTTCATCATTAGTATCTAATCCCAGAACATTTTTATCAACCCAAAATGAACCCCATTCCCATTCGGGGATGTCACTTCTTCTTCCCTCTTGGCAACCACTAATCTATTTTTTGTCTTTGCAGATTTGCCTATTCCGAACACTTCATTATAAAGAGACTCATACAATATGCTTCTTTTGTGTCTGGCTTCTATCACTTAACAAAATGTTTTCAAGGCATATACCAGCACTTCATCTCTTTCTATGGTTACATACTACTCCGTTGTATAAATAAAACAGATTTTGTTCATCATTTCATCACTTGATGGACATTTTGGTTGTTTCCACTATTTGGTTATTATGAATAATGCTGCTATGAACATTTGTGTACAAGTTTTTCTGGGAACATATGTTTTCAATTCTCTTGGATTTAAAACTAGGAGTGGAATTTCTGGGTTATATGGTAACTCTATGTTTAACTTTCTGAGGAATGGCCAAACTCCTCAAAAACAGTCTCACCATTTTATATTCCCACTTGTAAGATATGAGAGTTCCCATTTCCCCACATTCTTGCCAACACTTGCTTTTTGCCTGTCTTTTTAGTTATGCCCTCCTAGAGAATGTGAAGTGGTTTTGATTTGCATTTCCTAATGACAAATGATGTTTAGCATCTTTTCATGTACCTTCTGGCCTTTCGTATAGCTTCTTTGGTGAAATGTTTACTCAAATCCTCTGCCCATTTTTTAATTGGGTTTTTTTTTTTTATCATTGAGTAATAAGAATTATTTATATTCTGGATGTAAGTCCCTTATCACATATATGATTTGCAAATATTTTCTCCCATTTTGTGGGTTGTCTTCTCACTCTCTTGATAGTGTCCTCTGAAGCACAAGATTTTTAATTTCGATGAAGTCTAATTTATCTATTGTTTTCTTTGGTTGCTTGTGGTTTTGGTGTTATAGCTAAGAAACCATTGCCTAATTGAAGGTTGTACAGATTTGCACCTGTTTTCTTCTAAGGGTTTTATAGTTTTGACTTTCAGCTTTGGTCTACAATCCATTTGGAGTGAATTTGGGGTATGGTGTGAGGTAGGTGTCTGATTTCATTTCTTTGAATGTAGATATTCAGTTGTCCCAACACTATTTGTTGAAAAGAATATCCTTTCTCTTACTAAATTGCCTTGGCATTCTTGTCAGAATTACCTGACCATAAATGTAAGAGTTTATTTTTTTTACTCTTAATTCTATTCCATTGATCTATATGGCTATCCTTATGCCATTACCACAATGTCTTCATTGCTATCGCTATGTAGTAAGTTTTGAAATTAGAAAGTGTACATCATTTTTACAAGATTGTTAAGGCTATTCTGGGTCCCTTGCATTTCTATATCAATTTTAGGATCAGCTTGCCAATTTCTGCAGAAAAAGGGGCTGAGATTTTGATAGGGATTATGTTGAATCTGTTGAACAGTTTGAGGAGTATTGCCATCTTAAAATATTGAGTGTTCCAATCCATGAATATGGGATGTCATTCCATTTATTTAGGTCTTCTTTAATTTTTTCAACAGCATTTTGTAGTTTTTAGTATGTAAATCTTGCACCTCTTTTGTTAAATTTATTCCTAAGTATGTTATTTCCTGTGATGCTATTGTAAATGGAATCATTTTCTTGATTTTATTTCCAGATAGTTGTTACTAGTACATAGAAATTGCTAATGTGTAGAAATTCAACTGAGGTTTATATATTGATCTTATATCCTGCAACCTTGCTGAGCTCATTTATTATCTCTAGTAGATTTCTTTAATATGGATTACTTAAAATTTTCTATATACAAGGTCATGTCATCTGCAAAAAGAGATAGTTTTACTTCTTCATTTCCAATCTGGATGCCTTTTATTTTACTTTCTTGCCTAATTGTCCTGACTAGAACCTCTAGAACAATGTTAAATAGAAGGGGTGGGAGTAGACATCCCTGCCTTGTTCTTGATCTTAGGAGAATGTTAGGTATTTCACCATTTCACCATTCAGCCTTTCTACCTTAAGTACAGTATTAGTTATGGGGTTTTCATAGATGTCCTTTATCAGATAGAAGAATTACCTTCTATTCCTAGTTTGTTGAGTGTTTTTATCATGAAGCAGTGTTGGATTTTGTCAAATGCTTTTTCTGTATCTATTGAGATGATCATATTTTTTATTTTTTATTCTATTCTATTTTATTCTAATATGATGTATTACATTGATGGATCTTCTTATGTTGAATCAACTAATGGTATCCTTTGGTGAACAGAGGTTCTTAATATAGGTCAATTTATCAATCATTTACTTCAGGTTTCATGTTTTTGTGCCTTGTATAAGAGATCTTTGCCTATCCCAAGATCATGAAGGTGTTCTCCTATATTATCTTTTACATGCTTTGTTGTTTTTACCTTTCACATTTAGATCTACAATCCATCTAGAATTGATTTTTGTGTAGAGCGTTTATAGAGATCAACATAAATTTTGTCCATATTGATTTCCACTTGACTCAGCACTGTTTACTGAAAAGATCATCCTTTCCCATTGCTCTGAGGACAAAAGTGTCACCTTTGTCATAAATTGAGCATGTATGTGTACTTCTAGACTCTCTATTCTGGTCCACTGAGTATTTGTCTAATCTTGCTCCAGTGACACATTGTCTTAATGACTGAGCTTCATAACAAGTCTTGACATCCTGTAGTGTAAGTCCTCTTATTTTGTTATTTTTATTCAAGATTAGCTTGCCTATTTTTGGCACATTGCATTGCTGTATAAATTCTACAATCAACTTGTGAATTGACACACACAAATTCTGAAACTTTTATTGAGATTGCATTGAGTCTATAGATCAGTTTTGGAGAGAACTGACATTTTTACAATATTGAGGATCCATGTGAGTTCATCAGTATGGAATTTTATAAGCTTTGTCTTTTCTAGAATTTTATTTAATGAGAATAAATAAAGATAATAAAAGTAACAACAACAATAATAACAGCTAACCTTTAAAAATAGTTATTATATGCTTTATGGTTATCTTATTTCATTATAAGAATTTGCCAAAAATTATGAGACCTCCCTGAAGAAAGCCATAACATTTTGTTGAAGGCATAAAAACAATATTTGAAAAAATGGTGAGGCACAACATGTCCTTGGATGGGAAGAATTGATAATCATGAGTGTTAATGATTTCCAAATAAATATTTACCTTAAATTACTTCCAATCAGAATATCAATATGTTTTCTTAGAGCTGTACAAAAAAGCATTTTAGCACTTATATTGAAGAAATTCTAAATGTTTTAGAATTGACAACTTTTTTTTTTAAAGATTTTATTTATTTATTTGACAGAGAGAGAGAGAGCGAGAGAGGGAACACAAGCAGGGGGAGTGGGAGAGGGAGAAGCAGGCTTCCCGCGGAGCAGGGAGCCCGATGCGGGGCTCGATCTCAGGACCCTGGGATCATGACCTGAGCCGAAGGCAGACGCTTAATGACTGAGCCACCCAGGCGGCCCTAGAATTGACAACTTTTTTAAAAAAAAGATTTTTTTCTTTAATTTCAAAAAGGAAAATCAAGGTAGAATTGCTCTACCGGGTATAAAATGTTCTACAGTGCTAATGTAATAATTTTTTAAGCTGTATGGTTTGAATTATAAATAAACTTACAGATTAGAAGACCAGAAAGTCAAAAAGATCTGAGGATATATTTAATTTAACACATGATGTAAACGGCATTTTTGTCCAGTGGGGAGAAGATAGCTTATTTAATTAGCATTATTGGCATAATTGGCTATTGATCCAAAATTATAATGAATGGATTAAAACGTGAAATGAAAAACATAAACCAAAAAACAATGGAAAGGTTTTAGGAGAAAATTTGTATAGCCTCAAGATTGGGAAGGCAAAAGAGACTTATACAATACAGAGAATCGAGAATCAATAAGGAGGAAGGCTAACAAGTTCTACTATATAAAGTTAAAATGCAAAAACAAAATGGGAAAAACAGTTGCAACTTTTTTGACTGATGAGTTAATATCCCTAATATACAAGGAGCTCTTGCTGCTGCTTTAAAGGAAAAACAAAAACAAAAACTCAATAGAAACATGAGCAAAGGGTATGACCAGGCAAGGAAATGAAAATAACCAGTAAACGTTTGAAAAGATCTGTTCACTCTCTTCTAGACAGCGAACTACCACTTATATCAACATGATAATATTTTTTTACCAATCATATTGGCAAGAATTAAAAGGCTTGTAGAGGAAACAGACCATCTCATACAGTGCTAGTGGGAGGGTGAATTCCTTCCTTTCAGTAAAGGAAACTGGTCTGTAGCATCAGTTAAAATGTCAAACCTTTATACCATTGAACCCAGCATTTCCATTTGGTGGATGATATACTTCAAAGGACATATGTTCACAGATGGTTTTCTGCAGCTACTGAAGAATGAGTTTGATCTATTGTATGTACTATATGAGATGCCCATAGCAGCTTTAGGTTGAAAAAGCAAGTTGCAAAGTAATGCTATAGACTCTTAATAATAGACATTTAAATAACATTTATTATGCAGTAGGGTCAGTTCTAAGTGATTCACAGATATTTGTTTACTCCTAGAAACATCAAACTGACCAATGAGGTTGGGCTCCCATTAGTCCTGGTTTGTTGATGGGGAAACCATAGCACCAAAAGGTCACAGAGCAATAGGTGGTGGAGCTGGGATTGGAACCCAAGCACTCAGATGCAAGTCTGTGTTTGTAACCTCTCTGGTGTTCTGCGTGTTGATCCCATTTTTTAAAAAATGATCCAATTTTATTTATTTATTTATTTTTTAAGATTTTACTTATTTGACAGAGAAAGACACAGCGAGAGAGGGAACACAAGCAGGGGGAGTGGGAAAGGGAGAAGCAGGCTTCCTGCTGAGCAGGGAGCCCGATGTGGGGCTCAATCCCAGGACCCCGGGATCATGACCTGAGCCAGGACCCCGGGATCATGACCTGAGCCGAAGGCAAACGCTTAATGACTGAGCCACCCAGGCGCCCCTCAAAAATGATCCAATTTTAAAGAAGGAGGTGGAGGAGAAGGAGGAGGAGGAAGTGAAGAAGGAGGAGGAGGAGGTGAAGAAGGAGGAGGAGGAGAGAAACAACTACACAGGAAACATTCTTATGAAATGTGTAGTAGGATAGAAATGTGGGAAGTTTTTCTACATTTTAACGCATTCCTTTGGTTGCAAAGATCCCTCGTTCTCTCACCAGGATCGTTTGGAGAGTTTTTAAGATGCTGATGCCTGGGCCCCACCCCCAGAGATTATGATTTAATCGGTATGTTGTGTAACCTGGGCATCAGATTTTTACAAGCTCCCCTGTTGATTTTTATTGTGTAGCAAACACTGGCACGGATAACTTAGGTCTGAAATCCAGCTTTGGAATAGTTTGGCATGTGATCTGTGAAGGTATTTTTGCAATTGTCCTGTTAACCACTAGATGGAGTATTGTCCACAGTACAGCAATTCAGCTGCCAGTCCTGGCTGAAGTGTTGGGAAGGGGAAGTAGGAAGCGTCAAGGACCGGAGATTGATAGAACAGCTCTGTGACCAGGTATCCCACCAGGCTCTAGCCTTAAGCTGTATTATGTAGTTAGCATACATCTTTTTAAAGTTCTTGGAAGAGATTCTTATCTTCTAAGTCTGACTTTCCCTCAAGTCAGAGAGGCATGGCTCTTCCGTTTCTTCCTGTCTCTGCGTCTTTTCTTGGATATGAATTACAGAAAGTCATTCTTTGTGGAAAGGCCACACCCTCTGTTGTTTGGCTGCAAGAGTAACATGGAATGAAGCTCTTTGAAAATCTCTTAATTAAAAGTACACAATGACTAGTAAATAGCCAGGAGGGTAATATTTAAACCCTACTTATAGATTAAGATTTGCGGTAGGAGTAAATAGGGCAGGCAGGAGGAAACCATTCAATTAAGAAAAGTCCTGTCCCTCTAACACACAAGTGCAATTTTCCCAGAAAACAAATATCTCTGGGCTTACCTTTTCTCCCTATGTTGATCTCAAAATAAACAACAACCTCCACACTTTTTGGTCATGCACGGTTGATTCATTAAAGAGCCATATGCTGATTTCCTGTAAGTACTTAACTCATAAGGATTATGGGCAAAGTCAAGAAACATATTTAAGAAAAATTTCACAATAAAATTAGCCTCAAAACTAAGTGTAATGACTGTGTCAGTGTTTCCACTATTTGGACTTTTTCCCATCAGAATTTCTAGAGTTCTTAGTCAATGTACAATTTACATGTTTCTTAGAACAAAGAACTCCAACTCACCAAGGAATGAGATGATGGCTCGATCCCAGAGCAGGGGATTCATGTGAAGGAATTGAGGTTTCTGTCATAGCTATTCATCCACAAAGCAGTCTAAGAATTATGAGGCTTCATGGACCATCCTGCCAGAAATCTGGTCGGGGTTCTTCAGGAAACAGAACATACAGGAGATAGATAGATAGATAGATAGATAGATGATAGATAGATAGATAGATAGATAGATAGATATACATATATATGTAAATATATTCTATATGTATATAGAAATAAATATATATACATATATGAATAAACAAATATGTATACATATATGTATAAATAAATAAATATAAATAAGTATACATATGTTTGATTTTTTTAATGGAATTGGAAATTCCCTATAATAAATTTCTCCGCAATTATGGAGGCTGAGAAGTCCCAAGATATGCAGTCAGTAGGCTGGAGACCCAGGGGAGCCAATGGTGTAAGTTCAAGTCCGAGTCAAAGTCCAAAGTCAGAAGACCATGAGACAGAGAGAGTGAGTTGTCCTTTACTCAGGCTTTTTGTTCTATTCAGGTCTTCAAAGGATTGGGTGGAAATCCAATAGCTTTGTTTGAGTGTGTTCCACAGAATTCTAGTTCCTTGGGATGTTAATATAGGCAATTTGGTATAAAAGGGTTCCAATGTCATAAGTTTGGAAAATCCGGGGTAAAATAGTTACACAGATTTCTTTCTTCAGTCCTTCTTAAAGCCTTTAACATGTCAATGTGCTGTGATTATCCAAGAGAGGTGATACTTTGCAAAGCTTTCCAAACTTATTTAACACAGTATCTTGTTTGGCATTTAGCACCTCTCCAAAAACTGGAACACTGCTTTATAAAATACTTCAGAACAGAGCCTGTGTTTTATCTGATTTTGTACCCCAGCCTCTAGCTCAATGCCTGCCAAACAGAAGAGACCCAATAAATGCTTGAGGGTCTATTAAATGAAATGATGAATGATGAATGAAAGAGTCGTAGAGATATGGCCAAGTCATAAACGTATTCTACACAAGACTAGCCTGAAACTGTGGCAAAGACTTTCTAGCCCACTCCCAGAGAGCCAGAAAATGTGAAATAGATTTTGAAGACCTTGGAGTAGAGCCTACACTCTCACCATTATGGAAGATACCACAGGAAGAACAAGGGCGAATTCACTCTTTCTTAGTGAAATGGATGCCACCTGTACCCTGCCCATATCCCCTGTTCCTCCCAACGGATGGCACCTGCATTTCTACCTGAACTTTTTTTTTTGCTGCAAGAGCCAGCTTTGCTGTCCACTCACCAGGCCCCTGGGAGCAACTTGCACCAATGATCAACTGGAGTTGGCATATAAATACCCCGGCTACCCCACCCCTCAGATGGGATAACCCTTAGTGTTGTACGATACACCCCTCCCAGAGTGCTCCAGGGGACTGTGCATAAATGGCCCACAGAGGCAACTTGATAAGGCATGGCTCCTCTCACCCCTGACTCACTTGCCCATGCCCCTGCTAGAATCCCCCAGGATCACCTCTCACACGTACTACTTGCTCCTGATCCTTGGCTCACATTCTGGTTTTGGGGGACCACTAAAATGACAGTGCTCACCTTCCTATGGACTCTTTCTTATCCTGACTCCACCTCAGCTACAGGACGTTAGGACCCCTGGAAATTCCCTCTAAATTATTTCTTAGAGTCCTCAAAGGGAACCTCCTGTTGGCTCGCAGTCCTGTCTATCAGCTGCAGTCATCCTGTGTGCCCCAGTCATTCATTCATTGGGTATTAAGGAGAGACTCTGTGATGTGCCTGGTACCATGCCAGGCATCAGGGTTACAAAGGTGACCAAGACAGCCCTTGTAAAGCTTCCAGTCTTATAGGAAAGACAAGCACAAATCACATTATTACACAAATCAACATGCAATGTTAATCTTTAATAAGTGCTGAAAAGTCAAACCTCAGGGTGCTATGAAGGAGAATCACAGGAGGGCCTAATACAAGGAAAGGTGTAAACGAGGCTTCCCAGAAGAATTGAGCTTATTCCTGAAATGTGAAGGATGAATATGAACTAGTAGACATGGGGGTGGGGAAGAGGGATCAAGGCAGAGGGAACAGCATATGCAAAGGCCCTGCGTAGAGGAATGTGCTTCTTTCCATGCCAGTATTGCTGACAGGTGGGCCTCCCAAGGTTCCTGAAGCCGTCAGTCCCATCTAGGGGGTGGGAGCAAGATCAGAGATTGGGGTGGTGGGAAGCACCCTTCCTAACTCTGCCAGACTTTGTCCTATGGGGCCCCACACGCCTCTGCTTGTTCTCTGAGGCTCACAGATGTCTCTCCTGCAGATTAACTCCATGTTCTGGTGTGTAGACTGCTCAGCAGTCCCTCTCTCTGCAGAAGGATTGCACTCCCTGGGTCTTCGGAGTTGGGCTTGCTTCGGCCAACGAAATGTGAGCAGGAGTGATAAATGCCACTTTCTAGAGGAGCCCTCCAAAAGCTGGTGCACAATTGCTGTGTTCTTTCCCCTCTGCCATGGCAACTAGCAGTGTTCCAGGTGGGCCAGCTCTGTCTATCTAGGATGACAGTAATACATCAGCTGACCATCAATAATCAGGTAGCGTGAGCAAGACAGAAACCTTTGTTGTTTCCAGCTCCTGAGACTTGGGGCTTTACTACCATAGCATGTGCGAGTCAATCCTGACACATCAACCCGTGGAAACGGCTTCGGGAAAGACCCATGCAAGCAGAATAGCTCAGGGGTTAACTGTACGGTCTCTGGGCTCCACCAGCTCGCGTGTGAATCCCAGCTCAGCCGCTTCCTCAGAGAAACACTGGCAAGCTGCTCCAGCTCTTTATGCCTGTTCCTTCCTCTATAAAATAGTAATCATTGCATTTAGTGCACATTCTTGTGAGAATTACATAAGTTAACTCATGTAAAGAGCTTGGAAAATTGCCAGGCACAGAGAAGGTGCTCAATAAATATTAGCTTTATTATTAATATTTCTTCAAAAACAAACAACAGTTGATTGCCACAGGTGGCCCAGTCCCTCCTTAGGAAAAATATTATCCAAAGGACACCTCACTGACATCTGGCCTCCAAGAGAGGTAAGCTTCTGGATCAAGAGAGGCAAACTCAAATGTCCTCAAGGAGCCAGTAAGTGGCATCAACCCGTTTAGCTTCCTCCTTCATTCCTTCCTTCCTTCCTTCCTTTGTTTCCCTCCCTTTCTTTTTCTTTCTTTCTTTCTTTCTTTCTTTCTTTCTTTCTTTCTTTCTTTCTTTCTTTCTTTCTTTCTTTCTCCTTCCTTCCTTCCTTCCTTCCTTCCTTCCTTCCTTCCTTCCTTCCTTCCTTCCTTCCTTTCTTTCTTTCTTTCTTTCTTTCTTTCTTTCTTTCTTTCTTTCTTTCTTTCTTTTCCTTTCTTCTTTCTCTTTCTTTCTTTCTTTCCCACGTTGGAAAGAGGCTCAGCTACAAAGAGAAATCTGAGTCCTCTATAATCAAATCAAGGGTGCAAATGAAGGGATAAATGACAGCTGACGCTCAGCTCCTAAGCTGGGGGCTCTGGGTGATGTGAGTGCTGTGGGGGGAGAGGAGCACTGGAGAGTCCGTACCTCATCCCAAGGGGCAGCCGGGGGCCATCCACAAAGGCAGGTGCAGTGATTTCTCTAAGGCAGGAGGAGATCCTAATTTTAAAATGTGAACTCGTTTCTTTTTAAAAACACGTTTTCGGCCACAGAGATCATATTAGAAAGTTGGATGCGGTCTGCATTTGGCAGCTTCTGTTTTCAAGACTCCTGCAGTCATACGGGGGCAGATGTTCAAACATTTGCGTCGCTAAATGTTTGGGTTCTTCTCGGAACGACTTTTCCAGAACCCAGGTAACACCATCCCAAAGATGCCCTTAGGCCCCTATCTCCTGCAAACATAAAACCCCTCCTAGTTTTGAAATGGCGATGTTTTCAGTATCTACCTCTCTCTCGAAGTTGCTCAGCCCATTGGTCCCTGTGTCAGTCTGAGCTCATACCAGGGTGAGCGGTGTCTCCCCAGCAGTCTTTGGGAAAAGCAAGCTTGTCCCAGGCTCCTGGTCTCAATATGGAAGCGGACTGGAGAGGGGCCAGGGCAAAGCCTGCCCTGTGTCTCCACCAGCTCCGCCTTAGGGCCACCTTTTGGAAGGAGTGGGTTTGGGAGACAACTCTGAAGGCGTGGCCCCGGCTGCCGCCCAGGAGCCACGCTGCTGTTCATTTGCCCATTTGGGATCTGTCCCGCCTCCCCCAATCAGTGGTCAGCCAATGGGGTGCCGTCTCCGGGGGAGGCTTCCTCCCACACCCTCCCTTCTCTCCCACACCACGCGGGAAAGGTCAGACAGTTGAAGAAGCGATCCTGCCCCACTCTTGTCTGTTAACCTTGGCCTGGGGAAACAGTGATTTTATATCAGCCAGAGTAAAGCAGCGGGATCCTTCAAAACCGTTACCAGTGACTTCTAAGTTGACACCAGGCAGATCACTGATTTTTTTTTTTTTTTTTTGATGATTCAGTCTTTTATCTGTAGCGTAGGTGTAATAATAGCATCTTCAGAGAGTCATGTGTCACGTAATTCATTAGCATTTCCAAACCCGGGTGAGCTTCTCAGTGGGAGAGATGGTATACCCCGGGCTGCACTGCCCCATATGATCCCATACATGAATATCTCCATTCTCAGGTAGCGATCGAATGGGGAAAATAATTTCGAGAAATGTGATTTAAAATGCTTCACAACGATGCATTAACACTTCACATGACTGTCAGAGCTGCTCACTGCAATTTATCTTTCCATGTGGGTTTCTCCAAATGAGCTGGCAGATTTTTTCTCCCCAATCCGACCCCAATTCCAATTCCAAACTTTCTCTAATTTCTTACATGTGGTCTAAACGCATAACCACACACGAACATGGGAACAAATCGGTTTTTGATCATATGGAAGAGGAAGTACGTGGAGAGCCCTCACTGGGTAATGAAATGCGGGGAGCCTAATGTTCTGGAAGAACAAAAAACCTTTCTAGAGACTTTTTTTTTTTTCCCAGAATCATCCTCATTAATATTAGAAGACATTTGCTGCCACTTTAAAAGATGAAGCTTTGTAACATGTCTGTAACTAGTGCAGAACAAATGAATTTATTTCAGGTGGGCTCATAGTACAATGGGGGAAGTTCTGGCTTATACCTCGATCCTTCTAGCAGGTACACGGGGACTGATTCTTTCTTCTGTGGGAACTTCGGACATGGCAAGGCCTTGAGGAAGGGCTTGTTCCCCCCGAGGAGAGAGAAGCAAGGTATTCCTTCATCTCTACCAGGCACCCACTGGAGCAAAACCTATTGGCTTTAAACATCAAGTGAGTATCTGGTTATTTCTATATTCTTTTGTTACTCTCCAAATATTCTTGGCCCTGCACTTAGAAGAGTGGGTGTAATGGGGGGTGAGAGGCATTAGAAGTGGGGTCCACCCACACATGCTTGCCAGCCCCTGGTGACCAGGACACAGAGATGGGCCTCAGCCAGGAGGGGTCAAGAGGTCAGCTGACTGGGCAAATTTCCGTCATTAGATCATGGTGCACCCGCTATTGGAGCTCTCCAAACATCTGTTTATGAAACACAGGAACACCAAAGCCAATATTCAGCACACTGGCCAACCCAGTTCTGGTCAGTCAGAGGTCCCTTCTGACTAGATGATGCCTATAGCTTCTGGGTTATTCGATATTTTGGATGTTACCCCTGCCCATTGGCATGGGAGACACTAATGGGCTCCAGTTATCTCTGTGTATGAGCTCATTTAATCTTCACACGGTCTTGCCATGTAGAAGGTGTTATTATGCCCATTTGCACAGGTTAGGAAACTGAGGCTCCAATTAAGATTTGAGAAAATCCAGTCAACCAGCTGGAAGAAGCAGGATTCTCGTCTGTGGGGGCAAGGGTCTAGGCGGGCTCACTTCTTTGTCTTCCCAGGTCTGGCCCAGAGTAGGTACTCAGTAAATAGCTATTGAATGAATGCACCAAAGAGTCAACAGTTAAATGGACGTCCATGGGTCCACACCATCCCATTTCATGGCTATGCCTCCCTGGGGAACAGGACCCTTCTGACTTCTTGTCTTTTGCCTCCTCCTCTAGCCCCTGATGGTGAAGCCCCCAGCTCAGAGCAAAGGGGGCTGGCAGGAGAGCCGAGCTCACACAGCAGCTAGCCCGTCGTTAAGAAAGACGTGCCCACCTTTCCTGACATGGCTTCCATTTAAGTTCTCTTCACCCCTGAGGCTGCAGCACCCTCCGGCAGTCCTGCCAGGGCTGAGTGTGTCATCAGCTCTGTCTGCACTGGCTGTGTGTCCTTGGCCAAGTCACTTAACTCCCGAGTCTCTGTTTCCTCATCTGTAAAATGGAACAAATAATAAAGCTTACCATGCACATTGGATGAGACCTGGCTTCTGCAGGGTTTAGCACAGTGATCCTGTTACCATAACAGTGCAATTGAAGAAGATGTCTTGCAGAATGTAGACATGGGAGTTCACTGTACTAATCTCTCTGCTTTTGAGTATTCAGAAACTTTACCTTTTTTTTTTTTTTTTTTTAAAGTAAGGGCTCAGAGAAGGGCTCTTGGGTTAGCCCTTAGTGCTGTTCATCAAATATTACCCATTCTTTTTCCCCAGGAAATGATAGGATTGGAGTTGATCATGTGACTTACCACATGACACAGAGTTAGCTGTGTGACTTGCTTTGGCCCATAAAATGTGAGAGAAAGCCATGTGCGTGTCACTTCCAGGCAGCTGCTCTGAGTCAGAGCACCATTTGCCAAGCTCTCTTGCCCCCTGCTATGCAGCTGGTAACGTTCTGGCTCATGGTTCCTGGGTCAACTATGACCCGAAGGGAGGATGACTCAGGGCAGAGTCTTCGGTCTCCCGACAATGGGCACTTAGCGTGATCAAGCAATAAATCCTTGTTATTTTAAGCCACTGAGACTTGGGGCTTGTTTGTTACGGCAGCAGGACCTGTCCCAAACTGATTGATGCAGACAAGATTCAGAGAAGAGACAGGCTCTCAGCAGAAGTGCACAGGCCATGGCTAATGGTTGATGACTGACCTTCCCCTCCAAGATGCCAGGAGACAGAAGCAGTGGTGGAGGGCCAGGCGAAGCACAGCCTCTTTAAGAGGGACTTTTCAATAGTTCTTCCTACTTGGGTGAAAAGAGAAGACAGGAGGCGGTCGAGGTATGGCTTCATTTTATCTTCCCTCCCCACCAGTCAATGTCATAGTTTCCCTGCCCTTGGGGTGCACTCACAGACTCACATCAGCCCCCACCTCCCCCCTCCCCTGCACAATACAAGTACTTGGCTAATCCCTTAAGATTCCAGATCATGATTAAAACTAGCATTGACATTTCTTGCACTATTTGTCCAAGAACCAACCCATTTCCCTTTCTACCAGTGCTTTCCACCTCTCATGTGGTAGTAAATGTATAAATTTTTTAATGGTTTTGGTCTGTATTTTTATAAACTTACGTAAAGAAAGATGCCAAACTCCTAAGTGTACAATTTAGTAAATTATCATCAGGCCAAGACCCCTGTAATTATCACTCAGTTGGTAAATTCTTGCAAGATGCTAAATTGGAACTTCCAACTGAGGTACCAAGGCCCAGAGAGGCTGCATTCCAAAGCAATGAGCCTAAAACCAGTTGTAGGACTCTTGAAACCAGGACCAGCTCGAGGGCATAGAAGGATTGAGTTGTTGGATATGAGAGAACATTTGTAAAAAGCATCTCTTTGGAGAAGACTGAGCCAAGAGTATTGACACCCCTACTCATGAGAAGAGGAGTGGAATTCCTTTCCTTCATCAAGAGAGAGGGGCTTCAGAGGGACCACATGGAGTGCCTGGCATGTGTCCCATGCTCTTAAGGGGCCCAGTAGGCAGGTGTCTGATGGCTGCTCAGGAAATCTTGAAGATAAGGGATCAAATTCCAGGGGAATTGTTTATTAGTGATCTATCCTCACAAAAACAACCTAGACAAAGGACTAAGGCTAGCACAGTGCCTGGCACACATTGGAAGCCCTCTGTCCACCACAGTAGCCATGATTGTCATTGTTCTTGCCCTTGGACTTGAGACCTGGTGAAAGGGCTACACCTCTCCTGGTGAAGGCTTCCCTGCTTCCCTGCTTCCTGACTCCTTGTTGGCTAATTCAGGGCTGGGTCTTGTTCATGGACGCCTGCCCATACAAGCACCAGCAGAGGTGCTGTGGGGAGATCTGAAGGAAGCCAATTTGAACATCTCTCCTACCACCCATCTCTGTCTCAGAACGTCTCTACCTTCTTAAATCCCATCATTTACCTTCCTTTGGGTATTACTCTAAAAGCTCCTGCTAACCATAGAAGGGATAGCCATTAATCTATGCGGACGTAGTGCCCTGCATTGCTCTGGGATGTGGGTATGCACTGTTTTCTTTGGGGCTGCCTAGCATGCCACCCCCTTTCCTGTCCAGGTGGTTTCCCCACCATCGGAACCTCAACACAGAGGGTTGTGCTAGCACAAGATTCACCGGCCTACCAAAACCAATCCTTAAATTCTCGGGAATCATTTGAGTTGGGTATTAAATGGTTGGCAGATAAAAATCAGTCGTGGTGAGAATGTTGACACCATAGAAGTCAGCAAACTGCCACAGATCACAGTTCTTCCCCCTGGAGAGCAGGTTGCTAAACACTTACCAGCACACCACTAGGCACATCAGTTGAGGTGAGCCAAGTGATCCTGTCTGAGGCTTTGAATCTTGGGCAGGTAATCCAAGACAAAGGGACAGGACAGAATCTGTTTCCCGCAGCGGCAGCTGACCATAGCAGGGGTTGTCTGCCGGGGCTAGTGGCAGAGCCCAGTGGAGGCCTGTCATGATCTGGTCTTCCTTCTGCCTCACTTCCTTTGTTCCTGCCCAACCTCCATGCCTTCTCCTCCAGTCTTCCCAGCAATTCTAAGAGCTACCCTTTCCTCCTAATCTAACCAGTGCCAGTTCCTCCTGAGGGGTTGCCTGATAGAGATGATGAATAACCGGGTAGACGAGAAGTCCCTGAGAAAGAAGAAGCTCATTTTGATTTTCGCAAAGGGAAGGGCCAATTGGGGCAGAGCAGCCCTGAGCTCATTCACTTAACAAATGGGAGCACCTACTGCGTGCAAAGCTGCAGATACCAAACAACTATGCCATTAATTCTTTTTTTTTTTTTTTTAAAGATTTTTATTTATTTATTTAACAGAGCTAGAGAGAGAGCACAAGTAGGCAAAGCGGCAGACAGAGGGAGAGGGAGAAGCAGGCTCTCCGTCGAGCAGGGAGCCGGATGCGGGGCTCGATCCCAGGACCCTGGGATCATGACCTGAGCTGAAGGCAGCCGCTTAACCGACTGAGCCACTCAGGTACCCCCATTAATTCTTGTATGGATTGTTCCAGCACTGTGAGTTCATACCAATCTAGAGATAACTATTTGAACCCTGTAATGGGTAAAGTGCTGTGCAAGGTACTAAGGGACATACTGAAAAAGTTAAACAATCTGTGGCTCCCTTCCATAATTTAGGGTTTAGCTGGTGACATAGGTATGTGCTCATGTGGCTAAATATCTGTCTGGACACAAGCTCTCATTCATAAGGAGCATGGGACCTGGAATTTCCAACTTTAGGGATCAGGGAAGGCTTTCTGGAGAAGGTAGGATTTGAGGACAGCCTTGACAGTGGTTTCACATGTGCGTGTCAGAGAAATGCAACTTCTTCTTTTTTTAAGTAAAAAACCTCTCTTTTTATTAGAAAATAATATACATTCATTTCCAGAAAGCATTCAACAATACAGAAAACGTACCTGTGAAATTCACCACCTGAAATCCTACCACCTACAGGTGGCCGGAGTTAGCACGGCCATGGGCCCGTCTGCCCAGCTGCAGGATCCTGTTACGCACGCTGTTGTGTAACCAGCTGTTTTTACTCAACAATATGTCATGGACATTTTTCCATGCCAATTATTCCCAATCTACATCACCATTTAAGTGGCTGGAGAGTATTCCATTATACGGATGCACTCTAAATTAATCAAATCCCCATTGATAAACATTTAGTGTTGCGGTCAAGGGCACGGACTCTGGAGCCCCACCGCCCAAGCATGAATCCTGGCTGTACCACTCCCTGGCTGGGTGATCTTCAGTGGAAACCCTACCTCTCTGAGTGCAGGTTCCTCCTCTATAAAATGGGGTTATTAATAATACCCACTGCATAGGGATGTCGTGAGTAGATGTCTGCAAAACATTTATAACAGTTTCTGGCACACATTAAATGCTCAATTAAGGCTGTCATAAGCACGGCTGTGACCATCATCTGAATACGGACTCCCCATTACCTACTTCGGATAATGAAATATATAGAAGTAAAATGAACTAGCCAAACGGTAAACATATCTAAAATCTTGACTACTATGGTCCACCATCGGTGGGCAGGAGGACCTGTGGTTGGTAGGAGGCCGTTAGAGAGGACAGCCACTGCTTCCTGGCCCAGAGCACCGGAGACCCTCACAAGGCGACCGCACCTCCCGCCAGCGAGATCTCCTGACTTGCCCAAACTTCTGGGTGGCATCCTGGAACACAAAGCCGGATGAAAATTAACAGCAAGTCAGGTCAGACTCTCTCACTTTGATTTCTAGAAGGAAAGCTAGAGTTGGGGCCATATTTGAAAATATAGGTCAAATCTCGGTTTCTGTGGTTACCAAACACTGTCAGCCACTAGGGACTCCCTCCCTCGGGGGTGATGCCAGGGTTCCGAGGCCTGGCAGAAGGGCCTGGCTCCCCTCGGGCTGCGCCCCCCGCCCGGCTCTGCTGCCCCGCGGGCCGCGGAGGGACTGCCGGGCGCGCTGCAAGCGGGCAGGGGCCCGCGGGCACCCTGCCCTCCACTTCTGGGGGGTGGGGAGGCTTGGCGGTGCTGCCGATGGGGCTCGGGGCGGGGGGGTACCCCGAAAGGCGGCCCTGCCCACTCGCCTGCCCGGCTTCCCGCGTCCGCGGTCGCAGGGAGCGCCCCGCCTGGGCACGGGCCGTGCCAGCCGGAGGAGGGAGGAGGCCGGCCGCCGCGGGAACAATGTGGTCGGTTGTTTTGCCGACTGTCAGCCTCGTTCCCGGATCCTCCTTTCCACGCCCCTTGGCCTAACCGCCACAGGCCCGGCACGCAGAGGGAAGAGCCCCCTTATTTGGTCTTGGAAAGAAAGGGGAAAGGTTATCCTCAGATGCCTGCGGCGTTGGGTCATCGGCCCGCAGTTGTTGGCCCGCACCCGGCTGCGCTGCCGTCTCCCGCCGGTAGGTGGCGGCGCCGGGCAGCGCCTCGCGGAGGCGCCCGAACTGGTAAACAAGCCCCGCAGGTTCCGGTACCTCGGTCTCGGGGTGTTCTTTTGTGTGCGCGCTGGCAGGGGCGTGGGGGTGGTGGCCAGCGGCGGAGGAGGCAGGGGGCGGCGGAAGAGGGGGGGAAGAGCGCGAAAAGAAGAAAACAACGCCTTTTTTAATGCGACAGCCAAACCTTCGAAATCGGCTTCGGTGGAGGGTGTGACTTTGCCGTGTCGATTTCATGTGACCCATTTGCTCGCGCACAGGCGGATGCGGGCGTCAGTTTCAGGGTCGGCCCGGCAGTTGGGATGCAGATTCCTTGAGGAACATCAATCAGGTACTAGGTGAAGTTCAGTACCAGCCTGGAGGCTTCCTTTCTTTCCTCCCCCCATCCCCTCCTTCCTCTCCCCTCCCTCTGCCAGCTTCTCAGGTGAGCTAGTGAGGTGGAGCGAGCCACCTGCCTTCTTTGGCCTGAGCAGGAGGAGGGGGCGGAGGTTCCTAAGCACTAAGCACGTGCAGGCCGGCCCTTGCTCACCCTTATTGCTGATCCTCACAACAGATCAGCAAGACAGAAATTAGCCTCGCCATTTTACACGTAGCTCCCAGAGGTTAAGGTCACACAGACCAAGCTGGGATTTGAACCGTGGGCCTTCACACTTCAAAGCCAAGGCTTGTCCTATAATTCGGAGCACAATGACCTCGCCAATGATTCCTCCGAATAAAGCTCCTGTGATATGTATGTTCTCCAAAGAGCTTTAAAAAGAACCAAAACAGGAGCGTGATTTGAATGTCTTCAGCAGAACAGAGCAAAAGCTTTACCACCTGTGGAGGTGAGTCTGGTGGTTGAATTTGCTCCCCGGGGGTGGGAAGGAGACCCGAGATCAGGGGAGCCAGGGGGCATTAGCTTCTGCTTTAACTGCCCTCAGGGGCTCTTGCGTATCTCCGAGGTGCTCGGGGGCAGCAAGCTGCGTAGTCCTGGTCGCTCCACTGCGGGCTCCAAAGAGGGGCCTGCGGGGGCGTGGGGGGCGGTGCGCAGAGCTGTTGCTAACTCCTATTTTCTATTTTAGGCAAGTCGTAGGGGCCCTTTTGTTTGGCTAAGCGTTCCACCTGCAACTCTGCCCCTTCCCATTGTTCATTCCATCTGCCTCCTGGGGAGAAGGGGGCAATAATTTTCACCCAGAAGACCAGTTTCGGGTTTCCTCATTTGGAGATAAATTAATTTTCCAAGGCACACAATTATAGGCAACTTTTCAAAGAGTTACTGGAGGGGCGCCTGGGTGGCTCAGTCGTTAAGCGTCTGCCTTCAGCTCAGGTCATGGTCCCAGGGTCCTGAGATTGGAGCCCCACATCAGGTGCCCCACTTGGCAGGGAGTCTGCTTCTCCCTCTCCCTCTGCCCCTGCTTGTGTTCCCTCTCACGCTATGTCTCTGTCAAATAAATAAATAAAATCTTTAAAATAAAAAAAAGTTACTGGAATGACAGTTTCATGCTTAGATTAACTGGTGCCAGGTTTTCTTTTTCTTTTTCTTTTTTCTTTTATAAAGAAAGTTTGTGTGAATAAAGTTAAATCCAAGAAATGTGTTTTTTCTCTCTCTTTTCATGAAATTGTAAAAAAAGAGAAAAAAGAGAAAGCTCCTTTTTCCAGTTTTGGGGGGTTTCCAGGTTTCCAAGAATTTACTTAGTAGCTTGCTACACAGTATATTTCTGTGGAAAAATTACAGCAAGACCATCTTACAGATCATTACTTTCCAGTCATTGTTTTATTGGTCCCCAGCTTCAATGAGAACAAGCACTGTCTGGGTTTGCCCTGACCTCCAGAGCTCAAGTCCTCATTACAGAAGCCAGAGAGGGTCCTTGGCAGGATCAGGAATGTGGCAGGGACTCCACACCACAGTCTTTCTGGGAGGGGAAGTTATAACTGACTCCTTAATGTCTCATCCTCTCAGGGACTGCCCTGTTTAGAGGGGGAGTGGCACCCGGCCACCCAGCACAGCCCACAGCCCCAGAAAGAGTTACCCAGCCTTGGCCACACTCCTTAATCTCTGTGCTCCAGCTGTTGGGAGGATTGGATGATTTCTTCATATGCGAAGAGCTGAAAACAGTGGCCCATGGGGAGCACACCTCCCAGGGTAGTTGGGGGGGGCGGGGGGGGCGGAGATTAAATGAAATAATGTTATAAAACCCTTAGCCCAGAGCCTGGCACCCAGAAAGGAATCAATAAATGTCTGGTGAGCAGCATAATCAGCTACCTCTTTTTGAGTGCCAGCTAGAGGAGACAGATTACTTAAGGCTCTTTATGTACGCACGTGAATCCTTATGGAAAACCTAGGATGTGAAAAAAGTTATTGTTCATACAGGGAATTCAGAATCAGATAGGTTAAGCAAATGACCCAAAGTCATACAACTAGTATGTGGCAGGGCCAGAATCTGTCTGATTCTGTGTCCTTTTGATTATGGGCAGCCTGGAAGGAAAGAAGAGATCACAAACAGTCCTATGTACTGAACTGAAGGGTTGTTATAGGAGAAGTTCCAACTGCCTCCTCGATATGAATAATTGCTACTATCCCTATGTCTTTGGGGTGGCTGTGGAAGACAATCATGTAGGGCTGATTAGACCTATAGATGTAAGAACCAGTCACCTTTGGGTCTCCTGATTGTCATCCGCCTAAATTCCCAAAGCCTCTTGGAACCCTTTTAAGGGCAGGGCAGAGATGGCTCTATGTACTGGTTAGGACTCTTTCTGTTTTTGCAAAACACAGAAACCCAACCCAAACTGAGTTAAGCAAAAAGAGATATAGTTGGCTCATGCAACTGATAATGGAAAGAGGAAGGCTTCAGGCCTGGCTTGATCCAGGGTTCAACAATATTATCTGGACTTGGCCTTCTTTATATCTCAGCTCAAACTTCCTCCACGTTGGCTTTAGTCTCAGATTGCCTCTCTCACTGACCCTTTTTGGCCCTCATTGATCAGGCCTAGGAAAACTTGGGTCCCTAAAAGAAAAAGTCATGGTTTCTTTTATTAAAAGAGGCTAGGGATGCCAGTTAGGCAAGAGTAACAGATGTTCACTCTTCCCTGACTAAGTGGCAACATCCAATCAGAAAGACGGTAGAGAAAAAACCTTAATGGTGAACATTTTTGCAGCAAAGGATCTTCAGTAGTCAAGAAGCAAAGGAGAGGTAACTAGAAATGTTTCCAGTTACACACGGGACCTAGGATCCCCTGTTTCAAGTCAGGCTAGCTGACTGTAAATGATAGAGTAAAAACCTTGATGTCATAAGGATTGTGTCTGAAGATCTTTAGAAATCTTCATTGTCCTGCTGTAGCAAAATGCTTTAACAATATAATGTATAATAATATAAACATAATTAATATATAAGAAAATGCCATGACATATGTACTGTTATATTGATATATAAATTAATGTACAAATGCAATAAAAACCTAATGATCTTCCTGGACTAAAGATCTCTGTAGACCCTTAATGAGAGTTACCTCACACACAACTATAAATAAAACGTTACAAATCTACACTGAGGGTGGATGCCAGGCTGTTGACTCAGTTTGGTCACAAGCTGCGTGATGCTTTGTTCCTTGCACCAATCTAATGCAACTCAAATCAAATTGGCAAATTATTAGATGTCACGGGCCTCTGGTCACTTCTTGAACAGTCAAGCTTAAGGATGTCCCCTGGACAAATTCCAAAGTGCTGCTTTTCTGCCATTACATTTGCGATGGAGGCATGTTCTATATTCAGGAGGTGCTGCTGGGCACTCAAGAGTGGGATTGGGAAGTGGGCAAGCTCCCCCTCTCCTGCCTGGGGTGTGGCTCCCGGCACCCATATTTTCCCCCCGGGTCCTCGTGTCCACACTTCATCCTGCATTGTCCCCGTCACTAGGGTGGAAATTTTGGATCCCATTTAGAGGCAGGCACTCAACATGAAATTGTCCTTGATGTCAATCAAGGCTGTCCATTTGTCCAAAGACACTCCGATGTCATGTCCCATCCTGTGAGCAGGGAGCAGGTAAAAACCAGCCTGAACAGGTGTTTGTATCTCCAGAATGTGCCCTCCCTTCTGTTGGTCTCTGCTGACTCTCCAGCCCCGAGCAGTCAGTTTGCTCCCCCAGTGTCCCTGTGCAGGTCTGTCATAGACTTCAGGACACTAACACTGGTTGCCAGCTACTGAGCATGACTATAGACTGAGTTCTTTCACACCTGATTTCACTTCGTCCTCCAGCAGCCTGAGAGGCCAACATTATAACTTCATTCTCCGCAGACGGAACTGGAGCTAACAGAGGTCCCCTTGTCACTCGCCCCAAGTCATGCAGAGAGGAAGTGGGTAAGACCAGATTTCGTCCCGCGCCCAGGTAATCCATGTTTTCGGTTATCCAATAGTTACTGAATATTTACCAGGTGCCAGGCCAAGTGCTGTGGCCTGTGCTTTCTGTGAGGAGCAAGCCAGACTGGATGTTGCCCTCGGTACGTTTGGTCCTTTGGAAAGATGGACATTGAACAGAGCAATCATAAAGCATATTAGTTCAAATTACACAGGGGGCCATGGAGGAGAGGTACCTAGTGCTGAATTGTGTGTACTGGGGGATCTATCTTTGCCTGGGGTCCCCCACAAGCTGCCCCTGTGACCGGGTTTGGATGCAAGTAGTTCATCTGAAGGGTGAATGCAGAAAGGGAATGACACAGGGAAGAATGCCAATAAAGGACAGATCAGTGGGACTCTGACCACCATGGACAATTGGAGCTCAGTCTCGCTGAGGACACTCTTGAGAGACCATGTAGATGACAAATGTCCCACCACTGAGTGGTTGTGGAAGCTGGGTGTTCATCACCAACTTCTGTCCCTCTTTGGTTGAAAGGTGAATGTCTCCCTCCACCCCCCCCCCCACCTGGCACATCCCACTTGGCCAAATGCTGGGCTGTAGCCAGAGAGGACCCGCAGACAGAGAGACGCTGGTGCTTGAGGGAGGGACCCCTCCACCAAAGCCCCAGGACTCGGTGGGCACTGACAGTATCTGCTCTACTAACCCAATATCTGGGTTAAGGATAAAGAAGGTGGGCCAGAGGGAACAGAATGTGCAAAGGTGCAGAGGCTGGAGGGAGCACAGGAGTCTGAGAATTAGGAGTTCAGAGTAGCTGACCTAGCTGTGTGTTCTGTGGGATGCGGCTGAAAGCCATGTGGGCCAGACAGAACTTTTACGGTGCAGAGAGCTCTGTGAAGCCTGGGAAGGCCCACAGGAGGTGGATGGCAAGTTGGGATCACATTTTAGGAAGGTCCATCTGGCTGCGGTGTGGAGAATGATTCAGAGTGGGCCAGTTACAAAATGACGTTGGGTAGGAGGTTCTCGTGGGGGTCCGGGTGAGAGGTGATGCTAGCTGGGCCTAGGGAGGTAGTGGCTGTGTTGGAGGGGACAGGAATTAAAGTCAATGGGACTCCTGCTCTCTGCCTCCCCCACCCCATATCTTCCCATACCTCTGCCAAGGTCATGGTGGACCCTCACTGGCACCACTCCTGTTGACCTGATGAGACAGGATGAAGGATGAGACAGTATGAAGAGCACCTGAAAAAAATGAGGGTATTTGTTTTTAAAAAGTATATCAATTAGGACTCATGGGAGTGAGTGACAGAAGGGAACTCTAGCGAGCTCAAATAGGAAGGACATTTACTGGGAGGTTCTCTGAGCTCAGAAACCCATCCTAGGCTGAAAGCCCAGGCTGGAGAAATGGCTCCAGATGGCCAGAAAGCAGGAATCGTCCATTCTTTCATTCCCCAAACATTTGCTGCGTGCCTACTATGCGCCAAGCATCAGTCCAGGTCTGCAGATGGAGCAGAGAGCAAGGCCCTGTCCCTCCTTTCATGGGCCTGACATTCTCAGTGGGAAGATAAGCAGTAACCGTAACAAGTAGTGGGAGAGCTCATGAAGAAGAGACAAGGGAGGCCCAGGATATGGAGAGCAGGAAGGTTCTATTTTAGTTGGGGGAACAGACCTGTCCTTCCAAAGCAGCCATCCGAGAAGCCTGAATGAAGAGAGGGAGGCGCCATGCAAATGTGGGGGAAGAGCGACCCCAGCGGCGGAGCGGAGGCTGGTGGTGGTCACTGCTGGTGCAGCAGGCTGGGGGAGGACTGGGGCTTTTGAGTGAGATGGTGAGCTCCTGGAAGGATTCGAACAGGAGGCTGAGGCAATCCGCTTTCCATGTTGAAAGGATCACTCTCACTTCTGTATGGAGGATGGATTGTCGAGGCCTCAGGAGGAAGCCCAGTTATGAGGTTGCTGGAGGGGTCCCAGCAATGACGGGGTGAGGGAGCTGTTACAGTAGGAAGGAAGAAGTGGCCCGACCCAAGACATTCTTTGGAGGTGGAGCTGCCAGTATGAATGGATATAAGTGTAAAGGGAAAGACACAAGAACAACTCCTAGGTTTGTTGGCCGCACATGATGCTGTTTACTGAGATGGGAACGAGTCGGAGATACGTCTGTAGGTGTTGATGTCATGCTAAAACACACAAAACCAGGGGCACCTGGGTGGCTCAGTCGGTTAAGCGTCTGCCTTCGGCTCAGGTCGTGATCCCGGGGTCCTGGGATCGAGCCCCGCATCAGGCGAGCCTGCTTCTCCCTCTCCCAATCCCCCTGCTTGTGTTCCCTCTCTCGCTATGTCTCTCTCTGTCAAATAAATAAATAAATAATCCTAAAACACACACACACACACACACACACACACACACGACCTTTAGAAGGATCCCTGGGGAAAAACATGCATTCCAACTGTCCCATATCTTGGTGTCCCTTGCTCAAGATCCAAAGTGCTGGGACATCATACGCATGCTCCCTAGCTGCGCTGAAGCTGGACAGAGAGGCCCCGCCTCTGGGTGGTGGTCATCCCCTCCTAAAAGAGGCCACTCAGGGAATACCCTGGAAGAGACTCGGTGTTCCTCGGAATGAGGTGGGATGTTGGACAACCAAAAATGAGTGAGAATCCACTCTTAAGAAGACCAGTCTGAGGGTAAGGGCATGGTCTGCAAGTCCGCTGCTGGGCACTCCAGCCAAGCAAGAGCCAGTATGTGCTGTGGGCTCTAAGGTCAGGGACCAAAACCGGTTAGCAGAAGCCCCAGAAAGCAGGTTTTGGTTTGGTGCAAGAGAGAAACTTCCAGGTCTTTCTAAGATCCCATGAGCCACTGGGATACAGCCATTCCTTGGCCCTTGAGTCATTTAGGCATCAACTAGCCAAGCGCCTGGGGGATATGGAGGAGGAAAGCTAAGGAGAAGGTCAGTAAGTGACTGCCCAGGTGAGAGGCTCAGAGTGTTTTGACTGAGCACTCCCAACAGAAAAGTACTGGGAGCGTGCATCACCTCTATCTATACGTGTGTTTGTTTATTCAAATGTGTACCATGCTCTACTGTAATCATAATGACTGTAAGCATTATGCAATAAGCAATCACAAACAGACTCTTGAAAGGGTGAGCAATAGGTAAATGTGTTTTAAGTTGATTTTTTTAAATTTTATATAAACTACCCATGTTTGAGACTGATATGAATTTAAAATATTCCGTTATTTGTTGTATTAGTTTACCATTCTGTAATATTGTAATGTCAAAGCCTGGTTCTAAATTCAGTTTACTTGAAGACTTGGTTTTAATAACTGTTGAGCTGTGTCAGATAATTCTAAAAGAAGCCTGATTCCAAAAAGCAGACAGGCATCATTGGTCATAGTGAATCATGACTCCCATTTTCCAATCCCAGTTATCAACCGATCAAAAAAATTTTATGAAATGTGGTTAGTACTTCTATATCTGCTTTGATGTTAATCAGTTATTCTTAAAACTGAATTGGAAAGTGTCCCAGTTTTATAGTTTGAATTGTGATAAACTAAACACAACATAAAATTCACCATCTTAGCTGCTTTTACATGTCCAATTCAGTAATTTTAAGTACATTTACCTTGTTCAGCAACCAACCTCTCATCGTGCAGAACTGAAACCCCACACCCATTAAACAATGCAGTTTTATATTTTTAATAATTGGGCACAAAACCCAACTAAATATTTCATTTGGAAAAGAAATATTTTGTTTCTAAATTTTAAAATATGTACCTAGAGTTCATTGTGACCACAACGTATCTGTTTTTGTAGCCAAATTAAAATCGTATCATGTTGGAAACATTTAAAAACATCTGTTTTTTTATCTCTCTGTAGTATGTTTCTTTCAAATTATATTGTAATTCATTGTTCCAAGCAGCACCTTGACTGGAAGGTACAGATGTAATCTGTTTCTTCCTTCAATTTTACCTCCTCTATACCTACATTATTGAAAGTCACTTGTCAGCCCAGAAAAGGTCAGAAAACTTGGAGTATTTTTCTTTTTGTCAAAAAAGACATCTGTTTCTTAAGGTCACCACCTGGCATTAGAAGGGTGTATAAATTGGACTACACTTTAAACTTCTTGTTTTCATAAAATTAACTGCACTGATAACATCTTGTATCATTTTGTATACTTTTGCCTTTCAGTTCTTTCATGCAGTGCTTTGCCTGTGAGTGATGCAGTGAATGGTCTTCATTTGTAGGGCTCGCTCTGAAACCTGACCTGGAACTTTTATTAAAAATTGCAGTCAATGCAGCCATCCATCCCTGCTGTGGTTACATCTACCGTTTTCCCACAAAACATCATCTTTAATATAATTCATATGCTACCAAGAATATGGCTGCTAGATCTTTCCTTTAATAGCTTCTAAACAACAACATTCTTTATGTTTTCATCATTGAAACAAAATTTAGCAAATATCATAAACTGATATGTGTGAAATAGCACCGTACTTTCATCTAACTATATAGCAAATGTCCCATATTGCGTATTTTTCAAATACTTGTATTTTCAAATCTTCTGCACTTAGTTCTGTCTTTCAGCAGTATTTGCTTACAGATGAATGCATTTTAGCTTGTCTTTACTTTTTCTATGTATTATTTCTGCTATTTTTTATGTGACAAGAAGAATAAAAATTCAGAAATGATATGTGAGTTTTGGTCTTTTGCATCAAAAATCTTAGAAGAGGCATCTAAACTTTATCATTACAACAAATGAAATATTTAAAAGTTTAGACTGTCTCATTAAAGATTACTAAGAAAATTGTAGAAGCTTATCTTCTCGTTCTAGATGTTTGTTTTCATTCACTAAAACACACAAGTCTTAGGTGTACAGCACAATGAATTTTTACTTACATATCCCCTTGTGTAACTGTGACCCAGATCAAGATACAACACATATCCTGAGCCTCAGAAGGCTCCATTGTGTTCCTTGTCGGGGAAACTGGAAATTGCAGAAGTAGTAACCCTTATTCTGACCTTTACCACCATGGATTAGTTTAGCCTGTTCTTGAAACCTTATATAAATTGAATCATACATCTTCTGTGTCTACCTTCTCTTGCCCAGTGTCTTTGAGATAAATCTAAGTTGTTGCAGATATCCATACTTCATTCTTTTTTTTTTTTTTAAGATTTTATTTATTTATTTGAGAGAGAGAGAATGAGAGAGAGCGAGTACATGAGAGGGGGGAGGGTCAGAGTGAGAAGCAGACTCCCTGCTGAGCAGGGAGCCCGATGCGGGACTCAATCCAGGGACTCCAGGATCATGACCTGAGCGGAAGGCAGTCGCTTAACCAACTGAGCCACCCAGGCGCCCCATACTTCATTCTTTGTCACTGCTGTGTACTACTATTCCAATGTATAAATATATGAATAAACCTCAATTTATTTATCCGTTCTCCTATTGGCGGACCTTTGGATTGTTTCCAGTTTGGAGAAATTATAAATAAAGTTTCTGTAAACGTTCTTGTGCAAGTTTCATAGAGTAGCTGTATGTTTAATTTTTTTAGAAATCACCAAACAGTTTTCCTGTTTACACTTCCACCAAAAATAGATGAGAGTTCATTTGTTTTAATCCCTGCTAACACTTGACCTTGGTCTTTTAAATTTTAACCACTCTTGTTGTTGTCTATTGATATCACATTGCAGTTTTAACTTGCATTTCCTTGATGAGTAATAATGGCATGAATATTTATTGATCATTTGGATATCTTCTTTTGTGAAGTGTTTATTCACATATTGCGCCCATTTCTTAAAACTTGGTTGTCATTTTCTTATTGACTTGGAGGGGTACTTTATATATTACAGATCCGCTTTCTTTTTAGGATGTAGTATAAATGTTTTCTCCCACTCAGCTTTGCCTCTTCTCTTTCTTAATGGTGTCTTTTGATGGGAAATTTTAAATTTTGATAAAATCCAATTTATCAATTAATTTATCTCATGGATAGCCTATGTGTCCTATTTAGGAAGTCCATCCATTTCTAGGTCAGGAGGATATTTTTCTAAGTTTTATAGTTTTACACGTTCTAGGGTTAGCATTTATATTTAGGTCTAGGATCCCTCTGACTTTAATTTTTTTGAGGTAGGGCACAGAGTTTTCCCCCTTCCCCTAATGTGAATATCCAGTTTTTCCAGCACCATTTCCTGAAAAGTGGATGTAAGTTTCAAGTGTCAAACAACTCATAATGGCCTCATATTACCATTAGCAGTGTCTCCGGGTGCAATGCACATTTAGGGTGATGTTCATCATTAAGAACAGTAGATATAAACCCTTATTTAAAAGATTATTCTTGGAAATTATAACGTGATGTCTTTTCTGATCTCATTATCACATCACTGTATTTATCTTGCAATGTGGCTAAGAACTCAAACTAAGGAAGGGGAAAATCAGTTCTACAAATTTCTTATTTACTTATGTTTGCATTATTATAGTATATACTATAACCTTTTAATATATTCCAGAAGTATTTTAAGCTGCTTATCCCTCTTGTTAAAAATTTCCCACTTTGATGGAAGGTTTGTCTCTTTCTCTGTAAAATTTGTCCAATTTTACTTTTCTATTTTGAGGATATAATACTAAATGCATATACCTTTAAAAATTGTATCTTTCTGATGAATTCAATTTTTTATCACTGTGAAGTGATCATCTTATCTCCGGGAAGACAGTAGGGTAGAATATATTATCTGCCATTAATATAGCCACATCAGCTTCCTTTGGTTATTTCTCCAAACTTCTAAGTTCAGTTTTTTTAGTGGTCCTCTGTTTTAGATGTTTTTCTTAAAAACAGCATAATTGAAATTAAAAGGAAAAAAGCCTGACTATATCTTTGTTGGTTCACAGAAGCTTTTAACCACTTATATTTTATGATATATTTGTGTTAAGT
Source organism: Halichoerus grypus (assembly GCF_964656455.1). Taxonomy (NCBI): domain Eukaryota; kingdom Metazoa; phylum Chordata; class Mammalia; order Carnivora; family Phocidae; genus Halichoerus; species Halichoerus grypus. Next base: position 24,937,500 of record NC_135719.1, on the reverse strand, counting down.
TTGGCATCTTATTTTGTGCTTTCCAATGACTCTACCTTATATTAGTTTCCTAGGGCTGCCTGTATTAGTCTGGGTTCTATTTTTTTTTTTTTTAAGAACCAAAAGGATATGCTTATATTTACATTTACATTTACATTTACTATAAGGAATTGGCTCATGCAATTATGGAGACCAAGAAGGCCAAGATATGCAGTCAGTAGGCTGGAGAGCCAGGAGGGTTGATGGTGTAAGTTCTAGTCTGATTCCAAGTGTGAAGGCCATGGAGAACTGATGTCCCAGCTCAAAGACTGGCAGAGAGAAAGAATTCTTTCTTGCCCAGTGTTTTCTTCCATTCCAATCTTCAACAGATTGGATGGGGCCCACCCATATTGGGCCCAATTCAAATGTTGATCTCACCTAGAAACACCCTAATGCAAACACCCAGAGGAACGTTTGACCAAATATCTGACCCCTGTCAAATTGATACATAAAATTAACCATCATCGTTATTCTAGAAACTACTACATGAGTATTAAAGTCAAAAGTTAAGCAGGACCTTTACGTGCTTCCCAGACAATATAAAGACCTTAAGCTCCAGTTTTCCCTCTCCCAACCATTATTGTGTACTCAATCTGTTTTAAAACACTCTTTATTGCAAAATAAAACCCAGAAAGCAGAAACCCACATGAATCAAATGCATGGCCTAATGAAGTATTTTAACATTAACGCCACGTGGGTCAGAAATAAACTTTTGCTGGCTACCCCAGAAGCACCTTTATTATCCTTCTTCCCAATTACAACCCCCTCTTCACCCCTTAAGTAATCACTGCTTTGGTTTCTATACTTACCATTTCCTTGAATTTCTTGGAAAACTAGTTTTATCAACCAAATGTGCATCCCCAGACACTATAGCATTGCATTGCCCATTAAAACTCTTTTTTGATATTTCTTTTCAATCTTTTCAGCTATAAGCTCTCTTTCCAGTCTTCTTTTCCTTACAGTTTATGCCTCAAAGAAACTGGGGAGTATGATGAGTGGTTTCATTTCCCACAGCCTGGACTTTTAAAATCACATCCTCATGGTAGCAATGTATGTCTCAGCCCTCTCAATTTCCAGAAAATTGGGCAGCTGGATCCAGAAGCAGGATCAGATTTGGATTCGATCCCTTTGGCAAGACCATAGGAGGTCCATAATATCCAGCGGTCACTTTTTTTTATGTTAACAGTCATTGATCCTTAATGCCTAAATCTGTTAATTCACTGGGGGCTGCAAAGTGGTGATATTCTATCTCTTTTGCTGTTGTTATTCAATAGTTGTAATAAGAAGATGCTTCTCCATCTACCATCTGGTCACCCAGCAATACAGGTTATATAGAAAGACAGAATAAATGCTGGAGTCTTTTCCTTTATTGGGTAGTTTTCAAGATAAGTTAGTTCCCTATCATCCTCTGAAGGTGAGCAATTTTTTTTCAGTATTATTATAAACTCACGCATTTAAACATTATCTTTACTGCAGTTCAAATTGTCCCAGTGGGAGCCTGAGTTCAGGTTGGTTCCTGGGTCCCCTTGCCATGACCTCGGTACTCTTTAACAACTTCCTTGCTATGTGATATGATAAGAGGCTCACCTTGAACATTTCCTGCACCAGACCTGGATTCGGTTCAATTCTTCAAGAAGTCCTGGTTCCTTGTAGGGGAAATAAGTACTTCGGACCACCCGTCTCAACACTTGGAAGAATAGTCATTGCTCTGGGTTGGCAGGTTAGTCGTTGTTTTCTTTTTAGTGGTGCTGAATGCACGTAGGTGTGCGCATGCACACACACACACAATTGAGTTTTTGTAATTCTGATGTGTATCATTCATTTTATGACTTTCATGTCTTGTAACCCATTTATACAAATATATATTTAAGGATCAAATATCTCACGAGTCAATACTGTTTCTTCTAATCGAAATTAAAAACTACCCAGATTTCATTTAACTTCTTCTATGTAACTCCTTTCTTCTACACCATGAATGTATTCTCAAGAACACAAGGGATCATATAATCAGAACTGCCCATACTTAGTAATTTGTCTTATCCCACATTACACACATAAAAGACTTGGAATAAGAATACTGACAAAACCCCCAAATTCCAATGTACTACCAATATGATTATTTAAAACATTAAAATAACTCTTTTTGCATATGCTCTCCCCATCTTCTCTCCATTTTCTAGTAGGTGTACTATAAATTGTCAGAGCATATGGCTGTTCCAGGCTATGCTCACCCACTTTAAGCCATCATTCAGTTTTAGTTGTACAGGTTACTATAAACTTAATCCTCACCATCTGCCCTCACATCAAGGAGGGTCATTCGGTTGTCTGATGCTTACTCTCTAGTACGTTTCTCACAAGGGGCTCCTGGGAACAATATTCCCTGAGATCTTGCATATTAACAATTTGTTTTAATATTTGAAGTTCCAACCCTGGGGCACAATTTCTTAAACACATGACTACATTTTTTTTTTTTCTGGCATAATTACTGCTGTCAAAAAGTCAGTTCTAGGATTGTCTTCTTGCAAGTTCCTTTCTTCTTTTTTCAGATGCTCAAATAATTTCAATTTTTTTCTTTAAAGTCCAGTGATTACAGTAGAATATTTCTAGGTGTTGGTAACTTTCAGGCAATATTCATAGGTACATGATGTCCTCTTTTGATGTGTAATTTCAAATCCCTTTTCCCCCTCTAATTTTAGGCAAGTTTTCTTGGATTATAGTCATTAGTATTCATTTTCTGCCTTGCTTGGTTTGCTTCTAAAGGTCTTCAATTATCCATATATTTTGTCTTCGTTGCTGTCTTTAACTTTTGTTACTTTCTCCCAAATACTTTTTATCCCTTCTTCCTTTCTTCTTTCTTTGAAAACTTTTTCTTTTTTTCAACTTCTATTCATTGTTTATTCTCTCCCATATTCTTTCTAGTTTACTCTTCACTTCTGAAATGACGTTTTTCTTTTATTTTGAATTATTTCTTAATTATTTATGTCACCTTATTTCTAAAGTTTTTATAATTCTTGATGTATTTCCATGTCTTTTATCATTTTCTGAAAATGTTTAGCTTGGTTTGAAATAGGAGATTACACTTTTATCTTGTGGGTATGCCTTTTTGTGTGTTTTTAATGTTTTTGTGCCTTATTTTTTTTAAATCCTAATTCTGTAGAGAATTTTACTTAAATGGCTTTTCTATTGCTACATTTAAGGTGAAATTCAGTTTCCTGACTTGAGAATGAAGTGAGAACGGTGAGAAAGAAATTTCTGTTGGTTATAAACCACCCAGTTTATGGAATTTTGTTATAGCAGCCCAAGCTAAGACGTGGGGTTCAGAAAAAAATTTCAACATCATAAAGCCCCCTCTCCTGCTGTTTTTATGTGATGTCAAACATCAGATGGCTTGCATTCTGAGATTTCCTGTCCCAGGTCCCCTCTCTTATTTCCAGTCTGGACCTTCTCTTTTCTTCATCTATGTTGTCCTTACCTGGCTCAATTTAAATTCTGAGCACTTTCCCCTAGGTATGGGGTGATGTCCTAGAGGAAAGCCCTAGAGGGCCAGTTTTAAGAGTTCATGACTCTTGTACTCACCCAGTAATGGCCACTCCTACTTTCAGCTGCTGCCCTCATTTGGCTTTCTGGGCATCCAGTAAATTCCTGTTGGGGTTCTGCTATTCTCAGGTATATAAAATGTCATTCTGTTACTTCTTTTTTTCTTCTTCCCACACAGACTCCAACAAAAAGATCTTGCAGTCATTGGTAGTTTGTCTACATTCACTTGTGTTTTAGGGGTTTAGGGGGATATCTTGTCATTAGTTTTGTTATAAAGGTGTCTGTTATCATGTAGAGATCCAGAGCAAGAAAGAAGCTGCTGTGACTACAATTTTCCCTTAATCTCTCTTTCCCTTTTTTAACCTTACAAGACACTAATAGTATTTTATGTAGTCAATGTTTGTTTAGAACTAGCCACATATTTTCTACTTTCTTGGCTCATTGTTCCTTCTTTATCTTCTTTTTGAGATCAATTTTTCTGCCTTTAAAAGTTCTTTTTTTTTTTTTAAGATTTATTTATTTTTAGAGAGAGAGCTTGAGGGGGGAGAGGGAGAGAGAGAGAGAGAGAATCTCAAACAGACTCCCCGTTAAGCACGGAGCCCAACGCGGGGCCTGATCTCAAGACCCTGAGGTCATGACCTAAGCTGAAACCAAGAGCCAGATGCTTAACTGACTGCACCACCCAGGCGCCCCTCTTTCTGCCTTTAAAATTTCTTTTAACAATAGTGGTACTATCGTTGGTGGTAAAGTCAACAGTGTTTGTTTGTTTCTGAAAGTATATTTATTTTGCCCTTGAAAGGTATTATCTCCGAATATAGAATCCTAGGTTGGCAGCCATTTTTCTTTCTCCAATTGAAGGAGAGTCATTCAACTTTTTTAAAGATTTATTTATTTATTTGTGAGAGAGAGAGAGACAGAGAGAGTGAGAGGAGGGGCAGAGGGAGAGAAAGAGAGAATCTCAAGCAGACCCTGCTGAGCATGGAGCCTGACATGGGGCTCAATCTCACAACCCTGAGATCATGACCTGAGCCAAAACCAAGAGTTGGACACTTAACGGACTGAGCCACCCAGGCGCCCCCAGTGTCACTGAACTATCTTATGACTTCCACTGTTGCAGTTGATAAGCCAGCTATGAGTCTGTGACTCCAGCATATCTTTTTACGGTGGTTTCTTTTATAACTTTTTGTTTTTCCTGTGTTGCTGTTTCACTATGATGTATTTAGGCTTGCATTTCTTTTATTTATACTGCTTGAAATTCATTATTGACTTCCTTATGGAATGATTCACAGCCATTCTGTGGTCAAATACTTCTGCATTCCTGTCTCTATTCTCTCCTTCAGGGACTCTGCTTAAAGGGATATTAGACCTTCTCAGTTTATCTTCCATATCTTGTAACCTCTATTCTGTATTTTCCATCTTTTTGTCTCTTGTGCTGTATTCTGGAAAATGTCCTCGAACATATCTTCCACTGAATTAAATTCTTTCTTTGGCCATGTCTACTCTTGTTTTTATATGTATCCACCGAGTTCTTCATTTCAATTCTTGTACTTTTCATTTGTAAAAACTTTATTTGGTTCTTTTTCAAATTTTCTATGTCACTTTTTATAGTTTCCTGCTCCATATATGTGTGTATGTGTATGTAGGTGTGTGTGTATACCCATATGTATATATATAAAATATCTGTCTTTAGTCTTTAAATATAGGAAGGATACTTGCTTTATGATCTGTGTTTGACAATGCCAATATATGAAGTCTTTGGATGTTTCTATTTTATGTTTTTTCTGATTGTTCTCATTCACAGTGCCTATTTTCCTACATGCTTGATTATTCTTAGTGGGGTGCCACTTTTTGACAGCCATTAAAAATTATTTGTGGGAATAATTTGAAATCTAGACGAAAGGGGTATTCCTTAGAAGAGTATTTGGATTTGTTTCTGCTGAATACCTCAAAGCACTATAGTGTGAGGTTCTTTCAAATGAAATTCACAGCTATCAGGATTTTAGTCCTCCCAAATGATGTTACCTTGGGCTGCAAATCCATGCAAGGGTGGTTCTCTCAGGATCACCCATAACTTGAGATAGCAACCCTGTGGGGTCCCAGTTTACCTGGTGGAGGGTCTATAATGGCTTGATTTCTGTTCTTCATGCCCCAAGAGACTAAAATCTAATGCTTCTTGTGTGCCTAGATCAGCAAACACCCTAGGAACAAAGATTTTCAGGCTTCCCACGTCTCCATCAATTTTCAATTACCTTATAATTCCTAATTTTGCTGCCAATTCCTTGATATTTTAAGAAGGTTGTTTTAAAATCTATTTTTATCTAGCATTTGTAGATGTGAAAATGACAGTAAGGAGCATTAGTCCAAATAGCTTATCATTAACACATCCAGAAGACCCGCTTGTCCTTTTTGTCAGAATTAGTTTACTTACAACTAGGTGCTATCACGTGTCACACCACTTAATCTGGTACTTGGAGTGCAATCTGTTAGGATGGGGCTTCCCTCTCATCCCCCAGGAGTCCTGGTACCTTACACACTCAGAATCTTTGGCCAAAAGAGAGCAGTAGAGCTGTCCAGTTATTAGATACTCATAAAAGTTAATTTATCCCTTATTTTTTTAAAAAGATTTATTTATTTATCTGGGGGTGGGGGGGACAAAGAGAGCAGGAGAGAGAGAATCCCAAGCAGGCTCCATGCTCAGTGCACAGAGCCCAATGCGGGGCTTGATCTCACAACCCCAAGATCATGACCCAAGTTGAAATCAAGAGTCAGGTGCTAAACCAACTGAGCCACCCAGGTGCCCCATTCCTTATTTTTAACATAAAAATAAAAGCAAAAAGTCAAAAATTTTTTTTCTATATCCCCAAAGATCATCTGATGCATCCCTTTTTGAATTTGGTTTCTGCCTACCCAGAGGTCCCAGGATTCTTTCAAAACCCACACTCGTAAACAGATCTGTAGCCAGGATCTTCAGTCCTGCCAACACCCGCTCTTCCCTTTGCTACAGGAGATCTTGGCCAGGACACATAACCTGGCTTTCCTCCATGTCTGCAGTTCTGCAGCTGGACTTTACTGGGGACAGCCATGTCACTTCCGTGTGCATAGAAAGCCCCTTTTTCGTTGTGACATGAAGCAAAACATTTGCTCCTGATCTTCAGGCATCTACAAACAGGTGTGTGGAATTTGAATGTGTTCTTTGGAGGCTTTGTTGTAGAGATTTCCCAATATCCTTCTCATGACCCCACTGGACATTTTTTTTTTTTTTTTTATGAGGCAGATGAAAGCTAACCCTGTGTGCCGCCATTTTTAGTCCATTTCCCCTTCTCATAGTGTGAACAAATTTCCAATCTTGAACTTTCTAAAATGCCAATCTGTGGTCCCAGGTCCCATTGAGTGGGCTTTTCAGTGAGCCTGTGGGTAGTTTTCTCCTTCTGTGTTATGAGGGGTAAGCAGGCCTGCCCTGAGGCAGGAAATGTGGGTTCTCCCCACCAGTCTGCCCCCAGCCAGCTGCTAGCTTTCAGTGAATTGTTGGACCTCTCTGGATGCAGTTTCTACGTCTATAAAGTGGATGGCTTGATTTGGCTTAATACTCTTTTAGATTCTAGCCCTAAAACAATGATATTTTCCATATTCTAGGATTCTCCTCTATATTTGATTTCCTATAATGATTTATATAATGACTTAAATTTGTTAGAACTGAAAAATCAGAGGAATTCTGCTAGAGTGGTTTAATTGCTACTGAGGCTGAACAACGAGTTTCTACCAGGAAAAAGGTAATATAGACATTATGTCTCAAGTTCAATAAAAGGGGAAAGAATGTGGCATAGTGTCTTGGATTATATCCCACAATCATTGGCCCCATTTATTTAAAAAAATCTGAAATCATTTGGCAGAAAAGCAAGTACATACATCTTACCAAGGTATGACTTAAAGCTGCCATTTTTCCTCTCAACCCCCACTCCCCAAAAAGACATTCTTTGCTTAGATTTCTTTTTCTTATCCTATCAAGGAAACAGCAGAAAAAACTTCCTTGCTAGCTCTTTAGTGCTAAAGTCCAGATATAGGTTTATAGTATGTTGTGCTCTCTTGTGGGAAAAGTAGGTGCGCCATCTTGCATTGCTTTCTCTTTTCTTCTCTTCACATTTTCTATGATCCAGTTTTCACAAGCTAAGCTTCCATTTAGAACCTGGAAGAAATTCTGTTCTTTTAAGTCAAGCATACACATTTGGAATTGTTCACTCTACCTCATCTTCAGAATCTTTGGGGGAAGGAGTATCCCCTGTGGTCAGGCTTGGTCAGGATGCTGTTTGATCTCAGCCCCCTGGCTGTAGCAGTAGGTCCCGCCTTGGAGAGAGAGAGAGCAGGGCCCCCCCAACCCCGCCCTCAGCTCCTAAACTCCTGGCTTATGGAGGAGAGCGCCTCTCCAACCACCAGGCAGCATGGTCTGCTCTTGGGCTCATCTACTCCAGTCATTTTTCTCTCTACACCACATTTTTTGGGTCCCTTTTTCTCTTTTTCATACCTCAGTGGATAGACTGGTGGGTTTCCAGGATTCCTGAGAAAGGTGACAGCCACCATCTGTTCGACTGCTTTTCAACTCAGGAACATGAGAACTTAGCTTCTCATTGAGATTGAGGTGGGGCTCAGGCAGGGAGAGGGATGTTCACATCCTCTCTAGGAGCTGATTTCAACAGCAGTGAAATACCACGGCGGGGCCTAATTGTTTTGTGCCGGGGCTCCTTTTGGGGAAATCGAAACTGCATAGAGATCCTGGAAAATAATGAAAACCAGAGCTTCATTTCTGCTCTGGTGGATTCTCAAAGTTCATCATTTGCTTCAAATCTGTCCTACCCTCTCCCATCACTTTCTCTCTTCCCCCAGGACCCTTTAGCCTAGAAGAATGAAATAAGGTAGTGTTCTCCTCTCTCTGCTCCCGTGGATTGTGGATTCACCACCTCAGCACCAATGGTCGGCCACCTCAAGGAGCAGGGACAGAGCCCCAAGAACTGGGTGGTGGGGGTCTGATGTACAAAACGGCCAGATGCGGTCTGCAGTCTGAGGCCTGCCCGGGTCACTGGGACCATGCATCCTCCACAGGGGCAATATCTCCCCCAAATGTGATCCAGGGGGTCATATGGGGGTGGGGAGTGTGATGGTTAATTTTATGTTTCCATGTGATTGGGCCATGGGGTGCCCAGACATTTGGTCAAGCATTATTCTGGGTCTTCGAGGGTGTTTCTGGGTAAGATTAACATTTGAATTGGTAAGGCAGCAGAGCAGACTGCCTCCCTAAAGTGGGTGAGTCCCACCCAGTCAAGTGAAGGCCAGAATAGAACAAAAAGGCTGACCCTCCAGGAGCAAGAGGGATTTCCTCCTACCTGACCTCCAGGAGCAGGGACAGTGGTGCTTTCCTCGCTTCAGACTCAAACTGAAACATCAGCGCTCACTGGGTCTCAAGCCTGCTGGTCCTTGGACTGGAATGTACACCATTGGCTCTCTCCTGGGGCTGCAGCCTGCCAACTGCAGGTCTCCACAATCACATGCGCCACTTCCTTATTTTATATATATATGTATAATATGGAAATATATTCATATACTTATTTATATGAGTATAGATAGATAGATATGTATAAGAATCAAGTCATGCACACACATATATCCTGTGGTTCTGGAGAACCCTAATATAGGGGGCAAAAATTCATGCATATTTTAGTGGTTTGTAACCCGCCCCCCACCAAAAGGCCACAGTACATTAACATATTTGCAGTACACCTGTGGTATTAAAATTTCATGGAGGTGAAAGTAATTAGGAAAAATTGCTGTAAAAGTCTCCTTAGGGGTGGCAATGATTTTTGTTTTTTTTTAAAGACTGAGAAACACTGCTTTTATCCTAATTTTTCATGTGCCCCAGATGACTTCCAACCACCAAGATGTGCATTTCTAGCCCCAAAGGCTTTTCCCCCAACCACTGGCTGACTGCAGATGGTGTGTCAATGCCCCTACTCCCTCGCCCCTGGGACTCACATGTTTTTCAGTTTGCCCACAGGAATGAGCTCCAGTTGCCCTTTGTGGCTACTGCTTAAGAACATGTCCCTTAGAACCCTCTTGTATTGTTGGTGGGAATGCAAACTAGAAAACAGTATGGAGTTTCCTCAAAAAGTTAAAAATAGAACTACCTTACAATCCAACAATCACATTACTAGGTATTTACTCAAAGAATACAAAAATATTAATTTTAAGGGATACGTGCACCCCAATGTTTATAGCAGCATTATATACAATAGCCAAATTATGGACATAGCCCAAGTGTCCATCGATTGATGACTTTATCCAGAAGATGTGAGATATTATATATATACAATGAAATATTACTCAGCCCAAAAAAGAATGAAATCTTGCCATTTGCAACAACATGGATGGAGCTGGACAGTATTAAGCAAAGTAAAATAAGTCAGTCAGAGAAAGAAAAATACCATATGATTTCACTCATATCTGGAACTTAAGAAACAAAGCAAATGAGCAAATGGGAAAAAAAGAAAAAAGAGAGAGAGAGAGGCAAACCAAGAAACAGACTCAACTATAGAGAACAAACGGATGGTTAGCAGAGGGGAGGTGGGTGGGGGGGAAGGGTGAAATAGGTGATGGGGATTCAGGAGGTCACTTGTGATGAGCAGCGGGTGTTGTATGGAAGTGTTGAATCACTATATTGCACACCTAAAACCAGTGTTATACTGTTTAACTACCTGGAAGCTAAATAAACCCCCCCCCCCAAAAAAAGAACATGTCCCTTATCTACTGCCTTTCTTTTTCTTAACTCACTTCTCCCACCCCTTGCTGATTTCCCTGCACCTTCCAAACAAACCACCTGCCCTCAAATCCCAGTCTCAGAGGCTGCTTGTGTGGTAGCCCGAACTAAGACTACATAGACGTGTGTGTGTGTGTGTGTGTGTGTGTGTGTGTATTTTAAATGATTTATAATTTTATAAACTAAATAAGGTAAAGAGGACATGTGCATGAGAGAGCATGTCATACCAAGATCATAATGAACCCGATTCTATGTACCTGAGGTCTGTTTTAAATATTTTTTTCAAGCCTGGACTCTGGAGACAGACCACCTGGCTCCCCTATGTTCTAGCTGTGTGATCATGGGCTCTCTGTTCCTCAGTTTCCTCATCTGTAAAATGGGGACGACACTTAGCGCCTCCTCACAGGGTTGTGTGCACTCTCGGAAGGAGGTAGTCTGTGCAAGGTCCCCGGGCAGTGCCCGACAAGGGCCAGCCACTATCTCTGTTGTGTTGTCGCCGAGCACGTGGTCCTGTGATTGCCAGACTGTGAGCACAGGCACCCCTCTCGGTGAGACAGCAGGAAAGGAAAGCAGCAGTAAAAGCTTTCCTGGGACTGTTTGAACTAGAAGTCACCTTTTGTCTAAGACAGCCCAGATGTTGGGCTATCCGGGCTAATGTGTTCTTACTGTATTAATTGTCACATTATAGAGTGTCTACCCAGAGCGATCCCACACCCCCACCTTTGGGATTCAAAGATCCCCATTACCCATAAAATCCATGGCCCACATCTGCTTTACGACCCGCTGGGCTACTGAATCCAAACACAGAATTGTTAAACAGGTAGGTACTGGCCTCCTTTAATGAACCCTATTGGGCAATAGTTGCCTTCAGCCTGAGAAAAGTGTTCCATGTTTCTTTTCTCTCCATTTGCAGCAACAGTACAAGCCTAGGTGATGGCCTTCACACAAAGCCTTCAAAGTGAGAGAAGCCAACTGCTTTAAATACCACCCCCCACCCGTTGGCAAGGGGGAAGTGAGGATTCTTCCTTCCTGTGTTTGACTCTCCAAAGAGATGTTTCCCTCTACAGAAGTTCTGATTCTGAGGCCATTTATTTGTGAGTCAGAGATCCCATGAGTTGATAAAATGTTTAATACCTCTATAAAAACCTGCATGGTAATTTCTCTTTGTACCCAAAGATTTATACTCTGCAGAGACTGCTCATTAAAGAACGGAATCATAACCCACAGAACCCTCTCTTCCCCTGTTCACGTTGGAACCCACCTCCTCATCGAAGGCCCCAATTTCCCCTGCATATACTCTCTTTCTTCCTCCCCTTATCTGGGAATATATGATTTTTTTTCTTTCCCCACGCCATCTGGCCATCACCTCACCCACAGCCTGTGGATCTTCTCTGAAATAATTGTTTCCCATAGAACAGGGGGTCAGTGACTGTTTTTTCTATAAAGGGCCAAATTGCCAATACTTTAGGCTCTGTGGGCTCGATGATCTCTGCTGTAACTACTCAATCCTCCAGGGATATCATGAAAGCAGTGACGGGCAGTTACATAAACACATGAATGTACCCTTTTCCCAATAAAACTTTATTTACAAAAGCAGGCAGTGGGCCAGATTTGGCTCATGGGCTGGAGTCTGTGGATCCCTGCTACCGAACAACAAAAACAAAATTAATCATCCACCCAATCTACCCAAGCATTAAAAATTGCCTTGCGTTTGAAAATAATTTTTTAATGTAATGCCATGTGCACAAGAATTTCTGTATTTATGTCTAAAGCTGCTTTGAGACACATCCAGCATTGTGCTACCACTTTCCCTATATTCACCATACTTTGTCGATTGAAAGCAATAATTAGGGCCCTCGCGTTCATGCATTCATTTCATAAAAACCACAGACTGGCCACCAAGGTTACACCCGTTGGCGCATTCATCAATGCTTCTTATTTCACTTTTCTTCTTGTTGGATACAGTATAATTTTGTTTACCACATTAGGCACGGTAACAAGGTTTTTCTCTACTACGGACACACAATCAAAAGCAAAGGAGAATATTGACGGTGCTAACTTTGGCCCAGCGTATCTGTATGGAAACTTTAGAACAGAAAGACAATTTCTCTGGTTATTTCCTCCACTCTCCTGAGTTCCACTGGGCATAAATTACTGGTCATTGTGATGGCACAAATAAGACTCCATTAACATCACCATTCTGATCTTGGTAAACAAGTTCATTTATACTTGAGCACTGCTGAAGAATGAAGTCATAGAGAAAAGTTCATGGTAGGTGGTCCTGCCTTTTTCATTAGGCGGGCTTTGACAAAATCCCCAGCACCTCAGCTAGACAAGCTGCTATTCACTACCCCAGGGTTCATGCAAGTGGGGGGGTGTGCCTGTTGACAAGGGATGGGCGACAACACTTGCAATCGGGGCTGGTCACCTTTCTTGTTTAATGATACGTGTTGTGGCTGTTCCTTGTGCGTTTTCCTAACCCCTGGTTCCCGGGGGCGCTCCCAGTGCCTAGAACAAGGATGGTGGAATCTATCCGTTAAATTGGATTTCTGACTTACAATTAGCAATCAAGTAGTTCTCGAAGATGGCAAATACTGAGAAGGTGTGGCTCCAGGTGCTCATTGGAGATTGAGTGCACGAACATGTTTCACCATCATGCTGAGAACACAACATGGGGCTCTGGCCCCATTCCCTTCTCTGAAAGCAGAATGCACGTAATGGGGAAGCGCCATCTGAATGTTGGACCAGGTGGTGTGAACCCTCACACAAGGAAAAGCAGAAGGAAATCCCAGCTCCCGATGTTGTATATGCTCGGAAAATACATGACGATGGATGCAAATGTGAATACAGATCACCGTCCTTGCCCAGAGGAAACTGTAGCAGGGCAGGAGCCCAGCTCCCCACCCTGGAGCCTCCTGGTTCAACGCTGGGCCCTTCTGCTGGGAAGACCAAGCCTGGTCCTGCTCACATGCTCCCTGGACAGTGGTTGGCACCCTACCCCTCTGCTGGACCAAGAGGAACACCTGTCTGTGAGAGATCGGAGCCGGATGCCGGAGTGATCTTTCCCGGGAGTCAGCGGGGTGAGGGCAGGCTCCAGGCAGGGGTAGGGGCCCGGGGCAAGAAAGAGACCTACCATTGTGGAGCACCAACCATGCTGTGGGCATGGAGATGAGTGCCATATGTCATCTAGTCACATGTCACTGAGGTCACCTGAGACTCTGACAGTGGTACTACCTGAACCCCAAGCAGGAGTTTCCTCCCTCCATCCTTTTCCTGGGAGGGTGGCTTGAAACAGAAGAGCTAGAGACTTGTTATTACATACTCACACTGAAGCCTGCGATAAGAACAGTCAATGAGAAACATGTAAGAACAGACCCTACACCCTTCTCTATACTTGAAGTAAGATTTCGTTCTGGCAACAAAGTAGACCAGTGTTACAGGCACAGCTCTAGGGCTCCATCCCAGAGATGGGACCTACGGCTGGCTCAGAGGCTGAGTGTGTGGCCAAAGGTTCACCATTCCGGAGACTGGTCACAGTCTGCCCTTTCCCAGCACGTGTAGCCAGCCAGTGAGTCCACAGGAAGGGACTGAGCATCCTAAGGACTAGATTTAATAACAAATGGGTGTGTGTGGTTGGTAGAGAGACAAGGTTTCAAGCCCCAAAGAGCTTTCAGTCCAAAAGGGGAGAAAACATGAGCCAGTAAGTAATCCCCTCCTATAACAATAACTTAATGGATACTTCCATGTGCCCAACTCTGCTCTACTTGCCTTACATACTTTAACTCACTTAATTCTCACAACAGTGCTACAGGGCTGGTACTGTTACTATTCCCATGGTAAAGATGAGCAAACAGTTTAAAGAAATTCAATCAATGAGCCAAGTCACACAACTCATTAAGTAGCAGGGTTGGGACTCTGAGACCCATGCTTCCAGAGGGGGAAGGAGAATGAAGACCAACCAACATCAAGACAGCTGGAACTCTGTGGCAAGAAGACTTTCATCATTTCCAAAAATAACTACATTTACAGAGGGTTTACATTTGAGATGTCTCGTCCTTATAAGATAGGAATATGCCCCATTTTGTAGATGAGGAAACTGAGTATCAGGGAAATGATACAGCTTGGAAAAACTACCATATCTAGTAGCTTGACAAAGTTGAGATTCCAACTTTGGTCAATCTGAAATCTCTCCACCAAGCCCCTAGTGACTGACTTGGAGAACAAAGGGACACTGTGAGCCCTTCCAGGGTTCCATGATGTCTGGTTTCTTGGAGGTTTCTGAGTTATAAGCATTTATACCCACTTATGGGTGAGGAAAGACTTCTCAAGAGTTAAGAAGACTTCTAAACATGGCAGCAGTCCAGAAGATAGGAGATGGTTACCAGTTATCTCCATGGCATTAAGTGCTAACTGGAGGGTTGTAACACCCCTGGAATGCTCAGTCCAAGCTGCTAGCACCAAGGTCTTTTCTATATTCTTGGAAGCTGAGATTTTTAAGGCCTAGATGTAGTCAATACCCTGGTTCGTGCCAAGTGTCCTAGTCACACTACCATTAGCAAGACTACCTTTGAGCCATATGGAATGTTGAAGACTTGGTGAACAGATCAGTTTGTTTTTCAATCAACTGATTGCCAAGTGAGTTCTAAGAAGTTGCAGAGATCAAGTTTTTGAGAAATCTTCTGGGAAGATCATAAGCTGAAAGGCTGCTATCATAGATACTGAATGTAAGTCATTACCCACTTGCTAATTGAGTCACCTGTCCGCTTAGTGTGGATTTTTGCATGCCCAGGTGCCCAACCCTTCTAGGAAAAGGGCTGGTTACCTGAAGTAACCTTGGTTGGAGGCACCAAAGGTCATCCTTGGAGTAAGTGGTATTTTGGAGGCTCTGAGGGTCAAAGCTGGCAGAATAAAATTGTTGGAAACCTCAAGGGTCACAGTCAGACACAAAGCAAGGGCACAAAGCAAAGGTAGGGAACATCTAGAGGGACCAAGGTAATTGTCATGCTCTCTTATAAGATTAGATTCACCTGTGTGTAGCAGACCACCTCAATTAACACACCAGGATTACGGAAGTTACAGAATTCACAGAAAGTGCAAGAGTGTGGTTTGTGTCTTTCTCATCTAGACCTTCCCATGTGGGTTGGTATGGCCAATCTGTTCCACAATGGTCTTAAGGACTATCTTAGGGTCAGTATGGCTGCAGTGACAAGCAAGCCCCCAGATGTGAATGTCTTAACACAGTAAAAGCTGTTTCCCTGGTGATTTAACAATCCAGTGTAAGTGCTCCAGATCGGTAGGCATCTTTCCTCCATGTGGGTCTAGGCTCTTGTTAGCTTTAATAACTATTTGTTAGATAAATCTATTTAAGGAATGTATTCAGAGAACCGTGGACATGGATTCCTTCCATCTTGTGTTTCTGCCATTCCTCTGCAGATGGCCAGATGATGGAGAAAGTGCACAGAGGAGGGAGCCTGGACTCTAATGGGCCACATCTAGAATTCCATTCAAATTCCATTGGCTGGAAATTATTCTTTTTTTTAAAGATCTATTTATTTATTTTTGAGGGGGGAGAGGGAGAGAGAGAATCTCAAGCAGACTTCCCACTGAGCACAGAGCCCGACACGGGGCTCGATCTCACAACCCTGAGATCATGACCTGAGACAAAATCAAGAGTCAGATGCTTAACCGACTGAGCTACCCAGGCGCCCCTGGCAGGAAATTATTCTAAGCTACAAGGGAGGTTGAGGAATCTAGTCCAGCTGTGTGCTCAAGAAGAACAAATCAGTCTGGTAAGCAGTCCTTGCTACGGGCACCCAGGATCCTTGTGGCTCCTTGCAGCTCAGTGGGACATCACCCTCAGGGTCTGGCCCTTGATCAAAAGTGACGGCCAGCACTGCTGCATTCTAGCTAGCAACCTGAAGAGCCAGGGAGCTAAATCTTTAGTAGAAGTCATCACTCCCTAAGTAATTAATCTCTTGGGTCAGTTTGCATTTTTTTTCCATCTATCAGACAAAGAAAGGAATGAAGTAAAACAGAGAAATAAGGGCACGAGTCAGGTGTGTGTCTTAATTTCCTCATCTGTAAAACAGAGATGATGAGAACACTGACTTCATAAGATTATGAGAAACAAAGGAGTTGATATATGTAAAATGCTTAAAGGCTCATACTCAGTGTTCAATAATAGAGAGCTATGGGAAGAGAAGGGAGGGTGGGAGAAGGGAAAGAGGAGAAAGGAATGGTTCCTGAAGCAGAAGGTTCTCCAACGCATAAATTTACCCGGAGTTTCTGCTGGTTTCCCATTGGTCAGAACTCAGTCACATGGGCACAGAGCTACAAAGGAGGCTGGAAAATGTAGTTTTTATTCCAGAGACTCAGGCACCTGGCTAAAAATCAGGAACTTTATTACTATGGAAGAAAAGGAGAACGGACATTGGGGGACAGCTAATAGTTTCTGCATGTTCACCAAGAGCTGGACAAAGGTTCGTTTTTCACAGCCACTTAGTTTCCAGGGAGCAATGAACCCCTGGGTTTCCACAACAGAATGGGGACCTGAGACAAAGTCTGTAGCCAGGACTGTGGAGTGAGGGGAGGCTGGGTGCCCAATCAGGGGCAGCCCTGAGGGCTACATCATGGCTGGGGCTACTCCTCCCTGGCTGGAGCTCTCTCCATGCATATGAGCACCATCTGTCCGGAGTATGCACGCGAACCAAGCCACCTCCAGGACTGAGGATGGGCCCTGTCTTCATCCATGCCTCAATCACTCCCTTTTGTTTCCTTGATCCTCCAGCCCCCAAAGACCCTCCAGGTTCCTTATTCCTGCCTAGGACCCCCACCCGAGGCCCCATTCATGCGTGCCTCCCCCTCTGTACTTAGGGTTATAGGTTGAACTGTGTCCCCCCCCCCCAAATTCATATATTGAAGTCCTAACCCCAGTACCTGTGAATATGACCTTAATGGGAAATAGGGTCTTTGCAGATGTAATTAGTTAAGAGGAGGTCATATTGAAGCAGGGTCCCACCTTGGACCCTACTAGGTGGGACCCTACTTCAATATGACTTGTGTCCTTAGAAAAAAGGGAAATTGGGACACAGGGAGCGTGCCATGTGAATGTGAAGGCAGAGATCAGGGGGATGTGTCTACAAGCCAAGGAATGCCAACGATGGCCGTCGAAACGCCAGAAGGTGGGAGAAAGGCCTGGAACAGATTCCCTTCACAGCCCTCAGAAGGAACCAAACCAGCCAACACCTAGGTCTTGGACTTCTAGTCTCCAGAACTGCAACAATAATTTCTGTTGTTTAAGTCCCCACCCCCGCCACCCCCGGGCTATGGTACTTTGTTATGGCAGCCGGAGCAAGGAAATACACCTGCTCTGGCTCCAGCTTACCTTCAGGTCTCAAGTCAAGCTTTGCTCCGAGCCTCCAGACCCCGCCTCCTCAGCTGGTCCCAGCCCTCAGCTCCGCCCCCGCCTCTGCTTTCCCCCGTTCCAGGCGCACCCCACTCACCCCCCCCCCCAATCTGCCCATCTGCTTCCCCCTGCTGCCCCAGCTCTCTCCCACTGAAACCCTGGTCACCGCTGCCGACACCCTGGCGTGGATCACACGTTCCCTTTAAGAATCCTCCACCCACAAAACTGTTTACAGCCAGTGAGTGAGCATTTTAGGGGAAGCCAGAAACTCTCGCCTCCCCTTCGGCTTTATTTGTGCCATAAAATGAAATTGAGTTGAATACTTTCTGGATAATCTGATTAAGTTTGACAGTCACACTGCATAATTAGACTGTTTTTCTTTAGCGGGGAGGGGTGGTGTATTTGCCAGAAAGAGCACCCCTCCTCTCGAGGATGCG
Organism: Halichoerus grypus; assembly: GCF_964656455.1. Classification (NCBI taxonomy): domain Eukaryota; kingdom Metazoa; phylum Chordata; class Mammalia; order Carnivora; family Phocidae; genus Halichoerus; species Halichoerus grypus. Next base: position 24,919,301 of record NC_135719.1, on the reverse strand, counting down.
TGGCTATGCCTTTCTGCGTCTGAGCCGTCAGGTTAACTCGGAACTTCGGATGTATCTGGACCATCAATGGAAGAAGTCTCGATCCTTATTTACAAAACATTTTCTGGTAACTGAAATGAGAGAATCTCATGAGACAGAAACTTAGGAATCTAAACGGGATGACAAGCCGTGTAACTAGTCTGACCCATATCCAAAAGGAAGTCCGTTGCTGGAAAGCTCCCAGGCCACCCAAGCATGGGGACAGCCACCAGCTTCCCAGGACTGCCCCAGTTTCAAAAATTCACTTCCCTGAACACCCCAGGAGTTCTCATACCTATGTGTGTTAGTTTGAGGTTCAGAAAACATAGTCACCAGAGACCCAGGGCTCATGAAGGAAGCTCCCTGCTTACAGGAGGGGACAGTGGAAGGCAGGGTATTTGGGGGTGCTGACGGAGATCCGAGGAAGGCAGAGGGCAGTGATGCCACCTGGGAGGGAAATGCAGTCAAAAGTTCCCCCCCCCCCCCCAGAGTGGTTGGTAAACGCCATCTGGTTAAAATGAACAGCCAAAGCAGCCTTGAAATGGAAGAGACGTCCCAAATGGATAACCCAAGAGAGGGCCTGCAGAGGACCATCGTGGGTCCCTAACTGCCCCACTCCCTATGCTGTAGGAGTGAGCAGCCCAGGTGTTGAGCTTTCTCTCTCAGCCTTAGCCTCCAGGGAGAATGGAGGTCAAAGGCAGCGCAGAAGGCTTGCCCGGGAGTCCTCAGCTGGCCTTGGAATTACGGGCAAGCCCCAAGCTTTCCTCGGGCCTGCTTCAGGGAGCGATGAGAGGCATTCTCCCTGAGCTAGTGCCGGCACCTCCCGGATGTGCCCCAGTCCGGGTTCCCCATGTCCCCCAAGTTCCGCAGGTCCAGGGTTCATGGCAACATGGCAGTCGTACTCGGTGACCGGGAGCCACGGCTGGTGTTCAGGCGTTGCTCCCATGAGAGGACAAGAGAGACAATGCCCCCTCCTCGGCACTGGCCACAGTGGGAAACCAGGACCCCAGCCTCATTTCGGAGGAAGGGGATGGCAAGGAGCAAAGGGTAGGGGCGATCCAGTCTGTGTTGCATCAGAGTTTTCTTTTGTTTTTTTGTTTTTAATTTTCAGATGAATAATTCAGTGGCTATGCCAAGGTTGAAATATTTTTCTGTTTTCAGTAAGATGTGAGAAAAGGAAATGAATTTTAATGAAATGTTTTGGTTTACTTTATCAGAGGCTTCCAGTATAGTGGGATTCCCACGCCCTAAACAGATGTCCGCTGTTTCAACCTCTAGCCTGCAAAAGGCAAAAGAGAGCCACGTGGCTGGCCTCTTTACCTGTTTACTTTGTCCTGCTCACCGTCTTGCATCCCCCCATTTCCCGGAGGGGAATTGCTACCTGTGCGCCCCGAGCTGGGGGAGCTTTGAAGCCATGTGAATTTCAGGACACTGACATTACAAGTGGGGATTATGATGTCTTCGCTGCCACAGACCATCAGGTCTCCCGAGGTGAGAGCAAAGCACCTGTCCCACGTTCCTGGGGCCTGTACCTCCCTGCCCCATCGGGCAGAACAGGCTTTGGCAGGTGGCCCAAATTCTCGGAGCCGACCACTCCCAGGAAGGACTCAAGCATCATACAATTCCGAAAACAGGATTTGGGGGGAGGTGGAGAGATGTGGCAATCTCTCTAAAGAGAAGGCATTACCGTCAGGTGGAGGTGATGTCACAGACATCGGAGAATATGCCAGAACATGAGCTAATGGATAGCTGCAGGCGCTGGACATGTTTTTAGCAGAAGTTTCTGAACTAAGTCAGCAAGTAACAGACCACATGGACTCTCATAAATGGGATTACTGATGGGATTCTTCCTAATTCAAGAAAACGCCTGCCTAAAATGAATTGACGTCTACAGATCAATCAAAGGAATGACTGGTTGAGCCCTAAGCACTGTGCTAGTTTGGGGGATGGAGAGGTGAAGGTAGCCAGCTTCTGCCTGCAAGGGCTTATGAGAATTGCTTGTCAGGGCAGTGACCATGCATGACAAATCAAAGAAAACCCAAACAAAGTCGGCAATCAAGGGCTCCTTACCTGGATTTCCATCTGCATCCCTGGGGAGTCATCCCGTCTAGAGACCCAAGCAGGTATCTAAAAAGAGAAAAAGAAGAGTAGCATCAAAAGAACATGGCTATCAAAGATTCCCATTGTCACAGGACCTTATAGTAATTCTGGTTTCATATATTCTCCATTTAAGTTTTTCCAATCATCCTATAATCGTATATCATCATTGCCCTGGTAAGAAAAGGGGGAAACATCTTTGTCCTGGTCTTACTGGTGATTTGGAGGAGACACTGGCCTGCCCAGCTTTCCAGGAGCATCTTTGCTCTGTTCTCCTGATTCAGGTGGAGGGTGGGTTTAGCAGGCAGAAAAAGCTGTGAAGTAGAAACTTCTAGTGGAAGCCAATTAGGAGGCTCCCTTTTCTCATTTTCTTTCTCTGGGTCTGACTCCCCAACAATGGAAAGGTCCAGAGGTGGCCAGTGATGGAGGGGATGCCGGGAACACAGCAAGAACAGTGGCTATGTCCACAGGCTTTGCAGATATATTGGAATAGAATATGGAGAAGGGGGGGTCATATAGACCTTGCTCAAGGAATGGATTTGGTCTGGAAAAAAGGATCAACAGAGCAAACAAAGAGCCTCAGTGTGTAGACAGCTGCAGTTAAGGGGTGAATGAATCAATAAAAAACCAGTAGAAATTTAATATAAGCCTGAAAAAGATAACTACTCCTTCTTCCTGCCGTTAGACAGGCTGATTCTAACATTTAGATGGGAAAAGCAAATAAGCTAGCCTGTGCAGAAAAACTGTGGAAAGGGGGTGTGCAATGGGAAGGAAACCCTCCAGATCAAACATACTGCAGAGCCTCAAAAATTAAAATAGTGTGGGAATGGCCGAATAGCCAGACATACCAATGGAAGCATAGAAAATCCAGAAACAGACCCAGCGACATACAGGAATTTGATATCTGATAACAGTGGTGTCTCATTGCAGTGGAGGTAATGTTAACATTTTAATAAATGGTATTAGGACAAATAAACATCCAAAAAAGATACAGCTGGGTCCATACTTCATATTGCACAGGATAAGCTCCAAGTGGGTCAAAATTTAAATGTGAAAAATGAAATCATATAAGCCTAAGAAGAAAATAAAAAAAAATTTCTTTGAAACCTTGGTGTAGAAGAGGTCTGCCTGTGATTTAAAGAACCAGAGCTGTTACAAAATTATTATATAAGTATAAAAAGCATCTAGAGAGGGAAAAAATAGCACAGCAAAGAGATAAATAACAAATGGGAAAAAATATCTGCAACTCATACCTCCCTCCTAGATACAGGGCTCCTAGAAATTGAGAATATGAAAAACCAAAAATCTAATAGAAAACAGGCAAAAGATTTAAAGAGAGTTCACCACACACATCCACACACACAGACACACATGGCTCATAAAGCATTTATGAAAGATGTGTAACGAAAACGATGCAAATGAACACTATATTGATGTAGCATGTTTCACCCATCAGTTTGGAAAAACCTGCAAGTTTGAGAACACACTCTACTGGCAAGGCTGTGGGTAACCCAAGCTGGTGGAAATGCAAAATGGGTCAGCTCTTAAGGGGGGCAATCTGTACTCAAACGCCTATCAAAATGACTAATGCACTACCTTCCCAGCTCTGGGAACTTCCCCATAGTTGCACATCACGTAAGTATGCGAGAACAAGATTCCTCACAGCAACAGCATTTGAAAGGAGAATGAAAAGGATAAACATCTCAGGTGTCCATCAACAGCAAAGGGGTCAAACCATGGATTATCATATAGCTATTTTAAAAAAAACGGGGGCGCCTGGCTAGCTCAGTCAGTGAAGCGTGCGACTCTCTTGATCTTAGGGTTGTAGGTTCAAGTCCCACGTTGGGTGTAGAGATGGCTTAAAAATAGAATCTTTAAAAAAAACGAGGGGCTTTTTATGTTCAATTCTCCAAAGTATAGTAAGTGGAGAAAGCAAGTTCTGGAACAGTATGCTACCTTGCCTGAAAGAAAGGGGAAAAACGAGAGTGCATGTATTTGCATAAACAAGACTGGCAGACTACATGGGAAACTAATAAAAGAGATCACAGGGGACACGGAATGGAAGAGTCAGAAACAGGAGGACCGAGACCTTTGGTCTGAGTCTGGCCCCCTAAATGAGGGCTATCCCAACCTTCCCAGGAGAACCAAGTAGATTTATTTCAATTAAGAAAATATTTTTTTTAGTCAACAGGAAGAAATTCAAATGACAGCTTGTTCTGAATCTCTACCAACCCCAAATCCTTAGTCTGACTTCTAGCCTCCACTCTGTCAAATCTCAACAAGAAATTCTAAAAAGTCTGGGATTAGTGTTTCCTGAGAAGATAAATTACAGCTGATTTCCAAGTTTAGTTCAGCTATTTGCTTAGTATAAAAGTCCAAACAGATTTCTACAAAACAAACAGTAAGATTGCACCATAACTGTGGGAATATACATATATGTCTCTCGTACGTCTGACCTCATCTTATAAATATTTAAAGTAAGACAATCCTTTACGACGCTTTAAAAGGGTATGAGAGATGTATTTGTTCATTCCTTCACTCAGCATCTCCTGAGCGTGCACTGGGCTGAAAGGTCTGTGTCAGACCCGCGGGTCCCCTGCCACTAAGAGAAGCCAAGTCGCTCCGGTAGGCGGCATGACCTTCGTGGAACACTCTGGCTCACTCTCCCTCATATTCTGGGTCGTGGCCACACAGACCCCCTGTGAATTCTTTGCCCGCGCGGTCCCTCTGCTATGTACTCCCCCTAACTGTTGTGTGCCGGAAATGCTCTGCTCCTCGCTGCTTGACAAACTGCCCTCCACTCATCCGTCAGGGCTCAGCTCAAGGGCTGGTCACACAAAGCAGATCAGGGGTTGCCAGGAGCTGGGAGAGTGGGGAACCCAAAGTGATTGCTCATGACCCCGGGATTTCTTTTAGGGTTGATGAAAATGTTCTGAAATGAGAGATGATGGTTCCAAAACTCCGTGCAAATACTAAAACCACCGAATCGTACACTTTAAAGGGTGAATTTTGTGGTATGTGGATTATACTCAATATATATATATTTTAAAAGATCCCTTCTTCAGGGAAATCTTTTTGGAACAGATACCCACTACTTCTGAGGACTTGTGATACCTGTTATGGAAGGGATCATAATTATAAAGAGTAATTATGTCACTGGTTATTAAATACAGTGGTGCGCTCAGGGCAAGGTGGTGGGAAGGTTACATTGTAGAGAATTTAAAAGCAATAATAAAACCAACTAAAAGCTGATCTTCTCTTTACAATGCCATGATGTTCTGGCAGTTCTAAATAATGTCGGTGATAAAATACATTCCCCCTCCAAAAAAGGCTTTTTGGTCTACATTCTAAAAGAATCGTAGGGATTACTGTTGAGTTTAGAGATAATGTGTGCAAGCTTCAAACGAACACATTCTTATTCCTTTAATAAACATTGTATTCTACATGGAAGTTAATTCAGAGAATTCCCAATTACCGCCAGTCCCCCGCAGATGAACTCAGCTACAGGGGTTTCTTGAGATAAATTTGTCATTGTAACGTAACAGTGAGACGTGGCTTACTCAGCTGGTGTTTCCAGCCCTGCGCGACTACAAATACGTGCCTTTCAACAGTAGATTCAAAGTAAACACTGATAGCACACTGATTATAATGACGGAAACGGCACTCGAGGTTCTTACTTCTGCCAGTCCATGTAACTACTTGAGTGTTTATTTGTTTTAAAATTTTAAAACCGCGGAAACAGGGAGAAGGGAAATTTTCATTGGTGAGTGCAATAGTTCGTACATGAAATATTTTACTGAATTTGATATTGAAATGCATTCTTTTCCAATTGTTGTTTGCTTTAAACTCAAGAACAAATCCAGAAAATAAATGGCCCCATATGGTACTTGCCCAAATTCTACCTTTTACAGTTCGGTTTTATTAAAATTCACTTATTAGTTACTGAGTAATTACTTACATAAACTAATATTATAGGAGATGGTAACCAAAGGATCAAGGTTTAATCTTAAACAGATATAAAAAAAACAAATAATAATCAGATTAGGTTTTTCCCCTTTTAGGCACAATAATATCTGTTTTATTTTTATTTTTCTTCTTTTTTACTGGCAAGATTGTGCAAACAAATATGCAATGTGAGGAAACTTTTTTTAAGTTATTTATTTGTTTATTATTTTTTTAAAGATTTTATTTATTTATTTGACACAGAGAGGGAACACAAGCAGGGGGAGCGGGAGAAGCAGGCTCCCTGCTGAGCAAGGAGCCTGATGCGGGGCTCGATCCCAGGACCCTGCAATCATGACCTGAGCCGAAGGCAGCTGCTTAACCAACTGAGCCACCCAGGCGTCCCAGTTTTTTATTTATTTAAGTAATCTCTACACCCAACGTGGGGCTCGAACTCACGACCCCGAGATCAAGAGTTGCACGCTCTTCCGACTGAGCCAGCCAGGCACCCTGAAGACATTTTCGATATGAGGAAAGTATCTGCATTTCCTTTCTGGCCATTTTTGTTATTCGTTTCATTTTGTGATTATTGCTGAAAATAATTTAGTCTTGTAGAGGAGGGGATTATTTTCTAATATGCCTTCTCTATCTGATTAAATTAAATAGTAATATTCATGAAGGATATATTGATGAGCTACATATGTTCTTGAATATATTCCTAAATATTTTGAATGTATAATAAGGATACGTATTTTTGAATAATATTCATATTCACTTAAAATATTCAGGAAAAATACTCTTCAATGCAAGGTGTTGGTAAATTGCTAAATTGGGTGAATTAACTCTTTGGTGTCTTAGTCAAAACGAAGATGTAGAAACTGTGAAATAATTTTTCTGTGGTCAGAGCATCTGTAGGAGGAGCTGGGATCTGAACCAGAATCTTCTAACTGGAGAGCCCACTCTCGTAACCATTATACTATATTGCTTCCGCACACACATCCTACTGGAACTCAAGTTGCCCATGAAACGCCACCCAAACTGTAACTGTAACTTCACCAGAAATGCTGCCCAGGTGAAGATGAATAGCCAAGTCTACACAGCTGTGGGTCAGACTCACACTTCAGCCCAATCACCGAGGATTGGGGATCACAAACAGGCAAGTCCTCAAACACCACAGACCCGCCGTATAGCATATGGCATTGCTTTTACTCTCCATCTACCTATTTATGGATCTATCTACATCTATCTTCGTTTTTAAATCAAATCAGTGGCTGGCATAATAGGTTCCTAATAAGTATTTATTACGTTATTGAAAGAACGGCCAAGTGAAAGGATTAGCAATCCTGTGCTAAGAAGGATTCTGAGGTCACATCCAGGCTCAGTGGGACAGAGGACTGTGAGAAACTAGCCACGTCTGCCGTGCACAGGATGTGGGAAGGGGTAGAACACTTATACGTGCGGGGCCTGGATTGCCATATTAGCCAAAACAAGGACAAGCTAGGGCTCTCCCCACATCAGCATCCATCAACCAACACACTGGCATAGGCTCCCTCACTGATGGGATCCCTCAGCTCCCTCTCCCTGATTCTTGAGGAAGGAGACTGGGTGGCAGCACAAGTAGGGTACTGCTCCGAGCCGATCTCGGAGTCCAGAGGGTAAAGACTTGGATCACGATTCTCACCTTCATGCGGGGACCAGGGGATTTGACTGGTGAGCAAAGCTTCCTCCATAGGGTTCAAAGTTCATAGACCAAGACTCTACCAGCTTCCCACTGCCTGAGTCTGAAAGAAAGGAGTTCTTAGAACGGAGGCAAGAGAATAAAACCAGCCCCAGCTGTATAGGATTCTCTCCTTCCCCTCCCAAGTCATTAACAAAGACTGACACTGTAGTCTTTATCAAAAAATCTTGTTCCCTAAGTGGTGATACAGAATAATTATCTCAGCATGCAATCAGCACAGCGATCTTCTTCAAGGCAATTTGTAAAATTTGTGGCAAGGTTATGCATTTTTAAAATAGATTAAATTTTCAAGAGCTCGCCTCTTAAACCTGGTCAGAAAGTATTTACAACTCACCTGGTGGGATGATGCATATCTCCAAGCAGGAATTCTCTTTCATTAGGCCTTGCTTAATTGAATCAGGCAAAGTCATTTTGGGATTGTCCCAAAAGAAAACCTTTTATCTCAAGGCAAATGTGTCTTAACAAGGCCCTCCAGGAAAATAAAGCCAGGTTTCCACAAACCCGAACTCTCTGCTCCTCCTTTCAAAAGCCTACCACCCGACTCCATTTGTTTTCCTTTTAAGTGAGGAAATTGCTTTCGGAGTTAAGTGTTGCCAGTGAAAGCAACAAGTTGGCCTTCCCCTCACTTGGTAACTGTTAAGAAACACCTTGTCTCCTTTCTTTTCTTCCTTCCTCACAATTAAGTTGTGCCTCTGCTGGAGTGAGTGTGCTTGCGAAGCAAGGGCTTGCTCAAGGTATGATCAGGAGTCTGATTCAGCCCCCAGTTGATTTCCACTGGGTTGACTCTCGAATTTAGGCTTTGGACAAATCTTGACTGGATTATGCAAAGATCAAAGACCATGACTCTGCATTCCCCCAAACCTGGTGTAGTAGGAGCCCATCTAGTGTCGACCCTGGGCTTCGCCACTCGGCCGCCAGGACACCTGTGTTCTCCAACATTCATGGGCGCAACTGGGATTCTGGAGGCCTGGGTGGGGAGGCAGGGCTACCTCCCCCCGCCCCGGGGGGGCCACCCTCCAGACGGGAGAAACTGGGAAGGGTAACTGCTGTGATAACTACATACTTTAAACAGGAAGGAGCACACTCTACCTCTAACAGCAATCCCCCCAAATCCGAAGCGTGGCTTGAATGGCCTGTTGCCTGCCAGCCACCCGCCGATCAGTCTCCCCTCCCCCTCGCCGGCCTCCCCGCTCCCAGCCCAGAAGCATCTAAGATTTGTCTAGAAAAAGGGACTTGTCTTTCCCCGGCACTTTTCACAGTAGGTTTCCTTGACTCAGCGTAAACTCGGGTTCCAGCAAGAATCGGAGGCGGCTGGAGCGGCCTTTCCTCCCCTCCATCATCAGCCGCGCTGCCCTGTCCCCGGAGCGAGCCGGGGCGCATATATCAGATGTCACTCGGGGATGACTAATCGGGGATGCGGATGAGAAGCCTTAGAGCCTGCCGGTAAAGGAGCCCGTGCAAACTTAGAACGAGTCATCTGACGGGTCACGTGGGCGGGGCGCGGCGGGCCCTCTCCCCTCGCCCTGCGGCCCGTGACTCAGAGCGGCACCCGGTCCCCGGTGAAGGGCAGCAGTTACGTAAGCGCCAGCGGGGCCGCGCCGTGCGGCGGGGAGGCCGCGACCCAGACACCTCCTCCCTGCGCTCGGGGGGCCCCAGATGGGGGCCGGGCCCCGCCTCCCCGCCCTCCCGCCCTCCTCCAATTCCCAGGAAGGTCCGCGACGCCGCCGACGTTTCCAGAACCCAACAGTGGGCCCCAGGGAAGATTCTCACGCAGCCCCCACCCCGCCCCGCGCCCGAGTGCTAAACCCAGAGGAGACATCCTCCATCCTGGATCCCTCCCCCAGCCCCAAGCCGGCAGGGGTGGGGCGGGGCGGGGCGGAGGCCGGGAGGCCGGAGAGACTTATTCTATTATATAAACTTGTAATTGGCTCTGGCTCCTGCGGGCTCGGGCCACTGGCGCGATGTTTCCAACCAGATGGATTGTGAGGCCGGGCAGCTTCCATTCCCCCTCCTCCCACGTCCCCTCACTGCGCACGCCCCACCCGTCTGCCTCCCCAAGTCTACCAGAATTTCCCTTTCTTTCCCGTCCTCCCCTGTGTGACGGATGGCATCCAGAAAGGCACGATTATTTGAAAATGGTATTTAATTATTGAACTAATGTAGGCCCAGCCTGCAAATCAACATGCAGGAGCATCTCACTAACTCAAGTGGAAAATGAGTGATCCTAGCGCAGCGACCAGGCCTCAGACTTTTCTGCATCGGAAGGCCCTGGGGGTCTTGTTAAAACTCAGGGTGCTGAGCCCCACTCCCAGAGTCCTGCTCACTAGGTATGGAGCAGGCGGAGGAATCTGCTTTTCCACAAATTACCAAGAGATGCTGATGCTCGTTGAACCACTCGTACAGACAAGGGCGGGGCTACAATTTATATTGTACATTTTATAATGTACAATTTATAATGTATATTATATACCTGAACAAGAGGTCAGGAAGACCAACCTCCTCTCAAGGACTCTCTGGCATTTTAGACGTGTTCATTTACAAACAACAAACATGTTCGTTGTAAATCATAACATCCATCCCTGTGCATGATGAAACAACGTTTCACAAGCCCCACAAATGAGCAACCGACGTTGACTCATTCCAAGAATTTGGAAATCAAGTGTTTTATAGCAGGAGGTGACCTCAGAGACTGGCCAGGCCAAAACCTCACCTAACAGGTGAGAACCGAAGGTCAGCAAGGTTGGTGGGTTGGTGGAGAGCTGGGAAGGCCAGCATTCCTGGAAGCAGGTGTAACTATCTGGGTATATTCAGACCCCCAGCTCCACCACTGGTTAGCTGTGCAATCGCAATTTTCTTCTCTTTCCTAATCTGTAAAAAAGGACCAAAGTCTATTTTGCTGCAGCATTGTGAAAATTCTATATAATGTTTAAAACCCGCGTAATTCAGATCAGGCTTGCCCCTGTGTCATACTATGCTATTATTATTTGTGGTCAAGGCCACTGTGCTAATTAGTAGGTGAGCTAGGACTCAAACTCAAGACCCCTGACTTCTAATCCAAAATAATTTTTCCACTGCCCTGCTGTGTAGGAATGTTTCTTTTTTTAAAGATTTATTTATTTGAGAGAGAGAGAGTGAGAGAGCACAGCAGGGTGGGGGAGAGGCAGCGGGAGAAACAGACTCCCGGCTGAGCAGGGAGCTGGGTGAGAATGCGGGACTCAACCCCAGGACCCTGGGATCATGTCCTGAGCCAAAGACAGATGCTTTACCAACTGAGCCAGCCAGATGCCCCTGTAGGGAATGTTTCTTTAAAAAACTATGTGCTTGTGGTATTTAACCTCAATCATTCCTCTGATGCTGGAGCATTTTCTCCTAATTAGTGCAAATAGTTGAAGTGTGTTGGACTTTCTGGTTGTATATGAGCCTGATAGAAGTAACAGTCACAGCCCAAGAACCAGGAGGATTCAAGATGCCCTCTAGAGCTTTTGTGAAATACATACCCTGAATTGACTTACTCCATTTCTCCCTGCCTTTTTTTTTTTTTTTAAAGATTTTATTTATTTGACAGAGAGGGAACACACGCAGGGGGAGTGGGAGAGAGAGAAGCAGGCTTCCCACAGAGCGGGGAGTCCGATGTGGGGCTCGATCCCAGGACCCCGGGATCATGACCTTGAGCCGAAGGCAGACGCCCAACCGCTGAGCGACCCAGGCGCCCCTCTCCCTGCTTTTTGAAACTGATGTCTTTAATTGTCGGGGACCGGGGGCAAGTGTTAGCTAAGTGACTCTTACCATTGCCCCACCTTAGGGCAAATAGCCCTAGGACTAAAAAATCTTTGAAACTTCAGGCTGGAGCTTAATATTGCCCACTCTGAATCCCTGAACAGGTGAGATTAGTGCCTAAATCACTTTCTCTGTATTATTAGCAAACAGGCCTGCTAGTCACACCTTTGCACCTGCTTTTACCAAGCCCTTGGAGAGACCCCCTGCCGCTCAGAGTCACAGATCCTAAAGGGTTGGGGGAGGGAGGAAAAACAGTCAGATAATCAGGGTGACTAATTGGATATATAGAACCCAACGTGGCACAGAGCACCATCGTGGGTACATGAGTATGTGGCATTCACATTCCCTCAAGAAATGAGATGCTAAATTGCTAATAGCCTCCCTGGGGTTCGGTTCCCTGCTGCGACGCCTTCTAGATTTTGTAGGAGTTTAGGCGCATTAAAATATCACAGCGTATGCTCACATGCGAGGCATTCACTCATGTCCTTGACATTGATGCTGAAATTCCGTAAGGAAGAAAAACCTCTTTCCCATGTAATCCGACTGCAAGGTGGTATCAACAGGCACTTCCAAATGAGATCACGGTTACCCGTAAGCACCATGGGACATCTGAAGCTTCCAAAGTTGTTATAGTGACACACAGAACAAGTTTTGAGCCGGCGATTTTAATTCTTAGAATTTGTGCTTTTTCCACATTGTTTCCTTTCCTCAGCTCTCCAGACTGGCTCTGATTTGGCCTTCAGTTTGATTTCATCATTGCTCTTATTTTTAATTCTTCTCTCTCCCTCACCCCCATCTTAGACTTACTTGGCCTTTAAGATGGTGACTTTCCACTTCGGTTCCCAAGTTGGATTATGAAATCAAGTTGTTTTAAAATCCAGTCGGGCACACCAAGATTTGTGTGTCTAATGCGTGTCTTCAGGTAGGTGGCGTCTGTAACTAGATAAGGATCTGTTTTAAATCAATAAGCTGGTCTGAATATTTATTCTGAATTTTCTCAAGTTATTGTCCTAAAGCGGTCACTTATTTTCTCTTTTCACCTTGATATTTTCCTCTTCAGTCAGTAACTTTTGTAGCCTGTCCTTAGGCTCTTTGACAGAAAGATTTTGATTTACCTGACCTTTTACAAATTCAAGAGCACAGTTCATATTTCTTAGTATTTGCAAGTGAAGTTTTGATTGTTTTTGTGACAATTATTGATATATGTAATATATCCAGACCTGTCATTTACAGATGCATCCAGAGGGGCAGAGTTGATATAAAACTAAAATAATCACTCATTTGGCTCCCTTTAAAAGTTGTAGCATGGTTGTTCCCCTTGGGTTAGGTGTTAAATTTTTTTTTTTTTTTTTTAAATGCAGCAAGCTTACTGAGAACCTATGTGTCAGGGAATCTGGTGATGGTGGCAAAATGTAAACAGATTTGATCCATTGTACCACAGTGGGAAGCAAAGTCAGGGGCTCTGGAAGCCTGAGGAAGGGCATCCAGAGGCCGGGATGGCTTCCCAAATTTATGCTGAGCCCCAAATGAAGAGACAAGGGAAGCTGCAATCAGGCCAATCCCAGGGTGAGTATGTTTGACTCAAGTCAGGGGTCTTGAGTTTGAGTCCTAGCTCACCTACTAATTAGCACAGTGGCCTTGACCATAAATAATAACAGCATAATATGACACAGGAACACCTCTTCTGAGTGTTACCGGAAAAAGAAGAGGTTGATGGACAGAAAAGTGGGTCAGTGAGTTAAGATGGTGCTTGCAAGCATCTGTTATATAGGTTAAGATCTTGTTTGTCTACAAATAACAAAGATTTAAAAACTAGTATTTGAAACAGGTAGAAGTTCATCTCTCACACATAAACAAAAGCCAGAGGTGATATGGAGGCCCTATAATGCCCTCCACCCAAGGTCCTTCTATCTTGTGGCTGCCATGCATGATCTCTTGGTCCAGTATGGCTGCAGGAGCTCCAGCCATGACATCTTCATTCCAGGCAGCAGCAAAAAAGGTGGAAGGGAAGGAAGGAAGGCCTTCTCCTTCAAGAGGATCAAATTTTATCACATTGTTCCACCTAGCTACGAGAGGGGCTAGAGAGGAAGGCCTTTAATTCTATGGCAATATGCCCAAGTGAAGTCAGCACTGTTAGTAAGGAAGAAGGGGAGGTATTGGGAAGCAACCAGCTGTCTCTGCCAGAGTGGTAATTGTGGGTGGAGAGAAGGCTGTGTGAGCAAAGGAGGGAAAGAAAGCTTATCTTGTTTCAGGGAATAGATAAAGATAAGTAGGTCAATTTGGCTTAGAGTTAGGTTTGCCAAGAGATAAGGCTGGAGAAATAAACAGATGCTAGGTCGTGGGAGGTCTTATTAGCTGTGCACTGCTCAGAAGCTGGAGCGTTATCCTGAGGACCATGGGGAGCTGTTGAAGGAATTCATCCTTGAGGTAGAGGGTGAGATGCACTGGGAGGTGAGGACAGGGGCATCATTAAGAGGTGACAGCCTTTCAGGAGAAACTATGACAGCATGAACTAGGCAGTGGCATCAAGGACGGGGAGACACAAACAGATTTTAAAAGATATTAGAGAGGTAGAACTGGTCACTTGTAGGTGGTAAGAGAGAAGTGGCCTAAGATGGCGGATACCCAGCAACCCGGGTGGATACAACACCATTCACTAACATCACAGGGAATGCTGGAGAAGTTGGATGGTGAAGATGTGCTTGGTTTGGATCTCTGTCCCAAAAGTTATATCTACACATTCCGTTTGGGTTGATCCATTTTCTAGCAGCTTTGTTGAGGTTTAATTTATATACCACAAAATTCACCCATTTTAAGTGTACAGCTGGATAAGTTTTAGTAAATTTATATAATTGTACAACTATTATTCAGTTTTGGAAGACTTCCACTGTACCAGAAAGTTCCCCTGTGCCCATTTATAGTCCTTTCCCTCCCACCCCTAGCTCCAGGGAATGGCTGATTTGCTTTTGGTCAGATCCACTTTTTCAGGTGTAAGTTCAATAAAAAGACAAGTGTAGCGATTTTGAGGGGTGGCATGGGGGCGGGTCATGATTCCCCAGGTGAGTATACAAAAATCATCTAGGGGGCTTTTCTTCAGACTGCTCACCAGTCTCACACCCCCTCAAGGACTGTGCTCGCTTTGCACGTCCAACCCTCCCCCGTCCTGAGCCACCATGTTCCAAATACCAGATGAGATGGTACTTTATATTATATAACATATCACTTTTCAAGACCATCCCCTGGTTTTCCCACTAGAGTGTCTCAACAGTATTGACGTACTAACCCCAATTGCCGCTCCTTGGATGAAGTTTTTCAAGGGCAGATCAGCAATTTACAAACCCAAGGGGTGCCCCGGCCTCCCTTGATACAATAACTGTATTTTGCGGGGGCTGTGAAATAAAAGCAGACAGATGAGTCTTTTTAGAGGCAATGCAACCCCATCGAATGGTTTGAGGACACTTTGTTTTGAATGCCTTGGTTTTCCTCAAGAAAAGGAAAACCTTTTTCCTTTCGATCAGGAAAACCTTTTTCCTAGTACTTGATTTGAAGCTTATTATAGATATCTAAAGTCTCCGAGACTCCATTTCCATTATATCTATCTTGAGTTATGTCAAGATTTCTTAATTAGTTGCGAACACCATCAAAGCTAGGAATCCTAAGACTGCTGTTTTAAAAATGAGAATTATGTAGGCACTTTTTGCTCCCTTAATTGTCTCAAAGCATTAAGGATTCAAAGTGGGTTTTGGATGGGACTGTGGCTCTAACATATTTCCATCTCTCAAAAAGGCTTTTCCACTGTTCAAACCTCCCCCAATCTTTCTGTCACTTGCATAGATAGAAACCACAAGCTTTAAAAACCCATCATATCAAATATTCTTCAAATTCAACTTTTCTTCTAGCAAAGAGCACTGATATTGCAGCTCATTGAAATCAATACACAACCTCTCCAGGAAAAATGGTCAAAAGGGGTCACCATGCATTCCTTCATCCCACAAATATTTTTTGAGCACCTACTATATGCCAGGCAGGCCCTGCCAGGCTGGACACAGGGGATTCAGCAATGGCCAAGATAAGAGAAGTCTCTGCTTTCTAGGGTTGACATTCTAGTGGGGCAAGAAAAAGACCAGCAACAGGATAATTTCAAAGTACTAAGTGAAGTGAAGAAAACACAGTGATGTGCTGGTGAGTGACTTGGGGAGGGTCTTCTTAGAAGGGTCATCTGGAAGGACTTTTGGAGGAGGTGAAATTTACGCTGAACCCCAAATGAAGAGACAATGGAAGCTGCGATCAGGCCAATCCCAGGGAGAGCACCCAAGAGCGGACATAGATTGGCATGCTCAAGGCACTGCTAGGTGGCCAGGGGTCTGCAGAAGCATGATCCAGGTGGAGAGTGGTGTGTGATGCAGTGGTGGCTGGGCAAGATGCAGATGAGCGCACCGGTAGCCCATGGCAAGGCATTTGGACTCTATTGTGAGAGCTGTGGAAAGTCACTGGAGGGCTTTGAAGCCATCAAGTAGCATGATGCCCTTTGCTCTGTAGGAAAAACCCTTTGGCTGCTGGGTGAAGTCCGGACGGGAGGAGGGCAAGGGAGGAGGCAGGGAAGACAGGGAAGGTATTGGGAAGGTATTGCCTGATACAGGTGGGAGATGACCACAGCTCCGAACTGGATGGGGATGAGGGCAGGTAGCAGCAAGGGGGGACTGGGGACATGTGTTGGAGTTCGAGCCCTGGGGTGCAATGATGGGTGCGGTGGGGGTGAGGAAAGAGGCGGAGCAAACATGATGCCGAGATTCTTGACTTGGACAACTGGATGGATGGGGGGGCTGTTTACTGAGGTGGGGAAGAGGGCAGGAGGAGCAGGTGTGGAGAGTGTGGGGAATCGAGAGTTCTGTTTTGAACATGTTAAGTCTGAGATTATCTATTCATACCACTCCTTCACTCACTCATTCACTCACTCACTCAATCAACTCTTCCTTGAATGTGTCCTCTGTTCCAGAGACCAAGCATTTTCCCTGGCGTGATAAAGATAAGCCAGAGTCCCTGCTCTCTCGGTGTGCCTAGTATAGTAGAGAAGGGGGACATGTAAGAAAAGGTCGTGATATGGGTGATCGGCGACATAATAGAGGTTATTGGTGGACTGTCCATGCCTGATTGAGGGTCTGACCAGCTCTCTTCCGGGGGGTGGGGAGGGTGATTAGTGATGCTTAGGAGAGCTGGGGTCTCGGGGAATTACAGAAGCTGCTGAGTTTACCAATAGGAGATTTTCCTTGGGCACTGGAGATGGTAGCTGTGGAAGTCAGTAATCCAGCCCCGGGAGGGAGGACTGGGAAAGTACAGGACCCTCAAAAGGAACCAAAGAACCACAGTGACTGGCATCTCTTTTGAACCTGGGCCAAATTGAGACAATAACATGTATTGGATAACATAGATTTTTAAAAAACATTATATGAACAAACATGCTATCCTACATTTTGGCCCCAAATAAGAATTCTGTAAAGGAAAATGTAGTATTTTCAGTAGTATTTCTGGAGGTGGCTCTCCATTTATAGGGGAGCATAGGGAGGTTAAGGAGCTTACCCAGGGTCACTCAAGGGGTAAGTGCCTAGCAGAGATTTCATCCCAGGAGACCTGGCTCCAGAGCCCAGTCTGGCCCCTGCTCCCAAATGTGCCATCATGGACAGATTAGCAAGCGAAGATGAGGACATTATACACGGCGTGTTCAGCGTGATCATGACCCCATTCGTTCGATGGATAGACTTTTCCTAGAAGAGTGGATTTTTTAAAAAGTGAGAATGCATTAACTTATAATTAAAATATTGAAGATAGATAGTCCAGGGAGGAGCACATCAGCATCCCTAGTCCACTTTGCCTACCACCCATTCTACCTCTGTGGAATTTTGAGGATGCTGGGTCATTTTCCCTCCGGTGGCTGCCCAAGCCCACTTTGCCATTGCCCCAGGGCATATGTGCGTAGACAAGACAGTTCCACTTTCAGAAACTCATCTTTTGAAAATTTAGTTCCTGAGCCATCTTCCTTATACTTCACACCAGTCCTTGTTGCTCTCAGCTTGGAGCAGGAGGTCCAGACAGAGGTCATCGAATTCTTTCACGATTGCCCCAGGAGGAACGGTCCCTATGGTCTTGCCCCGAGAGATTATAATACAGGCCAGAGATGTTTTAGGGGTAGAAACCCTAGATAACCAGAAAATCCTGGATGACTAAGGATGACAAGAGAGTGCCGATAGCCCAAATAGGGCAACTTCAGGCAGTGATAAAGAGGGAAGGAGCGATTGAAGTTCCAACATTTCTACATCACTTGCCTGACACCATCTCAGAGTGATAAATACCTTAACCACAGATGTGGCAAATAGGTTTTACCACAAGTGCCAAGTCTGTTCAATGGCTGCCTCCTGCTAGGAGCACAAAACTGAGAGAAAATTCTAAGCTCTGCAGAAAAAGAAAAAAAAAGGAATTAGTGATTGATTAGTGATGTCTGCCACGGGCAAGGTGTAGATAACTAAGGTATGGATGCCAGGTAGCTCTCATCCCTGCTTGACCTCAATCCTGTCTTTGGCTTTTTCTTCAAATGAGATGAGTAATTCAGATTCTCCCAGCTGATACTTATCTCATTCTTTCCACTCCACGCATAGCACTTGGTTCATACTTCTGGAACTACGCGTGCCAAGGCCTGCCTCATGCCTGGATCAGCCACGTGTGTGTCTAGCTCTTCTCTAGCTCACCGTCCCTGAGGGCAGTGGTCATGGCCTTGCTTCCATTCCCAGAGCACGGTCATGGCATTCTGCACACAGCGCACAGAGAACGTTTGTGGAATTGAGGTACACGGGACTGAATTTTGGTGGAGCCCCTGAGAGACATGAGCAACCTGAGGAATCATAGCGAGGGAGGGGAGAAGCTGCAAAGAGGGAGGAGGCCCCATCAAAACGCCAGTGTGTAAGAAATACCGTTCCATTTATTGTCTTTTGTGTGTGTTTTCTATCGCTGCGGTAACAAGTCACTACAAACCTAATGGCTTAAAACAACAGATCCTACAATTTTATAGATTAGAAATGCAACCTGGCTCTCACTGGGCAAAGATGAAGGTGTTGGCAAAGCTGTGTTTCTTCTGGAGACACTGGGACTGGATTTCTCGCTTTGCCTTCTGCAGCTTCTAGAGGCGACCTGCATTCCTTGGCTTGTGGCCCTCTTCCTTCCTTACAGCTGTAACATCTTCAGATCTCCTGATGATTCTCTTCTTCTGACTGCCTCTCTGACTTTTAAGGGCACTTAGGATTACATTGAGCTCACCCCCGCAGATTCCAGGATGGTCTCCCTAGCTCAAGTTCAGCTGATTAGCAATCTTATTTCCATCTGCATCCTTCCTTCTCTTTCGCCAGGGAAGATAGCCTATCCACTGGTTCTGAGGATTGGACCGGGACATCTTTGGAGGGGCCCCAATGCTGCCTACCATCTTTAAATAAACTTACAGACAACTTTGAACCCCCAGCTGGTGCAATTGAGGGGACATTTCATCCGACTCAGAATTGGAGCTCCCTCCTGTCACCTCACAAGGACGAGCGAGGCCCACAGGACCCCAGGGGCATGGCGGGAGGGCAACTCTTCTCCTACCCCTGTGCTAACATCATGGTGGCGTTGCTCAAGAGATGGGTTCCCTGCAGGGTGCCTTTCAATCCTGTAGCACTGGCCAGTCTAGGAACCCCAGCAGAGGACACCCAGCTGCCCTGAGGCCCCCAAGAACCCTTCCTTGTCTTCACAGACACTCTCCTCTCTCCCCCACCTGCTTTGGGACCTCCAGCAAAATCTGTCCAGTGAGCCAGGAGTGTTTCAAGATGGGGATCCCCTTCCTCTAGACACACACGCTTTGCACTTTTAATGGAGCAAAAATCCCTGAGGTAAGACTTCCAAAAGCCCTGACTACTCGCTTGGAAATGGGGTGGAGGGGAGAAAAACACAGAGAAGGAAACATACATTAATACCTCAGAAATGTCTCGGGCCACACCTTTCGCCCAGTTTTGCCTGGGGCCCGTCTCTGCACCATAAATGCCTCATTACAACCCTGCCTGGGGCACTCTTCCCGTTTGGACGGCGCTGATCCGCTGCTCTCTCAGCCCTGGGCAGGAGACAGCCCCCCCACCCGTGGCTGGCTGCAATGATCGTAAATGCCCAGGCCAGGCCGGGCACGTCAGAGCCTCCCCGGGGAGCGGGACGGTGTTTACACGGCTGGTAAGGAGGCTGGCCCCAGCGTGAGAAGAGGCCTGTTTGGAGTAGAACGCCCGGAAGGATTTATGGAGGGCCGGCTGCTGAAATAGAGCAGTCATGAAGGAGAGAGGTGGGCAGCGGTTGGAAGCGGGAATATTTAGTAATGGCATGGGCACAAACATCGGGTAGGGAGGGCCTTCCTAGAATGTACTGGTTTCTATTTGCTTTGTGGGGGAGGAGAGTCTGCTGCCTTTTTTGGGAAAGGGGGATAAAAAGATGTGAATTTAGTGCTTGTGAGAGGCAGACGAAAGCCCTGGAAGGAGAAGTCCTTAACTCGGCCCCAGAGGCACAGGTGGGCCTGGCTGGGACCCCGTGCCCTGCTGTGGGACCGAGGCCTGGGGGCGGGGTGGGGGGTGGGGGGGAGCCTGCAGGGTGGACGGCCGCTAGAGACCCGCCTGCACGAATCATGCCGCCCCAGAGCCAGTGAGCGAGACTTCTGATGTTTCTGTCTAGTTTGTATTTCACTTCACCTGCGAAGACCAGCAAGCGAAGTTTTTATTCTTTCCCTTTTAGGATTTATTTTAAAATTCTGAACACTCTTGAAAGGTCTTTGCCTTAGAGTCTAAGGCGGATAGATTCTCATATGTGCTCCTTGAGCATATTTACGAACTCTTTCTGAAGTTTTTGTTACTTTTATGCATTGACTTAACTTTACCCGAAGCCTGGGTAGCTGCCTCAGAAACTATTTCCCTCATAACTTGCCCAAATTGGAAGCCCTAAGTGTTGCGGTTTGTTGTTTGTCTCTACCCAGCATCCCTTGCTCGGGGGAAGAGCCCTCCTCCCTCACCCATACGGTCCTGCTGGCCTGTCAATCATGGACTCTCATTTGCCTTCAAAGAGATGGGCGTAAGACCCAGGGCAGACACGCTGATTGGTCAGGAGTAGACACATGACCCAGTCTTGGCCAATCATAGGACCACTTCCTCTGGACACAATGATTCGGTTGAATACAGGACCCAAACAAGGGCAAAGAGAGTTCCTTCCCGGAATGGCTACCCATTAATTTGAAGAGAGGTTGGGTTTCTAATGGAACTATTAAGCTGGGCCATCTGGGCCATCAGGGCCATCTTGCCTGGCCATAGTAGGGAGCCCATGTGGAGGAGGAGATAAACGAGCTATGGCACAGGAAGGGAGAATGGGGACAGGGAGGCAGAAGGATCCAAAGTCGTCATTTGTGCCGTGGGATGAAGCTGAGCTTGGACTCAGTAACAGTCCTGGACTTTTTAGTTCAGGGACATTCCCTTTCGGTGTTTAACCTATTTTGAGTTGGGTCTCCATCATTTACAACCCGAAGTTCCTGACACATTTAGCAAATACATTTTGTAAATCAGAAAGATATTCTGGATCTCCAAATGATCATTTAGCATACTGTTTTCCTCATTTGGTTTCTTCACTCATAACGGCTCAGAGCTCCATTTGCCATGCGCGTTCCTAACTCAGGGGCTACCGAGCCCTCCTCGTGGGTCCTGTAGCGTTGAGAGACCAGACGATTGCTGTCCCGCCCACACCCCCAAGTCCTTGCCCCAGCTCTTTTGGCCAGCATATGCAGCTGAGGAGCAGCTTGGGGGAGCCCGCCTGATGCTGATAGTGGAGTGCCCAGAATGAGAAGAGAAGTCCGTGCCAACGTGCTGTGCCCTGATGTTCCCAAAACTGGCCCCAGAAGGGTGCAAAAGAAGGTGCCTCACCAGGAGGCAGTATAGTGTAGTGGTTAAGGAAGAGCATGGTTTGGGGGGCCGGAGAAATGGTGGTCCAATCCCAGATTTACCAGTGGTGCAGGGTTGGCCCTGTTCCCTGTTTCCTGTGCCTCAAAACTGTACCTGTTCAATGGGGCTGATAAGACTATCTACCCCACAGGGCTGGGCTGAGGGTTCAGTGAGTTGTTATTGTTACTAACTGAACCCCAGAGCCCAGAAGCAGGATAGGTAGCGCAGAATCGCACCAAATGATGACGGTCCAGTTCAGCCCTTTCCCATCTGTGAATCACGGAATGCCTCTCGGCACGGGTTTCCTGCCTGAGATGGGAGGATGGTCACACCTTCTTTACCGGAACGTGTGAGCGCAGGATGGAACCGTGCTGTAAGATGGACATGCAGGGTAAGTACTCAGGACACATCAGCAATCAGCTCTCAAGATAGCTCCTTCCCGACAGATTAGCATTGAGCCACCCCGGCTGTCTTTGCCAAGAGCAAACTTCTCCCAAGCACCAGGCGTGGCCAGGGGAGCTCCACCTGAGATGGGGCGTCAGAAATTCTGCTTCTGGCACAGTCCCCAACCCTCGCATGCAGTGGCACGCCCACACGCATGGGGATGCCTGTACCGGGGGCCTCCTCCTTTTCAGGGACCAGTGATTGCTCGGACAGCTGGTTCCGACATTTCCTACTTGCTAATTACCTATTTTAATTCACATAAAATATCCTGATGCCTTGCTCAGAGGGCTTCTTCATGAACTGTGTCACATAACACTCTCTCCTTTTCTAGGTAAGGGAATACATTTCCTTGAAACTTTCCTGTTCTCTACAAAGGTATCTATTTTGAAGGGTTCAGTTAACTTAGAGTCTAGAAATAAACCAATATAATTAATTTTTATGTAATGGGCTTAAAAGCAATGAAATTTTACCTTTAACCAACTGTCTTTTGATCTGATATTTATTTGCTACTTTAGACATTGCATGGTTTTCGATGTGCTATCATTATGGTAAGATGATTTGGCACAGTGTATTTTATTCTGTCCCTCCGAGAAATGCTGATCCTCTGGAAACAAATGATTAAATTTGTATATTTTTAAAGAAAACCAATAGGCTTTTTAGTAGCCATAAAGCTAAAAAAAAAAAAAAAAAAAAAAAAGATAAAAGAAAACCCAAATAAATATTGAAATATTTGGACATGCCTGTTAACCACTTTTTTTCAAGGATGAAAAGTATGATGAATTGGTAGAAGTAATGGTATTTCTAAACAATGTTAGTTGAGAGGGTAGGAAATCATAGTCTAAACCTAGACTTGCGAAAGGAGGAAGAGCGGAATCAGTGGAGAAGGCAGGTGGTGGTCTACAGACAGGGTGCTGGTGCTCACAGTGGCTCACCTTGGCACAGGGGAACCCTTTGCCGACCTGCCCTCCACCTTGATGGGCAGGCAGACCCAGAAGTGAATGAAAGTTCCATTCAAATGGCTCTTTTCATCCTGGAATCAAAAAAGACTGCTCAGAGCCCAGGTCAACGAGCCGTGGTGTAACCGCAGACAGGCAGCCACCTCTGAGACGAAACACAAACCCAAGTTCTTGCCAGAATATTCCACGAAGGGGATGGGCAGCCACCGCACACATTTCCAAGTAGCCATGTGCTGATTTCTAATGTTTCTATACCTATGCTAGATGTTTTGACTTTGTGTTCGATTTAGCGCTTTATCCCAATCTGCCTTGTGTTTGTCACTGTTTTGTATCTCTGGGTTTTCTCCCCCAGCCTGGTTGGGAGGCAGGATGGGGCGCTGCAACCAGCTTGGGTTGTACAGCCGAACAGACTAGGGTCCGAAACTCAGCTGAGTGTGTTAGACACCAAGAAGAATTTAACACATCCTAACTATCTATGTGTTTGAAAATTTTACTTTTAACATCCTTACTGGACCTCAGTTTCCTTATCTATGAAGTAATACTAACACCTGCCTCAGACATTTGTTGTGAGGTTTAAATGAAATAACCCAGAGAAGGTGCCCAGCACACAGGTAGGCTCTTCGTAAGTTCTTGATACGTATCAGCTATTATTATTTGTATTTTTATCATCGTAGCTGGAATACATGTGTAGCCTTCTGAGGTATTAAAGGCCCTACTTTCAAGAACAGTAGTCGCTCTCAAGCTTCTTGCATAATATGAAGAAAATGAGCCTCATTAAAAAATAATTCCCAGACTTCTTGGGAAGATGGTGGAATAGGAAGATCCTAAGCTCACCTCATCCCGCAGACACAGCTGGATCACACCCACATCAGTATAAATAACCCAGAAAATGACCCAAAAACTGGCAGAACAAACACTCCACAGCTAAATGTAGAGAAGAGGCCACAGTGAAGAGGGTATGAAGTGGGGAGGCCCAGTCGGGAGTTAAATGGATCCACGGGACTGTCTGTGGAGGGAGGAGTACCTTGGGTGCAGAGAGGGGAGAGAAACAGACCCTCACACCAGGGACCCCATAACATTTGGCTTTGAAAACCAGAGAGGCCAAATTTCATCAGTTCTTGCAATCAGTGGGGCTTAAAAGTTAGTGGGCTCAGCTCTGGGAGAGCCAGGAGGGCTCTTAAAGAGGCAGCACAACAAGCAGCCCCACAGATGTACAGCATAGGAGTAGCAGTTTGAAAAACACCTGGGACATACGGGAGGGAGATCTGTTTACTAATCTCAGAGCATGTCCTGGAGGGGCAGGGATCTTTGGGAGACTTCTCCAAGGACAAAGGAGCTGGCAGGTACCATTTCCCTCGCCCTCTGCCCAGCCTAGACACACAGACACCTGCAAGAACCAGCATGGCACCAGCATTCATTACCTAACTTGCTAACAGCACACCCTACCTCGTGATCCCCTGCAGATACACCCCCTCCAGCAAGGCCTCTGCTACAGGTTCCCTCCCATAGTAGACCTGAACAAATATTGCTAACACCAGGCACCCTGCCCTCATGTTCTCCTGCAGACCTGCCCACTCCATTATGCCCTTGGTCGGAGCCCATCCAAAGCAGGGCAACAAGGCTGGCAGTGTGCAAGCAGCCCCAATAAGAACAAGAACTACTCCAAAGTTGCTCCCGCCCTGGGGAGAAGGGAAGATAACCACACATACCAGTCAGACCTTGACCCCAGTGGTGGGCTGGGGACAGACATCTGATTGACTGCAGGCCCTGTCCACCAACAAAATCTCCTCAGGGGATAAAATAAGGAAAATGCCCTGCAGTTCAGGACTACTGCATCTCTGAAAAATGTCTAGTCTGACTCAGCTCAAGCCCAAGACGGACCCATGTTGGCCCTTTAGCAACACAGGGACCAAACTCTGCCCACAACAGGCAAAGAGAGCCATTGTAGATGACGGGACTGAAAGCAAAAGCAGCTCAGCCACAATAGCAGGGTAAATGCAACACACAGAGGAGACACCCCTGAAGCGCTAGGTTCCAGTGAGCAGGGGACACCACACTGCAGAGCACTATAGGATCTCCTCTCCATACGACCACCACTTTGAGAGCAGGAGATGGAGCTGACGTTCCTAACACGTAGAAAAAGACAAGGAGTAGAGAAAATGAGGAGACAGAGGAATATATCCCAAATGAAAGAATAGAACAAAACCATTAAATGAAACAGAGATAAGTAATATGCCTGATAGAGAATATAAAGTAATGATCATAAAGAGACTCACTGGACTTGAAAAAAGGGTGGAGGACCTCAGTGAGACCCTTAACAAAGAGGAAACCTAAAAAAAAAAAAAAAAAAAAAGACAACAAACAAACAAAAACCAGAGATGAAGAACTCAATAACTGAAATTAAAAATACACTAGAGGGAGTGAATAATAGACTAGAGGAAGCAGAAGAATGGATCAGGGACCTGGAGAACAAAGTAATAGAAAGAAATCAAGCTGAACAGGAGAGAGAAAAAAATATATAATAAAAAGTAAAAATAGACTTATGGAACTCAGTAACTCCACCAAGCATAATAACATTTGCATCATAGGGATCCAAGAAGGAGAAGAGAGTAAAAAGGGGGCAGAAAATTTATTTGAAGAAATAATAGCTGAAAACTCCCCAAATCTGGGAAAGGAAACAGAAATCTAGATCCAGGAGGCACAGGGAGCCCCCAATAAAATCAACCCAAGGAGGTCCACACCAAGACACGTAATAACTAAAATGGCAAAAAGTAGTGATAAAGAAAGAATTTTAAAAGCAGCAAGAGGGATGCATGGCTGGCTCAGTCAGTGGAGCGTGCAACTCTTGATCTTGGGTTTGTGAGTTTGAGTTGCACATAGGGTGTAAAGATTACTTAAAAACAAAAAATCTTTAAAAAATAGTAAAAGCAGCAAGAGAAAAGAATACAGTTTCATACAAGGGAAACCCCAGAAAGCTATCAGCTGATTTTTCAGCAGAAACTTTGCAGGCCAGAAGAGAGTAGCATGATATATTCAAAGTACTGAAAGGAAAAAAAAAAAAAAAAAAAACTGCAGCCAAGAATCCTCTATCCAGCAAGGTTATCATTCAGAATAGACAAAAAGAGAAACAGTTTCCTAGACAAACGAAAGTTAAGGGAATTCATGACCACTAAACCAGCCCTACAAGAAATGTTGAAGGGGACTCCGAGTGAAAGGGAAAGACCATAAATAAGAGTAAGAAAACTAGGAAGCACAAAAGCAATAAAAATAAGTGTATCTATAAAAATCAGTCAAGGGATTCACAAAAGAAAATGATGTAAATTATGACACCATATGCCTGAAACATAGGCAAGAGAGGAGTAAAAAATGGGTTCAAACTTAAGCAACCATCAACTTACTATAGACTGCTATATGCAGAAGGTGTTGTATACAAACCTATTGGTAACCACAAATCAAAAACCAGTAATATATATGCAAAAAATTAAGAGAAAGGAATCCAAGCACATCATGAAAGAAAACCAACAAACCACGAGAGAAGAGAGCAAGAGAAGAAAGGAATAGAGAAGAACTACAAGCAACCATAAAACAAGTAACAAAATGGCAATTAGTACATACCTATCAATAATCACTTTGAATGTGGGATGCCTGGGTGGTGCAGTCTTTTAAGCATCTGACTCTTGGTTTTGGCTCAGGTTGCGCTCTCAGGGTTGTGAGATCAAGCCCTGCATCAGGCTCTGTGCTGAGCACAGAGTCTGCTTACATTTCTCTCTCCCTCTCCCTCTGCCCCTCCCTATCTCATTCTCTCTCAAATAAATAAATAAATAAATAAATAAATCTTCAAAAATAAATAAATACAATAAAATAAAATAATCACCTTGACTGTAAATGGACTAAATGCTCCAATCAAAAAATATAGGGTGACAGGGGCGCCTGGGTGGCTCAGCCGTTGAGCGTCTGCCTTCGGCTCAGGTCATGATCTCAGGGTCCTGGGATCGAGCCCCGCATCGGGCTCCCCTGTTTGGCGGGGAGCCTGCTTCTCCCTCTCCCTCTACTGTTCTCCCTGCTTGTGCTCTCTCGCTCTCTCTGTCAAATAAATAGATAAAATCTTTAAAAAAACAAAAAAAAAACCAAAAAAACATAGGGTGACAGAATGGATAAAAAAGCAAGACTCATCTATATGCTGCCTACAAGAGACTCATTCAGACCTAAAGACACGTGCAGATTGAAAGTGAAGGAATGGAAAAACTATCATGCAGATGGAAGTGAAAAGAAAGCCGGGGTAGCAATAATTATATAGGACAAAATAGACTTTAAAACAAAGACTGTAACAAGAGACAAAGAAACATGTATATTATCATAAAGGGAACAATCCATCCAGAAGATAGAGCAATTGTTAATATTTTTGCACCGAACATGGGAGTACCCAAATAAATAAAACAGCTAATAACAAACAGAAAGGATGTAATCCACAGTAATACAATAATAGTAGGGGACTTTGATACGCCACTTACATCAATAGATACATCATCCAAACAGAAAATCAACAAGGAAAGAGTGGCTTTGAATGACACTTTGGACAGATGGATCTAACAGATATATTCAGAACATTCCATCCTAAAACAGAATACACATTCTTGTCAAGTGCACATGGAACATCCTCCAGAATAGGTCATATATTAGGCCACAAAACAAGTCTCAACAAATTAAAAAAGATTGAAGTCATGCCATGCATCTTTTCCAACCACACCACACTATGAAACTATACATCAACCACAAGAAAAAATCTGAAAAAAACACAAATACATAGAGGTTAAATAACATGCTACTAAACAATGAATGGGTCAACCAAAAAATCAAAGAGGAAATAAAAAAAAAATACATGGAGACAAATGAAAATGAAAACACACTGGTCCAAAATCTTTGAAGTTTATAGCAATACAAGTCTACCTCAAGAAACAAGAATCTCAAATAAGCAACCTAATCCTACACCTAACGGAGCTAGAAAAAGAGCAACAACAACAACAAAACCCAAAACCAGCAGAAGTAAGGAAATAATAAAGATTAGAGCAGAAATAAACAAAATATAAACTAAAACAAAACAAAAATACCCCAATAGAACAGGTCAATGAAACCAGGAGCTGGTTCTTTGAAAAGATCAACAAAATCGATAAACCAGACTCATCGAACAAAAAAGAGGACTCAAATAAACAAAATCAGAAATGAAAAAGGAGAAATAACTGACATCACAGAAATACAAAGGATTATTACAGAATATTATGAAAAACTATATGCCAACAAACTGGAAAACTTAGAAGTAATGGATAAATCCTAGAAACATACAACCTCCCAAAACTGGATCAGGAAGAAATAGAAAATTTTAACAGACTGATTACCAGCAATGAAACTGAATCAGTAATCAAAAAACTCCCAACAAACAAAAGTCCAGGACCAGACAACTTCACAGGAGAATTCTACCAAACATTTAAAGAATTAATACCTATTCTTCTCAAACTATTCCAAAAAATAAAAGAGGAAGGGAACCTTCCAAGTTCATTCCATGAGGCCAGCATTACCCTGACACCAAAACCAGATAAAGACACACAGAAAAAGAGAACTATAGGCCAATAGTTCTGATGAACATAAATCCAAGAATCCTCAACAAAATATTATCAAACTGAATCCAATAGTACGTTAAAAAAAATCATTCACCATGATCAAGTGAGATTTATTCCTGGACTGCAAGTGTGGTTCAATATTTGCAAATCAATCAATGTGATGCATCACATCAATAAGAGAGAGGATGAGGATAAAAACCATATGATCATTTCAATGGATGCAGAATAAGCATTTGAAAAAGTACAACATCCATGCATGATAAAAACCCTCAGGAAAGTAGGTTCAGAGGGAGCATACTTCAACATACCTCAGCCATATATGAGAAACCCACAGCTAGCATCACACTCAATGGTAAAAAAAACAAGAGCTCTTCCCTTAAGCTCAAGAACAAGACAAGGATGTCCACTATCACCGCTTTTATTTAACATAGTACTGGAAGTCCCAGCCACAGCAACCAGACAACAAAAAGAAATAAAAGACCTCCAAATTGCTAAGGAAGAAGTAAAACTTTCACTATTTGCAGATGACATACTATATATAGAAAACCCTAAAGGCACTGTGAAAAAATAACCTGCTAGAACTGATAAATGAATTCAGTAAGGTCACAGGATACAAAATCAATATACAGAAATCTGTTGTGTTTCTATGCACTAATAATGAAGTAGCAGAAAGAGAAATTAAGAAAATAATCCCATTTTACAATTGTACCAAAAGAATAAAATACCTAGGAATAAACTTAACCAAGGAGGTGAAAGACCTGTACTCTGAAAACTATAAAACAATGGTGAAAGAAACTGAAGATGATATTAACAAATGGAAAGATACTCCATGCTCATGGCTTGGAAGAAAAAATATTGTTAAAATGTCCCTACTACCCGAAGTAATCTACAGATTTAATGCAATCCCTATCAAAATACCAACAACATTTTTCACAGAACTAGAACAAAGAAGCCTAAAATCTGAGTAGAACCACAAACAACCCCGAATAGTCAAAGCAAACTTGAAAAAGAAGAACAAAACTGGAGGTATCACAATCCCAGATTTCACAATATTCTACAAAGCTGTAGTAATCAAAACAGTATGGTACTGGCACAAAAACAGACAAATAGATCGACAGAACAGAATAGAGAGCCCAGAAATTAGCCCATAATTATATGGTTAATTAATCAACAAAGGAGGCAAGAATATGCAATGGGAAAAAGACAGTCTCCTCAACAAATGGTGTTGGAAAAACTGGACAGCTACATGCAAAAAAAAAAAAAAAAAAAATGAGACTGGACCACTCTCTTACACCATTTACAAAAATAAATAAAAATGGATTAAGGGCATAAATGTGCGACTGGAAACCATAAAAATCCAAGAACAGAGCACAGGCAGTAATCTCTCTGATGTTGGCTGTAGCAACATTTTACTAGATATGTCTCCTGAGGCAAGGGAAACAAAAGCAAAAATAAACTATTGGGACTCCATCAAAATAAAAAGCTCTGCACAGAAAAAGAAACAACCAACAAAACTAAAAGACAACCTATGGAATGGGAGAAGATATTTGCGAATGACATATCTGATAAAGGGTTAGTATCCAAACTATATAAAGAACTTATACAACTCAACACCCAACATACAAATCATCCAATTAAAAAATGGGCAGAAGACATGAACAGACATTTCTCCAAAGAAGACATCCAGGTGGCCAACAGACACCTGAAAAGATGCTCAACATCACTCATCATCAGGGAAATGGAAATCAAAACCACAGTGAGATATTACCTCACACCTGCTAAATGGTTAAAACCAAAAACACAAGAAACAGTAAGTCTTGTGAGGATGTGGAGCAAAAGGAACCCTCCTGCACTGTTGGTGGGAATATAACTGATGCAGCCACTGTGGAAAACAAAAAATCAAAAATAGAATTACCATATGATCCAGTAACTCCACTAGTGGATATTTACTCAAAGAATACAAAAACACTAATTCAAAAGGATATATGCATTTCTATGTTTATAGCAGCATTAATTACAATAGCCAAATTATGGAAGCAGCCCAGGTATCCATTGATAGGTGAATGGATAAAGAAGATATATTATATATATGTATAAAATACACACACAATGAAATACTGCTCAGTGATAAAAAGAATTGCAACAGCATGGATGGAGCTAGAAAGTATAATGCTAAGTGAAATCAGTCAGAGATGAATATCATGATTTCACTCATATGTAGAATTTAAGAAACCAAACAAAAAAACAAAGAAAAAAAAAAAGACAAACCAAAAAACAGACTCTTAACTATAGAGAATAAACTGATGGTTACCAGAATGGAGGTGGGAGAGGGGTTGAAATAAGTGATAAGGATTAAGAATACACTTATAATGATGAGCATTGAGTAATGTATAGAATTGTTGAATCACTACATGGTGCACCTGAAACTAACATAACACTGTATGTTAACTATACTGGAATTTAAAAATAATAAGTCCTACATCATTACAGTTCCACACCAAGAGGAGATGAGAATTTCTTTAAGCTTGAACACAATAGGGGTACAACAATTGAAAATGTAGAAATAAAATAAACATCCGTCTGGAGCTCCTACCTAGCATAATGAAAAAGTCAAGGAGGGAAGCATATGCGAGAGCGATTTTATTTAAAATAAATTATAATCATTCTGATCCCATGCTCTCCCCTGTGTCATACAGGTGCTGGTCAGTTTCAGAAACCCCTCCTGAAGAAAGTTCCTTTTGATTCCTTGGTCATTCATTGGAATTCCATTACAGGTGGTTAGGTGTTGGTGCCCTGCTCAGTTTTCTCTCAGAAATCCTTCAAATTTCCCAGTGGCTGGCCCCACAACTTTCTGCCTACTCTTTAACAATAGACAAACCTAGAGTCACTTTAAGTTACAACTTGGAAGCGTCCAGGCCAGGACATTAGTCACTATTTTAATGTTCATTCAAAGCTGAGACTTCTCCCCTTTTGGCAGCTAAGGACAGAGTGACCACATATCAGGGGTTGTCTAGAACAGTCCTGGTTCATGCCTATTGTCCTGGCATCCTGTCTTTTTTAGCATATGTCCTGGATCTCCCATTTTTAACAAGGGAGTATTAGCAATAGTTGCATTTAAAGAAGCTGATATCGGTTTGATAGATCTCCCTTTGGGACTTTTCCATTCTTCTGGGGTCTCTACTAGAAGCATGCATGACTCATGCACAATGAATAGTGTTCTCACTTCAACACAATATGAAAAAACTGAAAGTTGAGTGAAACTCTTTCTCAACCCTCCCCAGACTCAGCATTAGCTAACACCTTTGTGTCACGGACAGCATACAGGGTGCTAATGGAATAGTGTGCACACATAAGCATTTAGGGACAGGTGGCTCCTTTCATTCTCAAACAGTGATGGGAAAACAATCAATGCTGTTGTGTCAACCAGCCACTTGGTATACCGGCAAGCTATACCATGGTGGGTGCTAAGTCACAAAGCTTCTGGTCTTTCCTGGGCAGAGTCAGTGTAATGTGGAAAATAATAGGTTAGGTGTGAGAGAAGAAATATGTGTAGAAAATAGAAGCTGTGATCCTGTTGGAGAGCATTCAGAGAATAATCTGGAATCTGGAAGTTTGTGCTATGGTGGTATTATTCCTTATTATACTATATACATTTATAACTATTACTAATTGGTAATGCTTTGTATGTGTGATAAACCTTTTCAGCAACAATGCCCTCAAAAACAATGTAAGTGCATGTTTAATGAAATGTTAAGTATTGAATTTTCATTCCTTCAGAAATTAGACAATGACTATATAACTTGCACAAAATATTTGTCGACATTTGTCATCCACTGGGGAGCTGCAGCAATATTATTGACCACATGAAAACCCAAAGACACCAATCAGCTGAAAAAGCACTAATATCCTTTACATTCAATGCAGCCAACTGCAGACAGAATTTTACATATCATTCTGTGAAGCATGACTTTTCATTTAGATCAAACGTCTTTCTTGTAAATTAATTTTGCATATTTTTGCTTCTCCATTTTCTTATGCGTGTGTAAAAAGTGAAACCATGGCTGTTAATGTGTGTTTAGCAGCAGCAGAAGTTGCAAACTGTCAGGTGAAGCCTGATTTACATCAGTGACATCAGATGCTTCAAACAGAATGCCAGGTAACTCTAGTAATAATTTAATATTTTTGTCTAATTTATGGAATCAGAGTCTCGTCTTTGGTGGTACATCCTGTCAACAGTGAAAGAGCTGACATTAGATGGATACTTTTATAAATCTTAATAAGAAGTTCAACATTGAAGATAAAATTATTTGTCTTTACAGTGATAAAAGAGTTACAAATTTTGGTAGAGCATAGAATTGTGGTGAAAATTAGTTTGAACTTTATGGAGGAGAAATGTATTGGAATTAATAGTGGTGTACAGGTAATTTATAAGTCATCTAAACAGGCTGAGACATTTTATTTTCAAAATAGAAGTGTTGGATATGTATTTATCTACCTATCTAGCTCTATCTATTACTAATTGAACTACAGAATTTTTGCAACTGAGATGATGCTGAGTACAAAAGCAATTCAGCACTGCAGTACGTGTTTAGGGTTTGCTTGTTTCATTCTTGCAATAGCCATGGGTAAAATTTTAGACATGTTAGAGCCTTTGAAGAAATATTTTATAATCAACCAAAATATCCTATAACGAAATTAAACTTTCCCAAAGATGAATCATCCAAATGTTGGTTGCATTTTGGTTGCACTTTGTTCCAAACCAATGATTCCAACAAATCAGTTGGAAATATTCAACCAAGTATTCCAGGAATGGAGAAAAAAAAAATCAGCTTTTGAAAGCTTTTTAGTCAACCGTGATGATCGAAAACAATGCTTGAAGCAGGAAAATATTACTTTTTTTTCTCCACAAAAGTAAGGGAGTCACAATGAGATGCCACTTCACACCCACTAAGATGGCTATAATAGTAATAAATAAATAAGTGGAAAATAGCAAGTGTCAGGGAGGATGTGGAGAAATCGGAACCCTTGTACATCGCTGGTGACTAAAATGGTAGAGCCACTGTTCAGACAGTTTAGCAGTTCCTCGAAAAATTAAATACAGAATTATCAGATGACTCAGAAATTCCACTTCTTACGTAAATACACAAAAGACTTGAAAACAGGTATTCAAGCAAACACTTGTACAGAAATATTCATAGCAGCACTATTCACCATAGCCAAATGGAAGAAACAACCCAAATGTCCTTCAATAGTTGAATGGATACACAAATATCCGTACAGTGGAATAGTATTCAGCCATAAGAAAAGAAAGATGAAAGGCGGATGAACCTTGAAGACATTATGCTCAGTGAAAGAAGCCAGAAACAAAGCTCACATATTGTATGATTCCATTCATATGAAATATCCAGAACAGGTAAATCCGTAGAGATCTGAAGTAGATCAATGGCCACCAAGGGCTGGGGGAAGGGGGAAATGACTGCTTAATGAGAATGAGTTTGCCTTTTGAGGTAATTAAAAACATTTTAGGACTAGATGGAGGTGATGGTTGCAGAACACTGTAAAAGGAGTAAATGTCACTGAAGTGTGCATTTTAAGTTTTCCTTTTTTTTTTTTAAGATTTTATTTATTTATTTGACAGAGAGAGAGATAGCGAGAGCAGGGACACAAGCGGGGGAGTGGGAAAGGGAGAAGCAGGCTTCCCGCTGAGCAGGGAGCCTGATGTGGGACTTGATCCCAGGACCCTGGGATCATGACCTGAGCCGAAGGCAGACGCTTAATGACTGAGCCACCCAGGCGCCCCTGAAGTGTGCATTTTAAAGCAGTGAATTTTATTTCAATTTTTAAGAAGCAAGGAGGAACCAAACACATTAAACATATAAATGGTGTGCATGATTTGGGGAGAGGCTCCTATTTTCTAGCAGAAGTTTGGTATCATGTTTGGTAACAGAATGGAGTATAATTGAAAAGACCTAAAATTTGCAGCACTTAAAGTTGATGAAGCATTAAAAACAAACATAAATAAAAATAATTTATTTGATTATTTTTGTCTTGTGCAAATACTTGTCAAAGAAATTTTCTCTGGATGAATGCAAAACGACAATAGCTGTGAAAATATTTTGGCTAAAATATTCACACATTTTGAATCCTGAGAAAATAGAATACTTCACAGAATTTGCTCTGAGGTTACCAGTTACCTGTAGAGAGGGTATTTTATCATTAAAACTATTATGGTCTATTAGAGAAAGCCCAGTTAAAGATGGCACCAATTTCAAACTTATTGTTTACAATAAATGGATACTACAATGCATGTTTAAGGATGGCTTCAATCAGTTTTATGAAAAAAAGACTATATTGAAAAATATACGCTATTAAAACAAGGTTGATAAAACTGATAAAAGTATGTGAATATGCATCAAGATGAATTATTCTGCCTATTTTTAATGTTCAAGTAGTCATCATGAAACAGTTTTATGTTTTTCTTTAATGTACAAATACAGATATCTAATTTCATTTTAAAATAATTGTATTTTAAAAGAGTTTTTAATAGAACTATTTTTATAATATAATAAAACCAATTAAATATTCCAGTTTGGATAGTCAATCATAGGGTCATACCAGGGAAGGCCTGGAAGACAGAAGAAGGGGACCTGGTTCATTTCTACTGCCTCTCTTCCCATCTTCCCTCTCACATTGGCTAAGCAAGGTGGAGGGAGGAGAAATAAAGGAGTCTTTGAAAAAAAGTCTTTACTTGACTGGATGGTTTGAGCTCTAGAAGATACTTCATGTTGACTTTCTCATGGACATTTTCATGGGCTTTTGAAGATTCGCTACACTGGGAACCTCTACTGAAGATCCCAATAAGTAGGCAGTATATATTCTTTGGTAACCACTTCCCACCTGGCTCTCCACCACCTCCATTTTCTCCCTCTCACTCTGTCTATAGGCGTGATGCTATTCTCACAGGTTGTCCTATTCGATTTAGAGCAAGATTTAAAATGGCTCCAGAAACAGCACAAACGTCCATCAATGGGAACTAGTTGAATAAGCTATGGTACACAATGGTTTCCAAATACTATGCAGTAGTAAAGAGGAATGAGGGAGATCTCTGTATAGACATATAAGGTAACCTTTAGGATATACTGTTAGGTGAAAAAAGCAAGGTGGAGAACAGTGTTTAAAGAATGTTATCTTTTGTGTAATAAAAGGGTAAGGGGATAAAAATATGTGTGTAATTGCATTAAACTTCAAGAAGAAACACTAGAGAGATAAAGTAAAAACCATTAAAATGGTTTCCTGTGGAAAAGGGGAACAAAGAGGGTCAAAGTGTAACTATGAATGTACCTTGGCAGAGTTATGACTTCAGAGTCATGTATTTATTTTACATGATTCAAAAACAAAGTTAAATCAAGATGGTGAAAATCAGCCCCACAAAATTGAAAACAAGTAGAAATGACTGGTATAACTTTTTTGTACTGGTGGCATAACCATCTAAAGACAAAAATTGCTTCAAGAAACTTCAAAACACATCACATTGACTGTACAGCTCGTTGCACACGAGCATGAAGGTACTAAATGCCACTGACCTATACATTTAAAAATAAAATGTTAAAATAATAAGTTCCATGTTATGTGTATTTTCCCAGCATAAAAAAACAAATACATATTTCTTTTTAGAATTGTAGAAAACACAGGAAACTAAAAAAGGAGAAAATAAGCCATCAACATTCCTACTATTTAGAAGGGAAAAAAAAGTGTTTGCTATCTGAAAAGGCCTGGAAGCAATGACAAGCCAATAGCAAGAGCACCCCTAGTGCCCAGACTGTGGTCTCTAAATACCGTTTCGCACTAAAAGGAACTTGGGCTCCTAAGAGAAATGGTTGATTCTAGGTCTACTGCAATACTCAGAGATTGCTACAGTCATGTGTAAAGGACACAAGAGAAACTTGAATGAATTCAAGCTGGCCAAATTTAGGACAATTTTTACATCAAAATAATAATGACTGTGGTTAATTATAACATGTTGAATGAATACGTAATCATTGGTAATAGAAGTCAATGAACAGAAAAAAAAGAGGAAGCTCTTCTTTCAATAAAAATGTCAGCTAATGTAGAGGTGTAAAATTAGAAAATCACCATTGTACAAACCCCAGTGTAGCAACTGATTCAGACAATGGTCTTAAATGGCTGGTAAAACCATAGGGGAAATGTTGTAGGGGACGGAATATTTGCATGATATCAAAGCATTACTCTATGGGTTATTTGCTAATTTCAAAGGAAAAAAGATATCTTCATAGTGAGAGTTCTGGAGGTGACCATCTTAATGAATAATCAAGCTTAACATCACTAACAGCAGAACGACTTGACATTACTGGCCCTCTGGTATGACGCAATTTGAAAAAAAAGCAAATGCCTGGGGCGCCTGGGTGGCTCAGTCGTTAAGCGTCTGCCTTCGGCTCAGGTCATGGTCCCAGGGTCCTGGGATCGAGCCCCGCATCGGGCTCCCTGCTCAGCGGGAGGCCTGCTTCTCCCTCTCCCACTCCCCCTGCTTGTGTTCCTTCTCTCACTCTGTCTCTGTCAAATAAATAAATAAAATCTTTAAAAAAAAAAAAAAAAAAAAGCAAATGCCTAAGAGTTTCTTACCAAAAAATAAAAGAAAAAACAAAAATAAAAAATACCTAACCTAAACATGACCAAGCCTCTAGACTTAACTTCCAGATGACAGAAAACACAGGAAGCAGATAAATAAGTTCAAGTTCAGTGACGGCATGAGGAAGCAATTAGACAAATGGAGAATCTGGGATATTCTATTTAAGAAAAAAAAAAAGAAGAAGAAGCCTGAATGCTTGAAAAAAATCAGTGTCACCCAGCACTCATATGGTCTCCAAATACCACTGCCCACTGAAAGGAAACAGAAATCTTTAGAGAATTGGTCACTTCCAGGTCTAGGGCAGGAAAGTCATCAGAAGAACCTGGAATTTGTTCCAGAGAGTAGAGAAGCCATCAGTCTATTAGGATCATGTTAAAAGAGCTCAGGAACCACCTTGAAGAATCTCCCACTGGCCCACGTTGGGAAAATTTGAGCAATCATAAGAATAAAGCTGCAATGAATGGGAAAACACCAAATAAGCTAAAAAATCAGTAAGTTCATGATAATATGTTTTAAAATCACTGATCACCACTGGATTTTGCTAGAACCCAACTCGTGACTCTAAAACATGATTAAGGCAAGGGTTAATGCATTTTATACTATCTTTCTTTTATAAAATTTATTTCAAAGCTACTAAGTAGTTTGTGATGGTACCTTCTTTGCAGATGTATTCCAGCTATTTGCAGAAAGAATGATGGAACTATCACCATTGTGAATCCCCTAGTGAAATAGTGGACGTAGGTAATGGATCAATGGCTTCTAAATCTACAAAGAGAAATGCTGATGAGGAACTTTGTAATGATTGATTGGGATGGCAGACCTGACCCCACTGATCAATCTTAGTATCAAAAAGAGGTAACAGGATATAAGAGATGCGACAGAAAGTACACAGGAAGTATAATGCTACAAATAAGTAGCCATTAAAAACAACAGAGAGAAAAGGAACTTCTAGATTAAAAGAGTCTAAGGAGACATAAGCACCTCATGCAATGTGTGGACATTGTTTGGGTCCTGATTCAAACAAGGTCACTGGGGAAAAAATTCAGGAAATTTGAATACTGACCCATATTAAGGATGGAGGGAGGGAGGAAGGGAGAAAGGGAGGGAGAATGGGGGAGGTTAGGAACACTTTCTTCAAGCACATTCTTCTGCAGAGATAGAATACATCCAACTGATCTCCTTGAGCTCCTCAAGACACAGTTTGAAACCCGGAGGGGTCTCTGGGAAGAACATGGCTAAATGGGCTTAAAGAACACCAGGATCTACCTTAAGCACAAGAGGTCCTGCCTCCCTCCGTGCCCCCTCAACCAGGCAACAAGATTCATTCCAGTGCCAAACCCTACCCATTATATCTCAGTCCCCAAATCGTTTCCCCAGGAAATCCAAAAGATGTGCCCTGAAGCTTTAGTTTCAAGAGCTGTCACTTTCAAGGCTCTACCATGTGGTCACATGGTCTGTAAAGTTTACAAAACAAGAGCTAAACCACCACTGGTTAAGACCCCTGCCTCTCTCCACTCTGACTCTACCTCCCTCCCACTTTTCCTGATGTTAGCATTGGAATGGGCAGGGTGAAGCTGAGTAGGGAAGTCTTTGGTTGGGGTTTAGTGGGACGTACATGTATATTCGGTTTTCAGTTATTTCCATTCGTAGAGGAGTTACTCCTAGGTACAGCAAAGGCTTCCAGAGATACTTTCACTTCCCACTCCGCTGATTTAACTGCCAGACAGAGACTGGAAGGAACAAAGCCAGAGGTCACATATGATGTAAGGGTGTCCTACAGCACCTGGAACCAAAAGTCTGTAGGTAGTCCAAGAGAAGCAAGGTTTGAAATGCACAGAAATTCTGAAGTGCCCTGGAAGCTAGTCAGTGGAAAATTCTCCCAAATCTTACAGATCATAAATAAAACTTAATGGAGATTTCCCCAAATCTACCACAATCCTCACGCTGCACATGACTTCAATGAAAATGAGTTGTAAAGCTGAAGGAAAACAGTTCACAACTAGCAATAATAAAAAATAAATTTTCATCAACCAATGTTAGCGTAATGACTACGTTATCTTTCTATAGTCTATATAGAAAACATATCACAAACTGCTACCATACGGAAGTGTGATTAAAGAGTATGCAGGTGAAAGATGTCCCCTAGGTATGTCAGAAAGTTAGTTAATGAAAATGTTATGCGTTTGGGGGGAGAGGAGGTTTTATATTGTAGTATTTGCAGCTTAAAAATTTTGTAATTTGTCATCATTTATTTCTCATTCTAAATAAATATTCTCTTTTAAGCCTAATTTTATATTTTTAATTTTGTGCTTTTTTTCATAAAGATGACCCTTCCTTATACAGCTTCAAGCCCTACAGAATTTGAATCCCTCCAACGATGCCTTTCTTGAACCCCAAAACTAGGTGGGGTTATCCTAGTAATGCTGTCAAAGCACCTCATATTTTTTCTTGACAGCTCTGACTATGGTTTGTAGTTATACATTCATCGTGGTGAAAATTTGATTGACACCTACCTCCCCCCACCCCCCGACCTTAAGTTCCACGAGGATAGGGACCACTTCCGGTATTGTTCCCAATTATATTCCCTGTTTTCCTGTGCTCTGCACAGTGCCTGGCACATAATAAATGCTCAGTACATATCTGTAGAATGAATTCATAAGGGGAGCCTGGGTGGCTCAGTCGGTTAAGCGTCTGCCTTCTGCTCAGGTCATGATCCCAGGGTCCTGGGATCGAGCCCCACATTGGTCTCCCAGCTCCACGGGAAGCCTGCTTCTCCCTCTCCCACTCCCCCTGCTTGTGTTCCCTCTCTCACTGTCTCTCTTTCTCTGTGTCAAATAAATAAATTTTAAAAAATCTTAAAAAAAAAAGAATGAATTCATAAATGAATATATAAACATGCCTGCTCTCCTTATCAACATTGAGTAATCTGTTGCTTTATTACTTGCCAGTTTCTCAAGTTCAACAGGTGGCCTACATTGTGAAGCTGGTAAAGTCTTGTCTTGACATGTTTTCTAGATATTAGCTGTTTCTATGTATCTATTTTTCAAAAGACGGTTTATCAAAAAACTTCATTTCATACTCATAATGTGTTACACTGCAGAGAAGTTTTTTCTACTTCATTACTTTAAAAGAAATGATACTTCTTTGGGACTTTATTTAAAAATATATTTTCTCTTTCATGTACTAAGCACTCTGTTTTCATAAATTTTGCTATAAATGTTCCTGAAATACTGTATTTTCATGTGTGAAAATTAGCTACATCAAAGGAATTAATTTAGGAACCTGAATCTCTTAGGAACCCAAGTAGTTCCAGCAATGTGTAAATGATGGGACCACTCACTAAGATGGGGAGAGAGGGACCCCTGGGTGGCTCAGTCGGTTAAGTGTCTGCTTTTGGCTCAGGTCATGATCCCGGGGTCCTGGGATCGAGCCCTGTGTCAGGTTCCCTGCTCAGCGGTGAGTCTGTTTCTCCCTCTCCCTCTGCCCCTCTGCCTGCTTGTGTGCTCTCTCTCTGTCAGATAATTAAATAAAATCTTTTAAAAATTTTTAACAAAAAATTAAATGGGGAGAGAAACACTCTGCAGGGTGGTTCTTAGGATCAGTGCAGAAAGGGAAGAGATGCTATGTCTGAAGGTGCTTTCAAAACTATGACATTAGTTGCAAATATTAGGCATTCATCCTCACCATTGTCATCAACATCATCATCATCACCATCAAAGCGTTTTACCAAGGCTTTGACATTATTAAATATATAACATACACCAACTCAAGGTAGGGACAGGAAAAAACCTTGGGAAAACATAATTCTGTATATTTATTACTTCTATTATAACATTTTACTGAAAATCATATTTTTGTTTAAATATAATTTTTTCTTCTCTAGAACAAAGATACGGTAATTTTGTCTGTTAGCAGCTCAATTTTTTAAAATTTAAAATCAAGAGTTCTTGGGGCGCCTGGGTGGCTCAGTCATTAAGCGTCTGCCTTCGGCTCAGGTCATGATCCCAGCGTCCTGGGATCGAGTCCCACATCGGGCTCCCTGCTCAGCGGGAAGCCTGCTTCTCCTTTGCCCATTCCCCCTGCTTGTGTTCCTGCTCTCGCTATCTCTGTCTCTGTCATTTAAAAAAAAATAAAAAATAAAATCAAGAGTTCTTGGAATAATTTTCCAGAAGCAATAACCCTTTTTTTTTTCAATTCATAGAATCCACTGTCGGTTTATTCTTTAGTAATTTTACATGAAAAGGAGATTTGATTTCTTCCAGTACCATTCCATCTTTCAATGTCTATTGCCAACTTGTGAGCTACAATATGGAATTATTTTCTGTATGAAAAAGTCTCTTTTTGGGGTGCCTTGGTGGCTCAGTCGTTAAGTGTCTGACTCCAGCTCAGGTCATGATTCCAGAGTCCAGGGATGGAGCCCCACATCAGGCTCCCTGCTCAGCAGGGAGTCTGCTTCTCCCTCTCCCTCTGCCCCTCCCCCTGCTCATGCTCTCTCTCATTGGCTCACTCTCTCAAATAAATAAATAAATTCTTAAA
The DNA here is from genome assembly GCF_964656455.1 of Halichoerus grypus. Classification (NCBI taxonomy): domain Eukaryota; kingdom Metazoa; phylum Chordata; class Mammalia; order Carnivora; family Phocidae; genus Halichoerus; species Halichoerus grypus. The sequence goes on along the minus strand of NC_135719.1, from coordinate 24,877,551 downwards.
AAAAAGAAAAAAGCCTCTTCTTGTTGAAAATGCTAACAATGGACTATAAATTTCAGGGTTGTCCCACTATAAATAATAGTAGGGGCACAATGTATGCCCGAATGCATGAAAACAAGGACGTTCCTATTCCTCACAATGTGAAACAGAAAGGGCTTTGAAAATGTTCCTTTTCCATATTAAAAATAAACACAATAACACAAATTTGACCCAAAATATTTCTGTTCAGCTCAGTTTGCTTACCCATCATTATGCATAAAACCCAACCAGGATTGGGGTCATTGACAGGCATCCAACCACTTCTAAGTTTCCCACCTCCCTTACTGGGAACTACTGCAGAAATATAAATATTTCATAGTTACTGTATTTTTGTCTGAAATAAGACAAGTAGAGGATGAGCTTCTCCCTATTTACCAATGATTTCTGTAATATGGCCTGCAGGTTTATCACAATCAACTCAACATCCACAAAGGTAAATTATGTCATTGAACAATATTTAGAGAAAAACAGAAAGGTACAAATTATAAAATGAAAATTACCATAACCCCACCTCCCAGAAATAGCCTACTGTGAACATTTGTGTGTAGAGATTTTCAGTCTGTTTTCTAAGCATATATGATGATTTTCATTTTCATGGTCGTCATTAATCTGATTTGTAACCTGCTTTACTCATGTGCATTGTGAGTGGTATTTCATATCATTAAATATACTTTAGGGGCGCCTGGATGGCGCAGTCAGTTAAGTATCCGACTCTTGGTTTTGGCTCAAGTCATGATCTCAGGGTCGTGAGATGGAGCCCCTCATCTCAGGCTCCATGCTCAGCATGGAGTCTGCTCGAGATTTTCTCTCCCTCTCCCTCTGTCCGCCACCCCTGCTCATGCTCTCTCTCAAATAAATAAATCTTTAAAAAATACACTTTAAACATAATATTAATATCTACATGGTAGACAATCTAATGACTGCCATAACTTACTTAATTCAGTATTTGGTTAAATTTGTATACAACTTTGAGCAAATCTTTTAATATACTCAGGATACATCCTAAAAGTGGAATTTCTAGAACAAAAGATATGTTTTTAAAAGCTTTTAATAAAAAGTTTAAACATACTCTCTAGAAGGCTTCCAATAATTTTAAAACTCCGAAGTCCTTACCAGCATTTGATATTATTAAAGCAACACACTTAAAGACCAAAAAAATTACTCCGTTATTTTAACTTGCCTATTTGATTGCTAGTAAGTTTGAATTTTTAAAATATATCTTCATTGAAAGTGTGTGTGTGTGTGTGTGTGTGTGTGTGTGGTGTTTGGGGAAAAGAGGATCACCTCTCCATGACCGCTAAGGCAAATTTGTCCTTTTTTATTGATTTATATGAATCAGCTTAGTTTTTACAAACGGCAGCAAGAGACAAATTTCCAGGACAACAGAACTAGTTGGTTGGTAATAGTCAGATTATTTGTTAAAACAAATATGAATACCACACTGGTCTTTTTGATAAAATACTCACGAAGCGTGCATGCGCGCGGGCGCACGCGCACACATACACACACACACACACACACACACACACACACACACACACAACACGAGCAAAATGTTTGCAATGGTAACCTGCAGCTAAGACATTATAACTCCACCACCGACGTTTCAATATGACGTGGGGTCCAAGGAGTGGAGGCCAGCCCTGACCTCCTCCCGGACAGAGCCCGGGCGTACTTCCAACCGCACAGCTCCAGCCCGTTACCATCTTTCTGCCAGAACACTTCTTGCTGCGACCAGGTCTTAAGGAGGAGTGCGAATGTCTTTTCCCGCTCAATTTGCCATAGACCACAAAGCATTAGGCAGACCCTACTAGCATTTACTAGTAAGATGACTCTGGACAAGCTTCCTCTCACCACCACCTCCGTGTTCTCATTTGTGAACTGGGAATAATAAGAGCACCTCTCCCGTGGATTCGTGTAAATAACGAAAGCTCTGAGAGCCCTAAAGGACTTTGTGTCACACACAACATACATTAAATGTTGAATCAACCTCCCAGTTGCACAGAGGTGACTTTCTCTTATCAAGTGATAAGAAAACCTTTATATGTAGCAACGGAAAACTAACTTTCCAGGATGACTTAACTAGCTGGACGGTTGCTGACGGTCCAGTTATGGGCTCAGATACAAATAGGACCATACTCCTGTCCTGGATGACACACTCACTGGGCACCAAAAGGAGTACTCTATTATTATTATTATTATTATTATTTACAAGACTGCCAGGTGGGGAAAAGCAAGAAAGAGAGCACAGGAAAAGAGGGAAAGCAGACTAGGAGCCGGACCGAGCACCCTCCACCCCACTCAGCAACCCACGAACAGCCCCAGTCACCTTCTCAGAGCGGGAAAATCCCCATAAGCCTGGTCACTGAGCACATACAGCTCTCTCCTCTTGAAAAGGTACGAAAGATGCGGATTCCTTATTCGCACAAGGCTTCCTGCGCTTCTACTCCTATCTGAAGCTGACCCAACGTGGCAGAGCGGATGCCACATGGAAAGCATAAATGGAGCCCACATTCCCTTCCAGAATGCTCCCTGCAGCCAGAGAGCTGGCCGAGATGCTGTTGTTAGTGGAGGATATGCGTGTCACTGAGGATTCCAAGGAATTTGGCTTGTTCTGGGCTCTGCCTCTCCAGCAAAATGATTTCCACTTGTTCCCTGCATTGCCGGCTCTCTCGATTATGTGGAGTGGTGGTAACCCTTCCCTGCACAATTGACAACACTAATAAAAATAGATAACGTATTTTTAAAACCTACGGCAGATTGTCATGGCAATAAATAATTGTATCATGTTGCTGTCATAGCAACGAAGTCTGTGTCACAGAGACAAATCAAGCCTATATGGAATTTTTCTAAATTTAGGTGTTTGAAAAGAGTTAAAATAGCCTATAGTCAGGGAGAGGTGCATTAAAAAAAAATCCTTAACCTTCGCTGGAAGGAATATTTTTAGTCGTATTTTAAAAACAGAATTGCTTATCGTTACATTTCCTCATTCTCTTCAAATTATAAATAAACTTCCCTTTTTGTTCATTGTATGTATATATATATTATATATATATTCTCAAGGGCTTTAATGAGCGGTGCAAGATTAGAGAGGATATTCTCTCTCTCTCTCTCAGGCTTTCCCTCTCTCTTCTTCAAAAGTAATTTACAAGGCAGCACATCATAATTCTTGTACTTTTCCCTGGCAGCTAATGACACAATATTAATGGAATAACAAGTTACATTAGCTAAACCACGCCATAGCAAATTAATAGCTAGTTTCCATACACTTGGCTCCATTTTTTTTTTTTAAGCATTTATTACTGCGTGATATCTAGTGTGTCATTAAGAACTACAGACTACCGGAGCTAACTGTGATTATTCTCTGACACAGTAAACTTTCCCTCCTGACTTCAACTAAATGCTACTGGAGTGACAAATAAGTGACATTGCCCAAAAACGGGAAAGCGATTTTTTCACATCTATGTAATTATTGTGCCGTTGAGAGAAATCTCTAAGTCCGAAATAATTACGTGAAAAAAATGCTGCAGTTTCCCACATGACAAAACAAGACCTCTCTCATTTGATTTTTTTTCCTTCTTTCACTTGGTTTTGATGAAATGAAAATGTGTCTTTTTTTCTTCCGTAAAGATTTCTTCTCTCCGAGTCCCCACTGGGGAGGAGCTGTGGTATTGTAGAAACGCTTCAGTTTCAAGCTCAGCTACCAACATGCTGTGTGTACATGCTACACCACTCTACAGTATTAAACTTTTTTTTTTTTAGGATTTTATTTATTTATTTGACAGAGAGAGAGAGATCACAAGTAGGCAGACAGGCAGGCAGAAGGAGAGGGAGAAGCAGGCTCCCCGCTGAGCAGGGAGCCCGATGCGGGGCTCGATCCCAGGACCCCGAGATCACGACCTGAGCTGAAGGCAGACGCTTAACCAGCTGAGCCACCCAGGCGGCCCTACAGTATTAAACTTTTAAAAGCCATTATCATTTTGAAAAACTAAAAGTGAAGTCACCCATTTTTAAAGATAAAATAACTAAAGGAGATAGTACATGCGGAGTATCTATCTGTAGTAAGTGCTCAGAAATATGTGAGCTATTTTTAATTTAAATCAAAGATTGAACTGTATATTTAACTTTGATAGGAGTCTAAAATGAGATCCTTAAACACCCATGATGGAGGAAAAACTCTTAACATAAGCATCGTAAGCAATGCATTATGAATCAATGCCGCTAATGATACTAATTTTTTCTTTACTATGTCCCTAGCTAATAATTTTCATGATATTGTTTTCTCAGATGAATTTTATTCAAAAGTGACTGTCAGAAAGTGGGGAGAGTCCTAGGGAAAAGGGGTGATAGTGTCGCCACATTCTGGCATTTACCTCCACCGTCAGCCACCAGTTTGCTTGTGGGACTTCCCAAAATGTCAGGCTATGAGCCTGGTCCCTCTGCAGGTCCCCTTCCTCCCCAGAGAGCCGGATGGCTAATAATAAATGTGGAGGAAAGCTCTGAAGGAATTAGACAGATTATGACTTGCCCAAGAAATCAGAAGTGAATCTACGTCTATGGTTAAAGCGTGCAGGGTACCTAGCTAGGAAAGAAGGTCCTGCCTTCTTGAGGATGCTTCATCAAGAGCTTGTCAGAGGTCCGCCATTCTCCTGGCCGCCATATGCATCCACGAGCATTAGCACATCGTGCTTGCAGAGAGAAAACTTATTCTGGTGTGCGGCAGCTTCTTTTTTAATTCTCGGAGGATTCCTTTTGGCCTTTACTCTCTGTGGTTTTGTTTTATTTATTTCATTTTGTGCTGTGCTTCAGAGTCTTTAAATGCCAGCCAAGGACAGACCAACTTTTTGATAATACTTGACAAGCAAATCATGCCTTGTAGAGTTAGATACCTATAGAAAGCTCTTACAAGGGAGAAAAATCCTTCACCAAACACATAAAGGTGCATGGGTTTGTCATGTTTCTCACCGTAAAACCTAACTTCATGGATTTCCCACCCCATGTGTTTAAAGCATAAATTTCAATATATACTTCTTTTTTAAATTTAAATTCAATTAGCCAAGATATAGTACATCATTAATTTCAGATGTAGAGTTCAGTAACTCATCAGATTCATATAACACCCGGTGCTCATCACATCACACGCCCTCCTTAATGTCCATCACCCAGTTACTCCATTCCCCTGCCCACTTCCCCTCCAGCAACCCTCAGTTTGTTTCCAAGAGTCTCCCTCTCTGATTTCTTCCTATGCCATTTTCCTTCCCTTCCCCTATGGTCCTCTGCCCTGTTCCTTATGTTCCACATATGAGTGAAACCATATGATAATTGTCTTTCTCTGATTGACTTATTTCACTCAGCATAATACCCTCCAGCTCCAACCACGTCAATGTAAATGGTAAGATTTCATCTTTCTGATGTTTGAGTAATATTCCATTGGATATATATTCCACATCTTTTTTATTCATTTATCTGTCGATGGACATCTAGCCTCTTTCCATAGTTTGGCAATTGTGGACATTGCTGTTATAAATTTGGAGTACATGTGCCCCTTCTGATCACTACATTTGTATCTTTGGGGGAAATAACTAGTAGTGCAATTGCTGGATTGTAGGGCAGCTCTATTTTTAACTTCTTTTTTTTTAAGATTTTATTTATTTATTTGACAGAGAGAGACACAGTGAGAGAGGGAACACAAGCAGGGGAGTGGAGAGGGGGAAGCAGGCTTCCCGCGGAGCAGGGAGCCCGATGCGGGGCTCGATCCCAGGACCCTGGGATCATGACATGAGCCAAAGGCAGACGACTGAGCCACCCAGGCGCCCCTATTTTTAACTTCTTGAGGAACCTCCATATTGTTTTCCAGAATGGCTGCACCAGCTTGCGTTCCCACCAACAGTGTAGGAGGGTTCCCCTTTCTCCACATCCTGGCCAACATTTGTTGTTTCTTGACTTGTTAATTTTAGCTTCTAAAGAAGGAAGGAAAAAGAAGAAAATAGGTGTTATATTTAAGTGAAAATACCTATTTCCCTTATTTACATTTTACCCCATTCCCACAACTAATATTTTTCATCTGAAGAAATGGACATTCTGTAGGGGAATTTGAATTCTTCTTCATGTGTATCTCTTACCCTGGCTGTAATTAAAATTAAATCAGAATGATGGGATGGGGCCAGATGGAGTCTGTGACCCCATCAGCTCATTGAGGCAATGGACTCGCTTTCTAGAAGTATGTATTGCCAACCAAGAAGAGGTGGTAGTATCTCTCATGTCATTGCTTTGCATGTGACATTTTTAAACATTTTCAAACTATTTTCCAATTAGTTATTTTCTCTTGAGACTGTAATATAACTTTACCCATTTTACAGAAAAGAAGACTGAATCATCTCACACTCAGTCTTCAGAGCCTCTTCTTGTCCTCTCTTTAAGAAATCCAAGTCATTCAGAGTTGATATTAATTCATAAGTGGCATGTGATTTGTGTGTGTGTGTTAGAGGTGGGTAGCAAATTTATCTTCCTAATTATGTTTTGCTTAGACTAACATAAAAATCGGCTTGCATTTTCTGAGCATTCACCAGCTGGGAAGTAGAGAATGTTTTGCGAAGGGGGGAAGCTGCCTTGAGATTCAAACTTGGCCATGTTTTAAAACAAAGTAATAAACCGGGGGAAACAATTGGGGCATGTGACCAAGCAGTGTGGCAAGAGTTAATATCTTTACTATATAATGAGCATAGACAAATTGTTAACAATGGCACGAATCCCCAGCAGATAAAATAGGCACTACTTTATGTGTTTTCTATGACAAAGAAAAGGTGTATTTCTAGTTGAAAATATAGAAATGTCTGCTCAAACATTGCATTTTTGCTCATCCCCCTAATAACCAAAGAAATTTAGTTTAAACCAAATTGGAGGGGGACACTTTCCAGAAATTTAGTTTAAACCAAATTGGAGGGGGGCACTTTCCAGAATGAACATTTAAAAATATGAAACCCACATACTTAACTTTGAAAATTAGCCATTTCAAAAATCAATCTGGGGGCGTCTGGGTGGCTCAGTATTTAAGCGTCTGCCTTCAGCTCAGGTCATGATCCTAGGGTCATGGGATCAAGCCCCACATCAGGCTCCCTGCTCTGTTGGGAAGCCTGTTTCTCCCACTCCTGCTCCCCCTGCTTGTGTTCTCTCTCTCGCTGTGTCTCTCTCTGTCAAATAAATAAATAAAATCTTTTTTAAAAAATCAATCTGTTGGGGCACCTGGGTGGCTCAGTTGGTTAAGTGACTGCCTTCAGCTCAGGTCATGATCCTGGAGTCCCAGGATCGAGTCCCGCATCGAGCTCCCTGCTCAGCGGGGAGTCTGCTTCTCCCTCTGACCCTCCTCCCTCTCATGCTCTCTCTCTATCATTCTCTCTCTCTCTCTCTCTCTCTCAATAAATAAATAAAAATCTTAAAAAAAAATCAATCTGTTAATACATATGAAGAACCATCAATATGTTGCATCATTCTACAGTTTTAAGGCAAAAATGACATATATGGAAAATATAAGAAGAGATCTGCGAAGTAAGAGGACTCTCAGCAACGTGGAAAAATACTCCTGATAAAGCCAGTGGGAGAAGAAAAACAAAATTGCATGTACCCTATGATTATAATGACTTAAAAATAAATATGTGAAATCTCAGGAAACAAACTGAGGGTTGCTGGAGTGATGGGGTGTGGGAGGGATGGGGTGGCTGGGTGATGGACATTAGGAAAGGTAAGTACTATGGTGAGCGCTGTGAATTGTGTAAAACTGATGAATCACAGACCTGTACAAATAATACATTATATGTTAATAAAAAATTTTTTAAAAAAGAAAAAGAAAATAAATAAATACGTGAAAACGATGGGAGAAAAAAACACCCTGAAAACTGACTGTGGGCTTTTTATTCTTTTTACTCTCTTTTTGCAAATAGTGATCATGGGGATTTTTTTTTTTCTCTTTCAATTTTTATTATTTCCATCCCTTTCTCTTCTACATGCTTTCATGAAAAAATGGAGCCATGGACCATCTCTAGAACACAGAGTATGGGGCAGCTACACCAGAAATGTGATGGAAGGCAATCAGTATCTCTCGCAAGGTTTAAAACTGTATAAATTCCAACCATATGAAACAACAAGGACTTGCAATGTTTTTATATGGACTGATGCCTTTTTTCTGAGTTCTTATCATGACCATAGAATCTCATTCGTGGTGCCTGGGTGGCTCAGTCCATTAAGTATCTGACTCTTGATTTGGGCTCAGATCATGATCCCAGAGTCCTGGGATTGAGCCCCGAGTCAAGCTCTGCGCTCAGTGGGGAGTCTGTGAGTCTGCTTGAGATTCTCTCTCCCTCTGCCCCACTCATGCTCTCTCTCAAATAAATAAGTAAATCTTAAAAAAAAAAAAAACCTTTATTCAATTACCATTTAAAGATTTCTATAGAAAGGGATTCTGAGAATGATCTATTTGAACAGAATTTCTTTCATAAAATGATCCCTAAAAACATTCCCTGGGCCACCTACTCACCCTTTCGCCAATACCCAAGTGATCAATTCCTGCTTGAATTTAGTTGTAGGAACATTTTTTACAGAAGTGGATTAATGTGTAAACTCTCTTCTTAAAAAAACAGAACAAAACAAAAAAACCCCACCACTCTGAGCCCCACAGCATGGACAGGAGCTCCTTTTTCTGTTATCCTGGATCTCTCCTGGAGCTCCTAGCCAGTCATTGCCTATTTGACTATAATCAGCATTGAACATCTCTACCTTCTGTTTCCTTCAGGTTATCTGTGTCCTGTGGTTTTAATGCTTTGATGTTTCATCTTGAAGTTTTCTCAGAAGTAGGTTGGTACAGAAGTGGAAAATAAACAAAGAAAAGGATTTTGTTATAAAAACAGAACACATTAATGTTTTTTAATATAGATGCAAATCATCTAAATGAGTAGAAAATGAGAAAATCAAAGTGTCCCTCCACCCAGTTCTGTTCCCCAGAGGTAACCCAGTTTGGAGTGTATTTTTTCATATCTCTAGACAAACTTATTTGTTTCTGAAAAAATTAAGAACATCGAAACACTTGTTTTTAACACCGAGTTCAATGTAGTCTGGAAATGTTAAACTTGAAGTTTATGCTTTTTAAAAACAGACTGTGACACCCAGGTGTGTATGATTGCTCACAACTCCATTCAGGTGGGGCATACTAAGTTTCAGGTGGGTTTTCTGAAAACAGAAGAATTACGTTCTGTGTGGCAGATGAAATATTTTACACATAGATTAAGAAATTACCCACATCCAAATACTTAATCAAATTCTTCTCGAAGATTCGGAGCTGCTTAGATTCACAAATTCAGATGAAACCCTTGCAGAAACAAAGGGGTAGCATTCAACTGTTTCTGTGTCTGGTTGTTGTATGTTATGTTTTGTATTGATTTGGTCTTTTCATCTGGTAGGATGGATTTTCTGTCCTGATAGTTCAGACATGTGATGAAAAACAGTGCTTTCCAGAGGCTGCTTTGGATAAGTTTTACCATTGACCCTCTTTTCTCAACAGGAAGTTCTAATTGGCTCCTGGAAGAGAGTGGACACAGCCTCTAAAAACTTAACTCCTGAACTTTCTGCTTAAAAAAAAAATCAACCTTTTTTTTTTTTAATAACACAGAAGTGATAGAATTCTTAGTGATTTTAACTGTAGAAGATATTAAGACAGTTGGAATGTATAACACACTTCACATTATGAAACTTTTCAGTCAAGTTTGGAAGCTTAAGGAAAAAATTTAAAATTAATCTCATAAGCATAATAAAGAAAGTTACCAAAGGGCTATATAAAATGTCCTGAATTTTTAAAAATTCTGTCCGAAAGTATTAAGGGAAATTTAAAATCAGAATTATTTGTTATTTCCATAGCTTTCTCTTAGATATAGTACTAAAGAATATGGTTGCAACTGGCCAAAAATGGGTAATTATGTTATTTTAGATTAATGAAAATAGGAAATCTTGAGGTAGGATTATATTATGTAAATGACCCTTGATAATTTAGAATTATTTTTAATGAAAAGAAAAGATGGTGTCCAATTAAAACAAGAAATTATTTAGTTCATTTATTCCATCTGCATGCAAGCTGAAAAAACCTACATCACTTACAAAAGAGGTGTTTCAATTTAAAAGGCTATATTCTTTTAGGATAGTTATTAAGCATAATCATTTAAAACTCTGTTGGAAGGCTGGCTGGACACATTGCACAGGATGACTAAAGAATTAGGGTTAGGATATCCTACTTACCAACAGGAAATAAACATCCAAAATCAAGAGTACTTATAAAATATAAAATATTTTCAAAGGCAAAAAAATGTTCATGTTAAGTACCCATATGAATACTGCACAATTTTCATCTGGCACAAAGACAATCTCTTTTTCACATGATATCTGATATTAGTTTTAGTTTGTGATCAGGAAGAATACCACCCTGCCATGATTCAGAAAATCTTCCTCCAAACCATAAATCTGAAAACACACACACACACACCCCTTAAAAGCAAAGTTTTCTTTTAAAGATCTATTTATATATTTACTTTTAGAGAGAGAGACAGAGACAGAGAGAGAGCCGGGGGGGTGGTGTGGGGCGGCGGGGGCAGAGGGAGAAGGAGAGAGAATCCCAAGCAGACTCCTCACTGAGCATGGAGCCCAAGGCAGGGCTCATTCTCACTACCATGAGATCATGACCTGAGCCGAAACCAGGAGTTGGATGCTCAACTGAGTTCTCCATGCAGGTGCCCCAGCAAAGTTTTCTTTTACATTCAATTGTTAAACTTTTATATAAGTGGAATTTCAAACTGGGATATATCTACAGCATGGAATAGTACTCAGAAATAAAAAGGAAGGAACCATTGATACATACAATAACTTGGATGGAGCTCGAGGAAATTACGCTGAGTGGGAAAGATAATCCCAAAAGCTTACATTCTATATGATTTCATTCCTGTAATATTCTTGAAATGGCAAAATTATGGAGATGGAGAATAGATGGGTAGTTGCCAGGGGTTCAGCAGAAGGGAAAGGGCAGGAGAGAAGTGAATATTGCAATAACAGGGCAATTGAGAGATCCTTATAGAAAGGGAAATGTTCTGTATCTTGACTGAGGTGATGGATACTTGAACCTATACATATGATAAAATTGCATAGAATCAAACACACACATACAAGTGAGTTCAAGTAAAACCGGGAAAATCTGCACAAGATGTGCGGATTGTATCAATGTCAGTATCTTGGTTGTAATATTGTACTATAAGTTTGCAAGATGTTACCATGGGAGGAACTGAGCAAAGGTACCTGAAATTTCTCTGTACTATTTCTTACAACTGCATATAAATCTACAATTATTTCAAAATCAAAAGTTTAATTTAAAAACTTTTATTGTTTGAGGATTATGCCTTCTAACCTGAATGAAAACAATGTGCTGCCTCTCAGTATAAAAATATTTGCAAGACGTATGTGCTGGGAGAATACACAATATTCCCACATGTCCTACACCTTTCATGCATCTGGAGGACGCACTTGATGGGGCTGAATAAGCCTTTAACTTAGGGAACAAAACAAGTCCAACAAACCCAAACTCTGAAAACCTTCTAAATGCTCAGAAGCTCCAGGTGATGCTACGCTTCTCTTGGTCCCAATCAATGTTCAGAGAAACCCTTTCAGATGCATCAGAACAGAGTTCTCACTTTCCTGTTACCACGTATAAAAATATCAAGCTTTGAAAAATACACATTATCTAAAATATTTGTCTCCCTCTGTGGACTTTCCTCTCTCCACAGCAGGTGTTTTGTGTTTCCGTGGGACCAGAAGTCCCCCCTCGCATGGCACACTCTCCCCATCCTTGGGGGGTTGTGAGTGCAGGAAGCTTGTGTTCCAGCTCTGTGTCCTTCCAGTATGGTCCATGAATGGCTGTGCACCTCTGCACCCAACTTAAGTAGCTCTTTCCTCTTCGTTTTGTCCCAAGCTGTGGAATGGGTCCAAGAAAACAATCGCTTGGAAGGGCTCTGAGCAACCTTAGCTGTGAAACCCTTAGTTCCTTCTTGCTACGCTTTACAACTATGTTGGGATTCTCCAAGCCACCTGTTCTCACAGGGGAAGCTGTTAACAACTGCTCTAGAAAGAAATAACTCTTGCTGTTTCTAAAGTCAAATACTTTGGCCATTAACACACGGAATAGTTCTTCTAATTCATCTCTTTTTATGCCAGAACCTGTCCAACTCTTGGCTCTGGACTGGTTTTCATTGTCATTTACTCATGTTTGTTCCTACTTTCCCCTGCTTGGATCTCACAGAAGGCATGCCGGCTTCCCTTTATCTTTTCCCCTTCAAATCTGTTTAGCCCACGCGTTTCCATAGCCATTAATGCAACAGGTCTCTCCAGGGAGGATGCCACCTCCTCTACCTTGTCGTAGATGAAGCCTAGGAAACAGGACTGCCTTTTGTTGTTGTAGGGGATGAGCTACTGAGCGAGAGACTTGCCAAGATCCTGCGGACGGGTTGATACAAGAAATAATAATGCTTTTATCTGTTGAGAGAAGGCGCCGTATACTCCTTGATAGAGATAAATAGCAGAGTGCCCCCCCCATAAAGCCGGGGTGAATTAGGATCCTCAAGCTACTTAATTCCAGGGGGGAATTTGGCACACATTATATAAAATAACTTTGAAACTCTCCCTTATTCGGCTTGCCTGCAATCATAGATTTTTTTTGGGGAAAAAAAAGAACTATTTAAAAAAAAAATCTCTTCTTGGGGCGCCTGGGTGGCTCAGATGGTTAAGCATCTGCCTTCGGCCCTGGTCATGATCCCAGGATCCTGGGATCGAGCCCCACATCGGGCTCCTGGCTCAGCGGGGAGCCTGCTTCTACCTCTCCCTCTGCCTCTCTCCCTGCTCATGCTCTCTCTCTCTCTGTATCTCTTTTATTTATTTATTTATTTTTTTTTTTTCATGAGAGACAGAGAGAGAGAGGCAGAGGGAGAAGCAGGCTCCCAAGGAGCAGGGAGCCCAATGCAGAACCCAATCCCAGGACCCTGGGATCATGACCTGAGCCAAAGGCAGACGCTTAACCATCTGAGCCACCCAGGAGCCCCTCTCTGTATCTCTTTGTGTCAAATGAATAAATAAAATCTTTTAAAAAAAGATAAATAAAAAAAATTTTAAAAACTCTCCTTGAGGCCATTTAAGATGAGGTAGGGGGAGGCTCATGCTCTACTCTGTTGGTGATTCACACCCAGCACTGTCTAGAGATCAGATCTCTAGGTGATTCACACCCAGCACCGCCTAGAGAGCAGATTTGAAGACGTTTGCTATTCCCCGGGCTCTGCCACCTCCCAGCACATTTGTAGGTCCCAAGGTTCCATCAGAAATGTGGTGGTCAACATGGGCCAGCCAGTAGTAATAGGCACATGTCACTGTGGGGTAGGACCCACCACTGGTTTCCCTATTTCATTAAAGAGGCTCTTCCCCTCTCCCTTGCCTGCCCACCCCTCCTGTGGGTGGCAGATGCAAAGAGACACAGGTCCAGTGAGTAGACAGCAGAGGAGTTTTCCAGGGGAACCATCTGCATCCAGCGTGGACTTTCCAATCCAGCACCAGATCCAGGCTCTGCCTTCTCCAGCCTTAGATTCCACCCCACCCTTCTTGTTGTCTGCTCCTCCTTAAAGTCACTCTGATCTGATTATCCCCCTCTTCCCCTAGCCCCTTTACCCCTGCCAACCCCCTTGAGCTTCACAAGAAAGGGGCCAGACCATTGAAAGTTATTATTTTATTTCCCGGTCTTGTTTTCAGTTCTTCGTATTCACAAAGTTGTGCAAGAAAACAAAACAAAGAGAGAGAGAGAAAAAAGTTAATTCCAATAAGATTTGGGCCATTTGGGGCTAGGCATTTTGGTGACATAGAAAACACAAACATCAGTCATCTCAGGCTGTGGAGACCTAATTAAAGCCATCCATCCATGTGGAACAAAACATTGGCTTCTGGTCATGTCAATCCAGTGGTCTTGGGAAAGTGTCCCCGACTCCAGGTCTTAGTTCCTCCTTTTGGAACATAAGGAAATTGAAACACATGATGTTCAAGGTTGCTTTCAGAGCTAACATTCTTAGAAAATATAAATGAATTCTTTGGAAGGAGGTGAAGATGACGTTTCTGAGAAATGCAATGTCATTTTAAAAGATTTAGCAAATTTGTATATTAAAAAAACTCAGATTCAGAGACTAAGGGTCCTTCTATGTGAATATTTATATCCAAGGACTAACGGTTACAAGGTTGCACAGAGAAGTAAAAGTCATCACAACACGGGAGACTGACTCATGAGTCAATCACTTGCAATATTTTTTCTCAATTGAACATCCTTCCAGGTGTAAGAGGAGCACTGACCCACGCCTATCACATCAATTTTGTTTTAGGTCAGTCTCTCTACAATGACAATGCTGCAAATACCTAACAATACAAGCACACAAAAACAAATTGGCCACAAAGTGACAAGTATGAATTGGGGGAGGGGGGTGCGTGGGGAATCGCATTAACCTCTCATTTCGGAACGGTGTTGGCAAACCCCGACCACCAAAAATGATAGCTGAGTCATGCTTTGCTCTGAAAATCTGCCCATGATTGTCAGTATTTCCTGGCTGATTAATTTGGGTCACATTTTAGTTCGTGTCTTTGATATTAAGTTCCAATTGAACTTGTTTCTCCCATTATTTGCTATAAAATTTGGGTCCTTTTTAAGTGGATTTATTTTAAGGGTGTATCCCTGGCATCAATCATCAGGCTACGAGAATTCACTGAACTTACCAAGGAAAACCAGCAGAATGTGCCAACTGAGAGATAGTGGCCGATAAGCTCAAAGAAATCTCCAAATCCAGTGAATCACCTAAAACTTCAGTAGCATCCACATGGAAAGCGTTGAGGCCAGCACTCTGGGGGAAGAGGGCTCCAGGGAACTTGTCTGAAATCCTGTTTAGATCACAATAGGTATTGTTTATATTGAGGACTCACTCTAATTCACAGTCTACAAACACCATCTCCTATAATTGTCACAATAATCTTACGAAATAGCTACAATTATAATTACCCCAATTTCACAGACCAAGAAGCCAGCACAGAGCTGCCCCAAATTTCACACATCTACTAAGAGGCTAAGGGAAGTATAACCCAGGCTATCTGGCTCCAGACCCCTTGCCTGTCTGAGTCAATGGTTTGTAAACCAGACACCAGAGCTGGGCTGGGGGGCCTGGGACCTTCTGAAAAGTTCCCGGATGACGCGGACATGCAGCCAAGGGGCAAAACCTGACTCAGAGGACCCCACTTCTCCGATTTTCATGTGCACATGCATGCCTGGGGATCTTGTTAGAATGCCAATTCTGGTCTGGAGGCACTGAAGATTCTGTGATTCTAGAGATCTAAGAAACTTCCAGGAGAAGCTGATGCCGGTGGTCATGGACCGCGTTTTGAGGGGCAGCTTAGGTGACTCTTCTTGGGGATGGTTTTGAAGGGGCTGATAAAGGGTCTGTAAGCCAGCCCTTGATGGCATCACTGCAGGGGGGTCCTTGAAAATTCACAGCAGGTGTCCCCCTCCCTCCATGGAGCAGAGAAAGAAAAGTTAATCTTTCATCACTTTGAGCCATGGAGATGCCAACTTGATAGAGGTAGGCATGAAAAGGAAAATCATCTCCAGACACCCTCCCTAGCCCTTCTCCATGCTGTTGGGGCTTCTATCACCAACCCAAGGGGTTGCCTACCAGTACCCAGCACTGAAGAAACTCCGCCTTTTCTGGCACTTTAATGACAAGTCTCCCCTTTCCAAAAGGGAGCCTGAGGTCATTTTGTTTCCTTCTGGAGCTCCAGGATCAGTACCACTGGGAAAGGCACAGATATCGTTCACACTGGTGCCTGGAAGAAACCCAAAGCCCTTTGAGAAGTGTTCCAACCCTCCTCCTCCCAGCTCCCGCTGCCCTCAAATTAGTCCTGCCTCCCTGAGGCACACACATTGCTGTTATTAAATAACTATTATTGTTTAACAGTAACTGAATACATTGTGTACAGAAAAGATACAGTCATTACCAGATGGACCTAAAATCTAAATGATACAAACAGGCACCAAACAGACACATTGAGAAAGCCTGTGTGCCAGTGCTTACATAAGGCTGGGGTAGAGGAGGCGGGGCGGGGACTGCAAGATGTTTATCATGATGATATCTGGGTAAAGAAAGGAGCTGTGCAATTTAACTTCAAAGTGGATGTGAAGAGCCATGTATCTATTTGAGGGCTAGTGCGACACAGCTCGAATGCTGGGGAACTCGAAGTATTTGGCTTCTGCCACTTCCGCTGGAGAACTCGAAGTATTTGGCTTCTGCCACTTCCAGAGGGATGCGTGTCTGTGTGTGTGTGCGTGCGCACACATGCACGCACGCGTGCAAGGGTTCATGTGTACATATTTAAAAGGGAGCTTTCGATGGAGAGAGGGAGCTATTTAAAGGTAATAAAGAGGGTGCCTGGGTGGCTCAGATGGTTGCGCGTCTGCCTTCGGCTCAGGTCATGATCCCAGGGTCCTGGGATCGAGTCCCGCATTGGGAACAGGGAGCCTGCTTCTCCCTCTGCCTCTCTTTCTCTGTGTCTCTTATGAATAAATAAATAAAATCTTAAAAAAAAAATAAAGGTAATAAAGACAATACAGTATTTCTTTTCACTCTGTTGAATTCTGTCCAGAACTGGTTTACATACTTTGGGCATCTTTGCCATGATGCTTGGGCTGTTAAACTTATTAAGGGCAATCACTGAAGTCTCCTTGCAAAGTGTCACAGAGGGACCCCAGGATGCAAGGCACTGCACACCCCTTCTACTCCAAAACTTTCTTCAGGTCTTAAAAAAAGTCCAGACCTGGGTAGGAAGGAGTCTTCTCTCTCCAGAGGTTAAATTGTAAGTGGTTTGTTTGTTTGTTGTTTCTGCCATTTTGTTCCATGTTACTTGGAAGGTTCCTGAAGCCTTAGTTGTTAGTAAGATATTAGGGATGGGCCTGCAGTTTGAGGCCTCTGGCCCTGCTGTCACCTGGCTCATGGTCTCCTGTCCCACATCATCCACCTAACCAAACCATCACCCATCTTCTGGACAAGGGCTCCTTCCTTTTGGGAGATGTCAGCCCATGTCCTGAGCCACCTTGCTTTGCTAAAGGGCCCCCAGCTATATATATTGATCAGTTTCACTTTCTTAGCACCCCTCATCCCAAAAGAGTATCCTGGAGCCTGGAACCTCTGACTCACATGGACTGAGAGCCCACTGTCCTGAGCCCTCTAAGGTCAAATCATGAAGGACAGAGAGAGCACAAGCATCCAGAGAAATGCTCCAGGATGCCTTCTAGGAATCTAATGGCATCCCAAAGGAGAAGCTAGGGTCCTCTGGACTCTCTAAGTGCCCTATAAAAATCAAACAAACATTTAAAAAAATCCTAACATCTTCTATCCCCTGCTATACTTTACATTCTCACAAAGATGACATTTTTGCTCCAAAAAGATTCCAGTTGGCATTTTAAGACAGTTCTTTTTAAAAACTACTTAAATATCTGATGTGTGAAAAATACTGAATTGAATTTACCATTTGTAACTGGAACTAACATGAAGCAGGATTTGTCAACAAAGTTTCTGTAGAAATGTGTGGAAACATACAAGTTTTTAGCATACATATAATAGCATGATTTGTATGAAGAGATTTATAAAAATACGCAACATCATTCTATAAAGCAAGACTTTCTCAGGTAAAAGAGAAAGCACACTTCAGGGTAAATTTTAGGCTTTAAAAAACTTCAGACAAGATTGGTGTTATGAAAAAGCATTTGCTTCTGTTGTATTGTCCGGAGTCCCCTGCATGGCCCTAGCATGGTTCTCATTCCATAATTGGTGTCTTTCCCGCCAGGCTATGAGCTCCACGGTGTAAAGAGTGGGGAAGTGTGTCTGTTCCGTTCACCATTATAGACTCTTTTTTAAAGATTTTATTTATTTATTTATTTATTTATTTATTTATTTATTTGAGAGAGAGCGGGCACACGCGCGTGCGCGAGCACGAGGGGGGAGGGGCAGAGGGAGATTGACAAGCAGACTCATGCTGAGCAAGGGGCCAGACCCAAGGCTCAATACCAGGACCCTGGGATCATGACCTGAGGCCAAAGGCAGATGCTTAACCAAGTGAGCCACCCACGTGCCCCCTGTTCTGTTCACTATTAAATCCCCAGAACCCAGTTCAGAACTTGGCACCACAGTAGGGTTCTAGAATCATTTGTTGATGCTGATTGCTGTTCCTGACTACTGGGAAAGTCCACCCATTACATTAAAAAGGGGGGGGGGAAGCTTTTCAAATTGATTTATTTTATTCTCCTCCAGGAGAAGCATTCCTTTAACACGACTTCCCAGCTATGGTTGAATATGCAAATCTCAGGGATAGTGGCTAATATTAATCAAGGGCTTACCATGCTTATTTTATTGGATCCTGACAACCACCCTTTGTGTTTTTATCGTCACCATGCCCATTTTACAGATGCGGACAGTGAGGTTAAACTGTTGCCCAAGGTCACAGAGCCAGCGAGAAGTAGAACCAGAATTCAAGCCCAGGCTATCGTGGCAAACCCATCCCTGGGAAAGAATACTTTGGCTTTGGATGATAAAGACAAATCATCCACTTCTCCAAAATTGTATACTTTTAATATAAAACCCAAAGCTACTTGGCTTCTGAATCAGAATCTACTGGATTCAAATCCCAGCTCAGAACATGTAACTTCAGGCAAACTACTTACCTCTTTGAAGGCTAAAAAAACACCTGCCTTCTAAAGAGGTTGTGTCGGAAATTCTTTTGGGCCCATAGCAGCACCGGGCAAAGGTGGTGGCTTCTGGTAGGGTTTCTCTCTTCATACACACTGGGAGAGGAGTATGGATTTTATGTCCGTGTCATTGAGATCAAAGATATTTATAATAATAATTAATTAAAATGATTGCACTTACCAGCAGGCTATAAAGAGAAGAGTGTGGGGCTACATGATTGGCATAAATGCAGATCGCATAGATGCTGGCAGATCTTTTGTGCCTAGCAGCTAGAGCACTGCAGAACAAACCATTCCTATTTATAGCTGAGGATGGACAGCCTGCAGGCTTTGCAACTGCATTTTCCTTGTGCTGCTCCGAAGGAATGGGGGTTTCCGACCAAGTCCCAAGTTTTTAATGACAATCCACACCAAGTTTTAGATTTAACATTTTGAGGGCCCCTATGTCATGAACTAAGTATGTGAAGTTCAAAAAACTGGAATGGAATTTAATTTCCAGAGGGATCAGGACCTCTTGCAAGTAACTGAGTACCTAGGGTTCATACAATGCACACACATGTGCAGGAGAGAGCTTTAAGGAGGAGGGCAGAGCTGAGGCCTCCTGTAAAAAAAATGCTAAATACAATTCCGAGAACAAGCGGGGCCCTATATTCCTTGAGCTGGAAAGAATTGGGCATACAGGTATGTTTACAAAGACTGAGCTCACTGAAGAGGTTTTAAGAGACTGCAAATTTTTTTTTCAATGGAAATAATACCTCCTCTTTCTTCTCTTTCCCTTCCTCTTCCTCCTCCTCTCTGTCTTTCTCTCTCTCTCCTCTCTCTCCTTTCTCTGTTATCTCTTTCTCTGTTCATGCGTGCGCATGCGTGCGCGCAAATACGCGCGCGCGCGCACACTCTATATCATCAAGGATTCCATCCTCAAGGCTGCTGACTGGCTCCTGCGGGTGGTCACTCCCCAAAGAATGTGCTCTTTGGGTTCCCCTGTAGGAGGCCTCCAGTCCTCTCTCCGGGCCTCCAGCCTGCTTTCGGTTAGTCGTTCTCACTCTCACTTTCTCTCCATTGAGGCCCTTTCCTGATTCATGCGGACAGCCTGAAATCTTATAAATGGCAAGGCTCCACATTGTGTCCATAGTAAACATATAATGCATTATTTAATTTCTTCTCCAACTGCAACAAGATTTCCTTGCAAACAATTGTCTCAGGAACGTGGCTACGTTTTGCAATGGGAAATAGCAAAGTGGCCAAGGAAAAACCTCAGTAAAAACTCAGGGGAGCATACAAATTAGTCCTTTCATATACATTTTTGTTTCCTTACAAAAACCTTCGCCTTCATAACTATCATAGCACACTGAAAACAGCATTCAGGAAATCATCCTGAAATAGCAAGTGAGCCATGCAGAAATTACGGGCAGGCAGGTCTAGATAATCTGAATTGTTTCAGTCTTGCTTTTCCCTTCATTTCAAATACTGTGTTGTTAAGCAAGTTGAAAGACAGCTAGCAGAATGGGAGAAAATATTTGCAAATCCTGTGTCTTATATGGGACTGGTATCCAGAATACATAAAGAATTCTTATAACTCAATAACAAAAAGGCGTATCACGCAATTTTATTATTTTATTTTATTTTTAGAGAGAGAGTGCACGTGGGCCAGTGAGTGGTTGGGGGAGGGGCAAAGAGGGAGAGAGAATCCCAAGCAGACTCCACATCCAGCTCAGTGCCTGCCTCGGGGTTCATCTCAAGACCCTGAGATTATGACCTGAGCTGAAATCAACAGTCGGACACTTAGCTGACTGAGCCACCCAGGCACCCTAACCCAATTTTAAAATGGGTAAAGGAGGGGCGCCTGGGTGACTCAGCCGTTGGGCATCTGCCTTCGGCTCAGGTCATGGTCCTGGGGTCCTGGGATCGAGCCCCATATCAGGCTCCCTGCTCAGCGGAAAGCCTGCTTCTCCCTCTCCCACTCCCCCTGCTTGTGTTCACTCTCTCGCTGTGTCTCTCTCTGTCAGATAAATAAAATCTTAAAAAAAAAATTAAAAAAATGGGTAAAGGATTTGAGGAGATAGTTCTCCAAAGAAGATATACAATGGTCGATAAGTACATGACAAGATGATCAACATGATTAGCTGTCAGGGAGAAGCAAATCAAAACCATCACAAGGTACCCCTTTCTATTCTCCTGGAAGGCTATAATAAAAAAGACAGACAATAGCAAGTAACAGTGAGGATGTAGAGAAATTGGAATAATCATACGTTGATGGTGGGAGTGTAAAATGGTACAGCCATTTTTGCAAAACAGTTTGGCAATTCCTCAAAATGTTCAACATAGAGCTACCAAATGACCCAGCAATTCCACTCCTAGGTATCTACCTAAGAGAAATGAAATCTACATCCACACAAAAGTTTATACATGAATGTTCATAGTGGCATTATTCATAGGAGCCAAAAAAGTGGAAACAACCCAATGTTTTATGAACTCATGAATGGATAATTAAATGCAGTATATCCATACAATGGAATATTATTCAGCCATAAAAAGGAATGAAATACTGATCTATGCTATAACATGGATAAACCTTGAAAACATTTTGCTAAGTGAAAGAAGCCATTCACAAAAGAACACTTATCATATGATTCCATTTATAAAAATGTGTGGAATAGGCAAATCTATAAAGATGGAAAGTAGATTAGTGTTTAACTAGGGCTGGGGGAGCAGATGTGGGGAGTGACTGCTAAGGTGTACAAGATTTCTTTTTGGGGTGATGATCATGTTTGAAATTAGATCATGGTGTATGTTTGCTCAACTCTGTCAATATACTAACACAATTGAATCACACACTTGAAAAAGGTGAATTTTATAGCATGTGAATTATATTTCAAAAAATACATTTAACATGTAAAATTCCATGTTAACATTTGTAACTCTATGCTAAACACCTTAATTTGTCATTTTGTTTATAACACACCTTAGTACACCTGTAGACTATTTCTATCCCTATTAAAAATATATATGTGTTTTGGGACGCCTGGGTGGCTCAGTCGTTAAGCGTCTGCCTTCGGCTCAGGTCATGATCCCAGGGTCCTGGGATCGAGTCCCACATCGGGCTCCCTGCTCAGCGGGAAGTCTGCTACTCCCTCTCCCTCTGCTGCTCCCCCTGCTTGTGCTCGCTCTCTCTCTCTCTGACAAATAAAAAAAAAAAATCTTAAAAAAAAATATATATGTGTTTTGACATTAACATTTGAAAGAAAGTGACAATAGTTAAGAATGAAACCTTTCCACTTTCCTCAATGTTAGTACCAGGAAATGCCGCCATTCCACTGTGGAGTAGGCGGGGGAGCTAGTTGGGGTGGGGAAGGAGCCCCTTTGAGGCGCAAAAGCTTTCAAGAGGAGAATCTTTCTTCTTTCTCATTCATTCATTACCAAAGGGAAGAATTGCTTCCTTCTGTAATTGAGGGAACTCTCTGGATTTTCAGAGTGGTGGACTAAGGGTTTTCTCAACACCGCTGAGAGAAAGTTGAATGAGGAAATAGAGGTGGATTGAGACTGAAAACATGGGAGGCATGTCCCTGACCCCCATTCCAATGCCCTGTTTAAATCTCTCCTCCTCTAGAGACTTCCCTGACCTCTTCCCCCTCCACCCCCAACCCCCAACCCCCCATCTCAGGAGCATGGCAGCTCCTCTCTCTAGTTCCTTGGAATCTGGCTCATCCCTCACCAGGTTGGCTCCTAATCACTAGTCTCTCCTTTGACCAGAAGGCAGAGGCTGATCCAGTCATCACCTTTGAGTCCCTAGCTTTTAGAGCTATGCCCAGCACATGGCAATCTCCCCATAAATGTTTGTCAAGTGAAAAATCAACTGTTGGGGCACCAGACTGGCTCAGTCGGTAGAGCATGCAACTCTTGATCTCGAGGTTGTAAGTTCAAGCCCCACGTTGGGTGTAAGGATTAAATAAAATCTTTTAAAAAAACTGAAGTATTTTCTCTTTGCTTTTTATTATTATTATTATTATGGTTGAATATTATCTCATTTTCTTCTTTGCCCTCACTGGGATCTACCTATGCAGAAGAGCCTGGTCCCTGGCCAGGGATCTGACCTCTTGGTGTAGTCTTTGAGATAAGCACAGAATAAAAATGTGCTAGGACTTAGGGGATCCAAAGATCATCTGATCTAACCTAATTCTGTGAATGAGAAAACAAGAGTCTCACAAAGTAACCCAGATTTAACCCATGCCCTGATTCCTGCCCAATGCTCTTAGTGAGATCCTATTATGTACAGGAGTAGGTAAGATGCTAGATAGGGATGGATTCCTACAACCACCCAATGATCAGCTCTGGAGGCAGGAGAGCTTTGGGCCAGTCAAGTAAATTACCAACCCCAGTCTACTCATCTAAAAAAGGGACAGAAATTATTACCATTTTTTTCCATCACAGGACTATGTGAAACATTCTATTGAAGGCTTTTTGAAATATGTACACATCTTATAGGTGTTAGTTATTGGTATTATTGTTCTTATTTGCAATAAACCCAAGGCTCTCTGAGAAGGGAGAGTACATCTTATAGTTTGGCAGTGACTTTTATAAATGCTGAAAAATTATATGGATGGGAAAGCTGAGGATGCCTAGGATATTTGATTTGTAAAGACTTCCTAGGAGTGTGGCTGGTGTCACACGCACTTGGAAGTTGCCAAGTGTTGGCTGATCTGGTTGCGTAAGAGCCCAAAGCAAGGATTCTGAAATATTGGGGCCACCCTGTGTGATCCTGGGCACAATCCTCTTGGCCCGGGGTTCAGACCTCTGCCTCACCCAGAAGGGGGAAATGTATCCATGCCTCAATGTCTGCCCACAAGGATGTAACTTGGGGGTGTTTATATCCTCAGAGAGTATAGGACATCGTTTCCCTAGGTTCTTGGATATTTGCAGAAACTTTTCAAGAATGAATTCTTTAAGTCGGGATGGCATACAAGAAAGTCAAGCAAGTTTAGAGTGCCTCAGAAGCCTGCACACATGACCCTTTCTAGAAATGTCAGGCCCTTGGGGTTAATCTGCAATCCATTCCAGCTCTTCGCTCCAGGACAAGCCAAGGCTAGGTCAAGTGTCTGGGGCTCAGGTCATTCGTGTCGTCCATTCACACCCCCTTGACCCACATTTTCTACTCTTCTGGAAAGAGAACAGCAAGATCACCCATCTGTCTCCACCAAGGGTGACAAACAGGTGAACAAACAAAAGTGATTATGAGGCCACAGCCCCAGGAGGGCTTTCTTACCACCACCAGCCCGCCCCTACCTCCGAGTTTAGAGAATATAGAAACTCACAGGACCCAGGTTCTGCCCCTTGGCATTAGATTTTCTATTCTCCGTCATGAATCAACTGCATGTTATTCCCAAGTACACATCATTTGTAAATTAACAGGTGCAATGGTTGAGATGTATGGTGCTTTTTCTGGGCTTATCACCTATCCTTCAAGTGTTCTTACAGTTTCCTTTTTTTGACTCATACACTTTGTAATTTTACATCATGGAAAAAATTAGACATGACCACAGAGAATACTGGCTGCCGTTTCGTCCCTCGCTCAGCATCCCACCGGCAGAACAAAAGGAGGACACTGTTCTCCATGAATCTATTTTTATATAACCATTTATAACAGTTCCCCCCCCCCAATCCAAAAGCATGCATGTTCAGTTCATACATTGACTCAGACACGGGCAGATTTAGCTGTGTCCACCATGTGCCAGGCACTATTCCAGGCACCAGAGAAGCGGCAGAGAACTACACAGGCAAAAATCCCTGCCTTCACCGAGCTTTTATTCTAGCAGTCTCTAGATGTGGAACATAAAATTTAGGGGAAAAACAGAACCATCACCCTTAACTTCAGTCACTAATGGTTTAGAAATATCCTTCTGGTGCCTTTTAAACAATGTCTTCATTTTAAAATCTTAATTATTAAAAAAGACAATATATACCATTCTCTTTTTCTGTATATTTGAAAATTTTAATATTAACATTTTTTTTAAATTAGGAAATATGGTCACAGGGCCCTCTCCACCTATGTCTGCCCTCCTGAGGAAAACAAATTTCCCTCCCAGCCTCCTGCTGGTTCTTCCAGAGTCAATCTGTGGATGGACAAGCCTATTTCTGTGCCTCCGTGGATTCCTGCCTATGAATCCTGAGAAGTTGGGCCTCCTAGACGTGACCTGACCTGTCAACTGAGCCCCTCTCCATTCCAGATGATTTGGGGTAAGGAGACAGGGGAACCCTTCCTCAGGGCTGGGACTGCTTCTGCTCCATGAGAACTTAGCTCATGCCCATGATCTGGGCTCTATCGAGCATGAGTACCTTCTGCCACTATCATTGTAATCTGGGCACAGAAACTCTTTGAACCCCAGTCTTCTTCTTCTTCTTTTTTTAAGATTTTATGTATTTGTTTGAAAGAGAGAGAGAGCATGAGCATGGGGGGGGGGGAGGGCAGAGGGAGAGGGAGAAGCAGACTCCGGGCTGAGCAGGGACCTTGATGTGGGGCTCCATCCCAGGATCCTGAGATCATGACCTGAGCCAAGGCAGACGCTTAACCAACTGAGCCACCTAGGTGCCCCCAGTCTTCTTATTGGTGATGGATGCATGATGCTGTCTGGTCTCACAAAGGCCAGTGGGGTCAAGTGGGTTGGGAGAGTCTTACAGAGTCCTACTTGCTGAGCACTGTATGGTGAAAAGTAGTCCTAGAGCAGAGGTCCTCCCTTTGGTGGCACATTAGGATCACCTGGGGAGATAAAAAAATATATATATTTCCCAATGCCCAGGCCCCACCTGGACCAATTAAATCAACGTCACTGGAACAGGAGTCCAGGCGTCAGCTATAATAAAGTGCCCAGCTGGTGCCAAAAGGCAGCCAGACTGTGGGCCAGCGCTCAGGAGCCCATGGGCCTCAGGCCGAGTTTGCAGAATGCATCAGTATTGAGGGGGGATGTCAATTACGTTGTGGTATGTCAGGCTGTTTTTGCAATTCCGATTTAGGGGCTTTTTGCAATTCCGATTTAGGGGGATATGCTAGTCCTAAGGTTTGTGTGTAAGATCAGTGATGTTTAATAAAAAGCTGCAAGGATATCAATCAAAGTGTTCTCCAGACGTGGGAGATCAGGCAGCGCCCATGTTTGGGGGTGGGTATGGCTGGAAGGGGCACCAGTGGGGTGCTAGTTACCTAGGGGTGTTCAGTTTGCTGTACACTGAGGATTTGTGCACTTTGCCCCAAGTGTGTTACTCTGATAAAAGCCTTAGAAATCTCTCTCATACACACACATTGCTACCAAAGGGTTAACGGTTGTAGCCTCTCAGGTGGTTACATTTTGAGCAGTTTGGGGTTTTTTTCCTTTGTACTTTAATGCATTGTTTGAATATTTTACTGTGAGCAGGTATCATTTTACAAAAATAATAAATTTTTAAAAGAAAGTCAGTGGAGAAGGAAGGGTACAGAGAGAAGGAGGAAGGGGGAGAGACATTTTGTCATCAGAATAGCTCTGCTGGTGTGTCATATTTATTATAGAGCAAATAGTAATTATTTGATTGTTTCTTATTGTAGCTCAGTTCCCCAGCAAGTAGCCAGCCCGGTTCCTGGTAATTCTTGTCTTGATTGTCCCTTCCAAATCCTGGGCCCTGACCTCAGTTCCCAGCCTGCCCAGCCTGCTACCGGGACCTTTTTTGAACCTGGGTGAGACCAGACCCTTGGTCTAGGCTAAGTGGGAGCATAGACATGCTCACTTGGGCAACTGCCCAGGAGTCCTTCCTGGGCATAAGAGAGGGGCCAGGGAAGTCAGTGCACATGCTCCTCTCTGTTGGAAAGAGGTTTCTACCGGGCGTATGCTTGAACTTCCCAAAATTCACCCAGCGGGACTCAGAAATCCAAAATTAACTTTCCCTTTCATATTATGCCTCTTCAAAATGTCCCCTGCTAGACAGAGGGGAGAAAGAAGGAGGGGCCAACAACACACCCATTTAATCTGATAGCAATGATCCTTCAGTTGTAGAGAAAATGCCCTGAAATCATTGTATTGGCTACTATCATTGACTCTTTAGTTATCGATTGATTGATGAAGGAGAAAGAAAGTGTGGGAGGTTTTTAATCTGTCAATATTTCCTATAGAATAAAAAAAAAAATTTAAGTACCCCCTTGACTGTTGTCCTGTTAACAATGACCAGGTCCCCATTTCAAGGAGAATTATTCCTAGCTGTGTCAACAGAGGTTGCATGCTCTCTGCCCACCAGTGTGCCTGCCCAAGGCATCTTGAGACACGGATGGAAAAATCTCCACTGTCCAGTTTGAGAATGGTTATGGCTCTCTCCGGCCTCCTGCACAGCACAATCAAATCAGGTGGTCTGAGCTCCCGTTTTACCAAGAACCTGCTGTGAAGGTCATACAAGGTGGGCAGAATGCAGAGCTTCTAGGATGAGATCTCCAACTCCCACCCCAGCAAAAAGCACTTCGAGAAAATGAATTATGTGCAGAAGCATTTTCTTTTGATGTAGGCATTTGGTTCCTGTGGCCGAGCCTCTTAACCCCATCAGGATTTTGCCATCTCTTTCCTTCTGGGCGAATGCACCAAATTAAAAGAGGACCCAAGTTCAGGTGCAAGTTCTGTGTAATGTGGAGCAAGCTTTGACCTTGAGCCTTCATCTGTGAAATGGGGACAACACATAGGGGTGTAGTTTTCTCTTGGGGTCAGTGGGAGGGTTCCACGAGCTGGGACAAAGTGAAAGTGCTTTGGAGCCCAGAAATGCCGATGCAGCCGAAGACGCTTTAGATATAACTACATTCTTGTTCCTTTTTCTTATCCCAGCTTCTGTTCTCCCTGGCTGCCACGCTCATGGTACTCCTCCTGACTCAGGAGGACCCAGAGTGAGGATTTATTGGGCTTGGGGGAGGAGGAAGAAGGTGCCAAATTGTTCATTTATATGCTTGCTATTGGTCTGTCGCATTCCCATGTCAGCTCCACGAAGGCGGGACTTCACTGTCTGCTGCTATAACTCTGGACGGTGCCTGGACCCCTTTTACCAATATTATAAATTATCAGTATTATATCAATATCATCATTGACATTTATAATTGACATATTATTGGTTATAGATTATATAAAATAATTTCTATGATATAATCAATGCCTTAATAATATATCAATATGAGAAATTATAAGCCTCCTATTAAGGACGAGCTCGTGGACACAGAGAGAACTTTACAACAGCTATGCTGAAAGGGTCGCTGCCCTTTGAGACCTGTCACTAGAACATTCGGACTTCAGGCTTCAAGCTAGAATGCCACCCTTTACATATGTTCTCAGGGAAATCTCCTTGAAGCCTCCACAGCGCCCCCAGGAGCCTTTCCTTCTCTCTTAGTAAGTCTTTGATGAGCTCCAGAGAAACTTTCGATTCTACGCGGAATATCCAAAGCCTTATTTTAAAAAATTCTACAGCTCTTGATCCCATTTATGTTGTCAGATGAATTCTCCTGCTGGTGAAGCTTGTGAGGGCTGGGAGTTCCAGGAAGCATTCCTTTAGTGCAGGCTCATGAAGAAAGAGTTATCTCAGGGTTTCCTTCTTCCGGCAGGAAGGTCTGGGAGCCAGGTTCGGGGCACCTGGTGTGAGACTGGGGAGGCATTTTGCCTGCCTGGCCCACAGTCAGTGCCTATCACATCTTAGTTGAATGATTAAAAACATAGAAAATGAGATTTCTTCTTTCCTGAACCTGGAGTGGAGGTTCTTCTTCTATAGGAGGACTATAGAGAGTGTCAGAAACTTAAAATAGGAAAAATGAAGGTGAGGTTGGGCATGGAACAAAAAGAGCCAGGAGGCTACCTGTTGGAAATCACCAGAGACAGCAAGGAGCTGGGGACAGGGCCACATGAGAGTCAACTAACTAGGAGCCAGTCTTTATGAACTAGCTCATTTTGTGGCCCTTGTCTGCGTCGCCTTTGTTTTCTCTTAATTTCTAAGAAAGTTCTTTGTGAAAATGCCTCCATCCTGCCCTGCTTTTCTAAGGGAAGATGGGGAAAGTTCTGGAAGGTGTCATGGGCCAGAGACAAAGGAGAGTGGAAACCCTGCATGAGGAGCCATGACCTTTCCATGTTCAGAAAACTCTTTTTTTCTTGACAACACACCTGATACATAATCAAGGTCAGCTAGAGAGAGTGTCCTGAACCCCACCGGGGAGGGAAAACTCAGAAGGAACCCACTAAGACAGCTCTCCCCTCCTATGCAAACAGACAACCCCTCGACCAGCAATTTTCCTCAGTGGGTTCTGATGACCAGGGTTCTCTGGGGTGTGGTAGGTATCTCTCAAAGGGTTTCAAGGTCAAAGCAGAAAATCTGTTGCTGCCATAAGACATCTCAGAGCTGTTTGTATGTGTGGTAGGCTGAATAACGGCCCCCAAAGATATCCAGTCCTAATGGCTGGAAACTTGTATAGTAAAAAATTGGTCTTGGTAGATGCAACCAAATTGAGGATTTTGAAATGGGAGATTATCCGGGTGGGTCCTAAATGCAATCATGAGAGTCCTTAGAAGAAGCAGGCTGAGGGACATTTGACACAGATGGAAGAGAAGAGAGTGTGAGCCGGGAGGCAGAGGTTGGGGGATGCGGCCACAGGTCAAGGACTGACTACCAGCAGTCACCAGAAGCCGGGAGAAGCCATGAACAGATGCTCCCATAGAGTCTCCAGAGAGAGCGCAGCCCTATGGACACCTTGGTCATGAGCCAGAGATCCTGGTTTCAGACTTGGTGCCTCCAGAACTGCGAGAGAATACATTTCTGTTGTTGGAAGCCACCAAGTTTGTGGTGATTTGTTCCAACAGCCCTAGGAAACTAAAACCGTGTGTTCAATGAAGGCAAAACGACAAGTTTCCTGAAGGTTCGGGACTCTCTCTCTGATTTGTTCCCTGTTTAATGCCTAGCCCCCAACTCATGCTGTGCCTTGGTCATACTCAATAAGCTTGTTTACTTAAAGAACACTTTTTTAAAAAACATCTTTCGGCACAAAGGTTGTCAGCTTCGGGCAACACCGATTTATTTTTTGCTGAATCTTTGGAAAGATAAGGAGGGAGGTGTTTAAACAGTGCCTTGTGCATTCCTGGCTTCTTAACGAGTAACCATGTTTTCACCCAGAATATCCAGCCTTTTACAAAGTGTCTTACATTCAGTGGGTGATGGGAAAAGCGTGTGGCTGTTGATGCTCAGATTGTGAGGAAAAATATTTATGGGAGTGAATGGCTCTGATCACACATTTGTATTAACAAAAACGTAATGCTTTGAAATGTTTAAATGCTACACAGGCGCTATTTATAGACTCTCCATTTAAAAAGAGAGGCAGTCAGAAATGTCATGCTTGCTCAGCTTTACAGTAATACCACTATTTATTGCAGGGATACAAATAGTAATGCTATAGCAATATTTAGCCGTGCCATCCAGCTTCCCGTTCCCAGTGCGAGCTAACGCGGTGTTTTGTGTGTCAACTGCAAATTATCAATTACGGTTCTCCTGAAGGGGACCAGCTTCCTTTCTGTGTACAAGAATGAGAGAAGCCCTTCCTCTCCCTGCCTGCCCCAGCAGTTTTATTTTAGGCTTTTAAAAGAAAAATGCAGAAAGATATTCCTCAGATTTGTGGGCACTCCGGGGGTAGGGGTGATGGTGGGTGCCGTTCTTTAAGAGCACACGGTAACATAAAGCACAGGCATCTGCTGCCTGCTGTGTGTGTGTTAAGAGTTTACTCCAAGATGTGCTCCTGGGAAGGAGTTTAAGCAGCCGAAGGTCAAACAGGTGAAAGGTCTGGGCAAGAGGAGGGTGGTAGGGGTGGTAGTGTTGAAACCATTCCAGTCTTGTTTAAGAACGACCTTTCCAGGGGCGCCTAGGTGGCTCAGTAGGTTAAGCGTCTGCCTTCAGCTCAGGTCATGATCCCAGGGTCCTGGGATGGAGTCCCCAGTCGGGCTCCCTGCTCAGCAGGCAGCCTGCTTCTCCCTCTTCTGCTGCCTGAGGCTCCCCTTGCTTATGATCTCTCGGTCTCTCTCTCTCCCTGTCAAATGAATAAATAAAGTTTAAAAAAAAAAAAGAACGCTCTTCCCCCTCCCCACAGAAAACATACCTGTATTTACAAATTCTATGAAGCTCTATAAGAGAGGGAATTACATACCCAGATGGCAGGAGATCATTGAGAAGCAGACTTGTATTTAAGTGATTAGCAATAAGAGGTCAAACTACAGGAATCAAAAGATGTCTAAGAGAAGAAAGCTTTTGAACTGCGAGATCACAGGAGTCAGAGAATGAGATAGGTTCTCATGTTTGTCTCCTTTTCCAATAGTTAAGAATAGTTAGTTCTGTTATGTTATTAAAGCCAATTTTTTTGTTTCACAAGATAACTTGCATTTCCCCCAGGTTCTTTTGGTAATGTCAGGTCATTGGGAAAGAACAATGTTCTGAATAAATGATGGAGTGAATGTTTCTGCAAGGTAACTCCTCTCTGTCAGGACTATTGAGATACCAATGAAAATATCAGAAATCTAGAACCTCTTTAGTGACCATGTAAAAGCTTGAGAGAGAAAGAAATGAGACTTCTTAGAAACTATGTAAAAAGAGTGTTGCTTGGGTGGCTCAGTCGGTTAAGCATCTGCCTTCGGGTCAGGTCATGATCCTGGGGTCCTGGGATGGAGCACTGCATGCCGGTTTAGTGGGGAGTCTGTTTTTCCCTCTCCCTCTGTCCCTCCTTCCATTCCTGCTCTCTCTCTCTCAAATAAATAAATAAATAAATAAATAAATAAATAAATAAATAAAATCTTTTAAAAAAGGAGCTATGTAAAAAGAAAGAAGAGTAAACACTTTAAAAGTAAAAACCTTATTCAATACACACCATTCATAGCAAGAAAACCATTAAAGCTCCTGTGCCTTCTCCTAAAAAGAACAAGAATCACAATTGGAATAGAGATAATATTTCTTTTTAAAATAAAGAAGAATGGGAGAGAACAACCGCCTAATCTGTTGCAGCTTTAAAAACAGACATGTAGTGACTTCTTTAAACAGAACAATCTAGAAAAAACTAGAAGCAGGTGAGGGGGATGGGAGAGACAACACTCCAGAACCTTGAGTCATTAAGATAAAGAATAAACTGGAAAATCAAGTGTAAAATTAAAAAAAAGAGAAAGATTCAATCCTCCAGAGACTCCGGGTTGAAACTAGAGTTTTCCAAAACTGACAGTGGGGCAGTTTCTGGCAAAAGGTTGATAAATGTTAGCCATTGTTGGCAGTATTCCTCCTGGGGAAAAAAAAATTAGTGAATGCCCCAGAAGATCATCTAAACTGTAAGCAAATAGAATTTCCAGAACTGATTGAAGAGCTCAGGCTGGAAACGGAAAGAGTGCTGAGTATACACTTGATTTCATAGGTATTTAAACTATTCCACATCTCACTCCAAAAAAGAATCTCAGCTGTGTGGGGCAGTTACATAACAGAGAAGCTATAAATAAAGAAAGAATTAGTTCAATCGATATATAAATAAATGAACGGGGCTCTGGGACAACAGAGCAATCGCCAGAGATCCAGAGATTGGCCCTTTTGACTATCTCAGTAATCTTCAGATCATCTCAATTTTTAGAAGATGCAGTCGGGAACAGAGCTAAATTTTGAATTCTAAACTCCATGCTCCTCCCAGCAAGGGCCCATGGAGTCTGACAAGCCCAGAAAGGCAGCCAGCTAGTGACTCGAACATTCCCCAGTAGAGAACAGAGAATGCAACCACGTTTTCTCAGTGTCCAGTGTGAGGTGCATACAAACCGCGGATGTGACGTCGCCTGTTGTATTCAGGTTCTCATTTAAGATGTAATGAAGAGTGGTGCTTTTCTGCTTTTAAAAAAGCGCTCTAGATTAGGATCAACCGAAGCCGTTGAGACTGGAAGCTTCCCAACGGCAGTGGAAAACTGTCTAAAGTATTCTTAAAAAGAAGGAAGAGAAATGAAAAAGGAGAGCCTCAGAGATTATCCACCAGATTCACTAGCAGAAAACCTTGAGCGGACACTTGGCTTCCAAATAGCACTTCCGGAGGTATGACAATAAACAACCAGCATCAGTGACAGAAAAGTACCATGAAAAATTAGAAATGATTTCTCTCAAACATACGACCTATGAGAAATGGGAGAAGGAGAAGAGGAGAGCAAAGGTTTTTAAAGTCAAGGGCTCAAAATTCGAAGTGTCACATTGTTCTCAACAGTTACTACTGTATATTTATAAAAATACAAATATTTATTTTCTATTTCTTTTTAGGATCAAGTGGGGTAAAAGCAGTTTAAATATGACTCCCAAGTGAAGAAACAAACAAACAAGAAATATAACATGAACTAGAGAGTAATAAAAATAAAATATGGTCACGATGGTCTAAATATGACAATTGTAGGAGTATACACCAATGGATTACATTTCCCTATGTAGAAAAAAGTTTCAGGTTGTATTTAAGAAAAAAAAAATTCAAGATTCTACTTAAAAGAGAAAGACAAGTAGATGAGGAAAGAGTAAAATAATTGATTGGGTCAGAAAATATCAATCAAACATATTATGATATTAAAGCAGATAGCAAAAAGCTTGAAGCAATAAAAGCGGGTTTATTGTGTGAGACTCAAAGGCAAAATGATCAGTGAAAGCGAAAAGTGTTAAATGTATATGAACTAAAACTGGGTTTCATGTACTTTGCAACAAGGTACATGAAAGAAATTTAGAATTATAAGGTGAAATTGGAAGAAACAAAATTGTCGCAGAAATTTTTATTCCACTACAACAATGAAATGAAGTAGGGAAAAAGAAATAAGATTCTGCAAAACCGCAATTAATAAAGTTGAATGAGCAATTTTATGGTGTGAATTTAAAGGGAAAACATCGACTGTAGAAAACTTTCACAGAAAAAAATTAACAGAAAATTTCAGTAAAGGAAAAATAACCAAATACCAATGAAACAAAGAGCCTAACTATCACCTTGTCAGGGAAGAAATTTGAAAGGCAATAACAAATCATTTTGAAATATGGAAAACAAATAAAGTGCCCATCACATTCTCGAACTTAAAGGAAAGTTATGTTTAGAGAAAACTTACTGCTTCAAATGTCTTTATTAATAAGAAAAGCAAATTTTGAAAAACTAGAAATATACTTCTAGAAAAACAACCAAGCAAAAAACCTCCAGGAAAAAAATACATGCAGAATTAAACAAATAAGACAAGAAGTGTTCTCTGAAATGCTAAAGCCAAGATCTCTTACTTTGAAAAGACAGAAAAACAATAAATTCACTAGTGAATTCAATGAAAACAATTTTTAGAAATCAGAAAAAAATTTTGAAACACTAAAAAGAGGCTAATATTCATTAAGGAATATATTGCCCATTTACAATGATGATGCATTTGGACATTCAAGTAAAATGAATGATTTCACAAAAGTTACAGAATTTCAAATGTTACAATAAAAGGCTGAGAATGTGAATAGACCAATAACTAAGGAAGAAATTAAGGTTAGCCTAGAAACTGCTTTTCTTGTTACAAAGACACAATGAGTTAATTGAAAAAATTTACAAAATTTCAAATAAAAACTAATTACAACACATACAATTTTTTTGTTAAATATTTTTTAGTTTATTTTAGCAGACAAAAAAACGAATTCTGTTCTTCAACCTGGTAACATTACAAAGGAAATCTATTTCTAAACAAAGCTCTTATAAATGTGAGAATATCTGTAAATAGAACTTGACCCTATTTCTAAAGTAGTTTTACCATGAATAGGTAGGCTTTATTATAGAAATACATCCAGTTTAATACAAGTGAAGTTATGAGTAAAATACACAATTTAAATAACTTCAGGAATAAAATATATATGGCCTTAATACAAGATTAAAATATTCGATAAAATTCAATGCTTTTCTGGTAAAAACTTAAAAACAGAAATAGAAAATACTTCTTTAACATGATAAAACCTACCAGTCTATAATAGAGAAACTTTTGAAGCATTCTATTTAAAAACAAGAAAGAACAAAGATGATTTTTGTTCAAATGATTTAACAGATCTTTGGAGACTCTTGTTGTCCTAACAATGCTTCAAAAATGCACTAGAGAATCAATATTATAAAAAATTTTTAAATATTATTATTTTAAATTGAACCTGAAGAAATTAAGGATTCCAACTGAAGGTTTAGAAATAAAAATAGAATTCATGGAAGTGTCCAGCTAAGGCTAAATTCACACAATGCCAAAGCATTTCTAGTAAAAACCACAAGTAACTAGTAGCTTGAGGCAGTCGCATTCACAATACTAACAAAAATATATAATATTCCAGAATTATCTTAACTCAGGATGTGCAAAGAAAACTAGAAAATGCTAAATTTTAAAAGGAGATGTAAAAAGACAACTGTACTATATCGGGTGATTGACTATAAAAAAAGAATGCATTTTCCCACCTGTTAATTGTGGTATCTGATTTACTTTCAGTTAAACCTATAAAAATACTTATAAAAATCTGACAAAAATTGTTCCAATGCTATGGCTCAAAAGTAAATATGTATGAATGGTAAATACAATTGTTAGAGATGCTTCATCGTTAGAAAATACCAAATGCAAATAAAATAAAATACGTGCTTATTAAAAAATTTAGAAAACACAGAATGGTGTAAATAAGGAAATAAAAATCATTACGGTTGTGGTTTAAAAACAGAAACAAATTTAAACACAAGAGAGAATGCAGGAGTAGACTACCATATGTAAGAACCTGGTAAATGAAAAATATTAACAAAGCAAATGTAGAGGTAGTAATCATTTAATGAATACTTTGGGGACAATTGGAAATCAAAATGAAGAAAAAATTAAGTTTGACCCAGACCTCAAATCTACTACCATAATAAATAGCGAGTGCATTCAATGGTAAATTAATAATAATAATTATTATTATAGGAAAAGTAGGAGAAAACAGAATAGAACTATATACGAAAATAATTTTGATTATTCAAGCAACAGAAAAAGTAGATTCCTAAAATTCGATTTCTAAAAGTCATATGAGTTGATGAAAAATATTTGACCCAAATGATAGGCAAATGCTTATTATCTAAAATAGATGTAGGATTTATATAAACTCCTTAGAACACAACCAAATGCCAGTGCTCAAGAGACAAATGTTAAAAGAAAAGGGATGGTGTAAACAAAATAAAACATCTGATGAACCAACCACCTATTCTAAAATTTAAAGAAATCCGAGTTGGTTCAATGCGTCATCATTTCACACCCAGTAAATTAAATGAAAGTAAAGCAAATGACAATATTCACTGCTAGCTGCGCTTTGGGGAGACAGAGGACGTTTGTTTGTCAATGGCAATAAAAATCAGTTAGTTTCTTCTGGAAAGTAATCGGAGAATGCACATCACAAACAAACAAAAGAATGTTTCACTCAGAAAAATGCACCTCCCAGAAGTTTTCCTAATAAAATGAATTTTTAAAGACATTATATACAAAAATACTTACCATAGCATGCTTTAAATTTTCAAACACTGGAAGCAATATAAGGCATAGGAAGGGGGATTGTAAATGTTGAAATGAACTATCACAGCAGCTAGTCCCAGGCTAGGTGGGTATCCCCTCAAACCATATAGGATTTTCCTCGATAGAAGAATTATTTTACTGAAGAATATTTGAAAACTACTCCCTCCCAGGGGAAAAAAATGTAACAGTGATTGCAGATTCATTGAAAAATGTGTACAAGACAAAAGCGAAAAAAGCAGAACATAAAAGTATATGAAAATGTACAAAGCTATGGATAAAGGTGGTGTGAAATCCGTTAACATACAGATAAAAATCAGAGAAAGGCTTAAAATAATATAAATAGTGAAATGATTTAACCGAAGAATGTGAATATTGTTTTTAAGTTGTTTCATTAATAAATAAAAGTAAAATCTAGGTGGAAAGTAGAAAAGGTAAGGATGTCTCCTTAAACTCTAACTAGTGTAGGAATCATGTGCTTTTTGGTGTACATTTCTCAAATCATACCTTAGCAAGACCACCTACTGAACTCAGAAGTGCATTCTCCCCATTTGGGGGGAACAGAGCAAAAGAAAATTATTTGAGATCTGGGATCTCTGCCACTTCTCTCATTCATTTCCTGAGGATCTTTTTCCCTGAGCAAAAATGCTCAAAGAAGAATTGTGGGTTATTCGAGCAATCTGAAACCAAATCTCTTTCAACTTATTGGTGTTTACAATGTGCCAGTGATTCTATTGTTGCTTCTGGTATCAATTAATACGATTTTTAGTTAAATATCTTTATGGTACTTTGTTTAAAAAGTAAAACAAGTAAAAGTATTTCAATCAAAACCAGCACCATTCCTCCCTCTTTTACTGATGGTGTGTGTGTGTGTGTGTGTGTGTGTGTGTGTGTGTGTGTTCTGTTTCAGGAAATTGTGGGAGAGGGTAGGGGTCTTTGGCCTGTAATTCTTGCTTGCTCAAAAGAGTTTTTGAGGGCAAAGACCATGTGAATTTCATCTCTCTATGACACGGTGCTGCTCCCATATAAACCACTATTGATGAAAATAATCAAACTAAACAAAAATACCAAGATAACTAGAAAGCAATGGAATAAATTAGAATGATAAGCTAGACAGCAGTAAAATAAGGTAAGATAAAAAATAAATGAATGAATATAAACGAAGTGTATGTACTCTTTAGGAAAATTTATCCTAAACCTTTTGCTATTCAAATATCTCCTAAGCCATTTATTATTAAGATACCATTCACACTTTTCATCCTGAGGGCCACCTACAATATTGCCATCCACCATCTCTGCGCTTTTTAACCCCCTACTTTCAGAAAGGGAAAACAAAGTCTTTTCTTATATTTCTTTCAAAAGAGTCATTTGAATGTACACCCTCTTTGTAGTCAGGTCTTTGTAAACTTTGCAACTTGACATGACATTTTTTTACATCAGAAAAGTTGCAGAATGACAGAAGGTGGCCATATTTTTGGAAGAGCAGCTTGGGGTGCCTTGGAGAATGCTCAGGACATGGGGCCAGAGGTCTTGGGTGTAAGTTGCTGCTTCATCCAGCCTTCCTGAACCTCGGAGTTGGCACATAAATAACCAGCTACTAATGATGACAGTGAGTGCATTACCAATGTCACACGTTAGTTCTGAGACTCAAAACCAATTTTTTAAAACTAGGTAACATACGTAAAGGTTAAGGTGCGATACAAATTCAAGTTATTGCTTTCCCATACCTGAAGGCAATATTTCTTATATTTTAAAATCTGAGTGCTGTTCAAGAATTGAGCTCTCAGCGTAAAAGCTAACATGTTCCAGGCAGCAGGGTCTGCCCGTCCTGCCCTGCCTATCATGCCCCCACTCCCAAGAGAGAAAGCACTATTTGCCAACCTGCAGCCCTTTCCCCCTTTACTCCCCGCTTGCCTCCCACCCAGATCCCAGAATCCTGCCTCCTTGCCCCCCACCATTTGTTTCAGATGGTGTTCAGAGGCGTTCCCCTCAAAGCCACTTCACCACTTCCTGCCTTTCTGTGGGTTGTGTTTGCTCCTATGGTTTTTCCCCTCCCTCATTCCTCAATCTTGAGATTGTTCCACCTCTGGCCCTCAGAGGTTTGTTAGAGAACGGATGGGTCTGTTCTTGAGGAAGTGGGTGAGAGAAGTATTTCATGGGAAAGGAAATGGCAGCACAAAGACAAAGTAGCTGGACATTGAGCTCCTAGGCACCGTTGGAGAGGCCTGGAAGGTGGGCAGGCAGGCAGATCTAAGTCCCCAGGCAAGGACAGCCCTAAGGGTGTCTCTAGCCACCTCGAAGTGGCAGAGAATGGCTAATCATTCTAATGCACCAGATCTCTATTGATTTCTTCCATCCCTTGTTTAATCTATAAAAGTTGATCTTTTTTTCCCCCCCTTTTCTACACCAATACCACCATTAGGACCATATCATTACATTTCTATGGAATTTATTCTTATTCATTTCGAAGAGACTTTTATAAAATGTAACACTCAGTGTTGGCGACGATGCAATAAAATCTCACAAAACCTCCTGCAAAGCAAGTTAAGAATGCAAGTGCAATAGGACGTTCTTTAAAAGTTCATATTCTCTGACCCAGTAATTGTGCTTTGAGGAATTTATCCTAAGAAATAAATGTTCACAAAAGGTATATATGAGGATGCCTTTGACAAAGTTATTGAAAATTGTGAAAATGCTGAAAACAGTTTAGATATCCATTATTGATAGGTTTAGATACGTTAAGGCTCACAGATGAGACTGGATTCTATTGATTGTTACAACATTTGGCGAGAAAAGCAGGCTACCATATAGGATGATCTTGGGTGTGTATCAGTC
The DNA here is from genome assembly GCF_964656455.1 of Halichoerus grypus. Classification (NCBI taxonomy): domain Eukaryota; kingdom Metazoa; phylum Chordata; class Mammalia; order Carnivora; family Phocidae; genus Halichoerus; species Halichoerus grypus. Next base: position 24,838,332 of record NC_135719.1, on the reverse strand, counting down.
TATTTATATACCTATGACCAGAAAAAAAGAAAAAGCACAGCTCATTAGTTAGTTACCTATTATCAGTGCATGGCCAGGTAATGGGTGGCTTTAATTATACTTTACCTTATCGGTTTTCCAAGCTTTCGTTATTAAGTATTTGTTGATTTAGTGGGGGAAGGGCTTGAAAAAACTTCCTTTTTAAAGGTTTTTTTATTATGGTAAAATACACAAAACATAAATTTTGCTATTTTAACCATTTTAAGTGTATAATTCAGTGACATCAATTACATCCACAATGTTGTGCAACTCTGACCACTATCTCTAAAACTTTTTCATCTTCTCCAAACAGAAACTCTGTATCCACAAAGCAATAACTCCTCATCCCCCTCTCCTCCCATCCCCTGGTTACCTCTAATTTATTTTCTGCCTCTATGAATTTGTCTATTCTAGATATTTTGTATACGTGAAATCATACAATATATATGTTTCCTTTTGTATCTGATTTATTTCATTTAACATAGTGTTTCCAAGGGTCATCCATGTTGCAGCCTATGTCAGACTTCCCTTCCCTTTATTTTATTTTATTTTATTTTTTTTTAAAAGATTTTATTTATTTATTTGACAGAGAGACACAGCGAGAGAGGGAACACAAGCAGGGGGAGAGGGAGAGGGAGAAGCAGGCTTCCTGCCGAGCAGGGAGCCCGATGTGGGGCTCGATCCCAGGACCCTGGGATCATGACCTGAGCCGAAGGCAGACGCTTAACGACTGAGCCACCCAGGCGCCCCCTTCCCTTCCCTTTAAAGGCTAAATAATAATTCATTGTATGAATATACCACATTTTGCTTATCCATTCATCTGTTGATGGACTCTTGGATTGTTTTCACCTTTTGGCTATTGAGAATAATGCTTCTATGGGCACTGGTGTACAAATATCTGTTTAAGTCCCTGTTCTCAATTCTTTGGGGTGTATATACCCAGGAATGGAGTTGCTAGGTCATATGGTAATCCTCTGGTTAATTTTTGAGGAATCTGCTGATTTTTTTTTGTTGTTGTTAGAAAATAATGACATATTTTCAACCTCTGTGTGATTCAGCTTTAAGGAATATAGAGCAAGAGGGGACAGTGTGATGTTGATACCGATCTGCTGTAAAACTGAATGCCTCAAAATGTTGCATGCTTGACACGTGCCACACCAGCTAGAAACCTATGCCAGCTTTTAGAAAATGTCAATATAAATTTAATTTATCCAAATATCCGTAAGAGCTCCACGTATGCCAAGTATTTCGAGGCTAGAAGCTAAAAGAAACTTTGTGATCAGTAACTCTTTTTGGAATGTTTCAAGTTGCAAAATCACCCCTGAGAAAACCACATCATTTACTTTATTGCAATCTTTTGCCAACACTTAGATCTTTTCCTCACATTTCCACACACTAAATTTTCAGTTCCAGGCAAACTCCATGTATTTTCTTTTAGGAGCTAGGTATCTTTTTTTTCTTTTTAAAATCAGAATGTCACTTTTAAAATTTAGTCTGAAATTCAATTCTGTTTAGTTTAAGGAAATTTTTCTTAGGTAACTTGTCAGAAAAGCATGATTGATTGCTTATGACTTGAATATTTTAAAAAATAGAATCATGGAACTTAATAAAGCATATTGTTTTCTCATGGGCTTAAGACATCTACAAAGGATCCAATTCAAATATGAAGTTTAACCTTCCTGAATTTTTTCCACAAAAATCTTTTCTTATTATCCTTGCAAAAGAAAGAAATCTCACCAACAGTTTTCAAGACAGGGGATATCTCTTTTGGTCCGCTTTGAAAACTCTTTCGTGCAAAGAAAAGGTACTATAAGTAGGTGAATGGATAAAGTATGGACAGGAAAACAAGAATCTATATAAACATTTGAGTTTCAAACATTTCTGGTTGTACAACCTAATTTTATAATCCAAAACCACAGGTACCTAGGATATATTCCAGAAAAAAATCCAATCCAGTGTATTTTATAGTGGATCAGATATATAAAAAAGAGACTTATGCAGAGAATGGGGACATCAGGAGGGGAACATAAAAGTAGAAATTTAATAGGCAAAAGATTTATGTCAAGAATGCATAAAGAATTCCTGCAAATTAATAAGAGAAAGACAAACAATTCAGCTTCAAAATTGACAAAGTGTTGAACTGGTAATACCCAGAAGAGGAAACTGGAATGGCCGATAAGCAAATAAAAATATGCTCAGTTTCACTAGCGACCGGGGGGATGCAAATTAAAACAACCATGAAAAGGCATTTTATACTCATGATATTGGTAAAAATAAAGTCTAACAACATCAGGTAATCATAACATGGAAGCAGGGAAATAAGGACTCTCCTGATGGGAGTGTAAATTGGTGAGGCCACTTTGAAGAGTAATTTGGAAAAATCTAGAATAGTTTGAAAATGTACTGTGACCCAGCAATTCCACTGCTAGGTTTATACTCTAGAGAAACTCTTACACATGCATTTAAGGAAATAAATGCAAATCCCTCCCCTAAAAATAGCCAGTCCTATAGGGAAAACAGGGCTGGGGAAGATCACTCAAAACCTGTGGAATTTTTGTCACCCAAAAAGTAACAATAACAAAAATGTTTTTAAAATCATGACGAAAACCCAGTGCAGTGAATCCACTGTTGGCATTCACGCCTAAAGCCCTAGATGCCTATTTTTGGGGGCTCCTTCCCAGACAGGTAGATGTGGATTTTCATATAAATTTTCATAAAATTAAAAATATAGCCCTCGGGATAGTCTTCTTCATTATTCCATTGTTTCAATACAGAGGGAAATGATCCAATTTCTTCATTTTCTTCATCTGCACTCCCAAGCCTCACCTGATCATTTTAACAGTGGAAAGCGTAGTGGTCTTTGAAACCATTTAAACCTGTAGCTATTTGCTCTGAAGAAAGAGACTTTTGTAGATTTTCAGGTCAGGTCTGTATTCATTGCAAAGGCTTTCTCTTTTAATTGCTTCAAAACAGTAACATATTGGGAAAAATCACTTATGAGCCAACATAACTTCTGTGTTCTTCCAGCATTGTTCCCCTATCTACCAATGGTGTTTTAGGTCATTTGTATAAAAAGTTACCCAAGTTGCAAAAAGGATGTTCATTACAGCATTGTTTGTCTTAGTGAAGAGTTGGACAGGAAGACTAAATGCCTCTCACTTGGGAATGCGTAAGTAAAACACGGTATATTCAAATTATGGAATATTACATAATAATGAAGAAATCAACGAGATCTATAGCATCCCATGAATGGATCTCTAAAACACATATTAAGTTTAAGCAGCAAGGTCCAGAATATGTAAAATTTTTAAGTCATGTAAACTAATACTAAGGATTATGTGCAGTAAAAGTATAAAAATATAGATCAGGAGGATACATGCCAAAATAATGATGATGGTTTTCTCTGCAGTGGGCAGGAAGAGAATGAAACCAGAGTAAAACCATCTGTAAATTTTATTTCTTTAAAGTAAACAAAGATCTAAAGCAAAAATGAAGAAATGTTATTATTTGCTGCAAATTCTGGCACATGGATAATGTGTCTCTTCAAAACTTTTCTTCTTATTTCTCTGCATTAAAAATGTTCCCAATTAGGGGTGCCCGGGTGGCTCAGTCAGTTAAGCGCCTGCCTTCGGCTCAGGTCATGATCTCAGGGTCCTGGGATTGAGTCCCGCATTGGGCTCCCTGCTCAGTGGGGAGCCTGGTTCTCCCTCTACCCCTCCCTTGCTCATGCTCTCTCTCTCTCACTCTCTCAGATAAATAAATAAAATATTAAAAAAAATAAAAATGTTCCCAATTAAAAAGGTAGGAGTTTAACTCAGTTTAGGAGACATGTACTGAATACTTCTTATGTGCACACATCCCCCTAAGTAACATTGGTAAAAAAAAAAAAAAAAAGTGACACAAACTGCCTACAAATCATTTGCAATGGTGCAGATGGCAAAAAAAAAAAAAAGGGTGGGAGGGTATGGGGAAGGAAAAGCTGGTTCCACGTCTGGGAACCAGGGCTGCTCCTTCCTGAGAGATGCAAGGTTTCGTGGAGTGAATAAGTGAGTAGTGTTCAAGGGGGCGTTTTTTTTTTTTTTTTTCTTTAAGGTATGACATGTTGTAGATACACTAGGACTTTTTAAAAAATTCCTTTCCAAATGAAAACCCAAGAAAATGAGACAAAGGAACCCAATGGTATAATCATATGTGGCATAGGAAACACTAATTCCACTGATTTTATTTTATTTATTATTTTTTTTAAAGATTTTATTTATTCATTTGAGAGAGAGAATGAGATAGAGAGAGCATGAGAGGGGGGAGGGTCAGAGGGAGAAGCAGACTCCCTGCTGAGCAGGGAGCCCAATGCGGGACTCGATCCCAGGACTCCAGGATCATGACCTGAGCCTAAGGCAGTCGCCCAACCAACTGAGCCACCCAGGCGCCCCTAATTCCACTGCTTTTAAATGTTACTTTAATAAGGCAGAATTTGAGTTCCCCCGTTGAAAGCCATTAACTCCATTTTGCTAAATAAATTCATTTTTGTAAATAGTGTATTTGACTTTTTTTTTTTTTTTTAAGATTTATTTGTGAGAGAGAGAGGTAGGGAGGGGCAGAGGGAGAGAGAGTTTCAAGCAGATTCTGCGATGAGCATGGAGCCCATTGTGGGGCTCTTATGACCCCAAGATCATGACCTGAGCTGAAACCAAGAGTTGGACACTTAACTGATTTTTTTTTTAGATAGAGAGAGAGAGAGAGAGAACGAGCAGGGTGGGTGGAGGGACAGAGGGAGGGAGACAAGGAGAATCTTAGCAGGCTCGACGCTCAGTGCCCACCACGTGGGGCTTGGTCCCATGATGCTGAGATCATGACAAGAGCTGAAATCAAGAGTTGGTTGCCCAACTGACTGAGTCATCCAGGTGCCCCTGTAAATAGTGTATTTTTAAAAACGTTCTCCATGTCCGTTTTTAAGGCAGAATTTTTAACACTCAACATTACCAGTTGTACCACCTTGGGAACCTTTGTCCTCGCCTTACACTTCAAGTTTCTCCATCTGTGAAAATGACCATGAAAACAATGACCACCTCTGTGGGTTAAAGACACAATGCCCAGCCGAAAGTAAGCACTCAACAAAGGTAAGTTCTTTTCTTCTTCTTCCAGAAGAATCGATATCCAAGCAATATTTGTGTTGCACTAAATAGAAATAAACATTGTCCATTCATTGACATAGCATTTCTATTTTATTGCAATTTGTTTATTCCACTACAACTTATTTTTATAATTTTGAAAACAATAAAAGGTACAGTCCGTTGTAAAGAGTCTGCATTCCAAGTACTTTGCTATTTCTCACAATGTTCTTATAACACAGGGGTAATAAGCTTGGCGTTCAAAGAATATCCATGGAGAGGTCCCTGAACCCTAGAAGTTGCAAAAGTTGTATGTTTGAATGAGGTAGATTTTTCCAGGGAGAGGGGCCACAATTTTCATCAGATGAGCCCCCCCCCAAATGCCACTGTACACTTATATTGTTGTGTGCCTTTCTCTGTAACCTGGCTTTTACATTACATACAAAATTTAAAACTACCTGCCTACCTTTATGATAATAATGAGGTTAAGGAGGGGGATGGGAGTGGGGTAGGGGGATAACAGAGAACAAATTAGTAAAACAAGAGAAGAGCCTGGCATACAACAATCAAAGTAAGCCGAACACCATCCTCTGTGTCTTTGGCCCATTGAAAAGCAAAAAGTCAGTAGCAGCCCAGCGGCAGCTGATCCATGAAAAGCAGGTGAATGGGATGATATTTGTAAGAATATTCAACATATCATCTTTTGTTGGAGAAATTTTTGCTACTGTCTTAGTTGTGAACCAAGAGGAGATGTGCAATGAAAATTTAATACCTCTGTTGCAAATGTCAAATTTTGGAGAGAAAGGAAATATCTCTATTTTTATGTTTCAAGTGCTGCAGATTTGGGGGAAGAGCTCTGGTTCCTTTGGGAAATGTCCAAATTCCTTTATCTTTCTTCACCCTCACACTCATCAGCCAGTGACTCCACGGCAAAAGAAAGTACCATGCGCCCTTCTCCCTTTGGTCCCTTAGTAATGACCTTGGTGCCTTTTTCTTGGCTGTGGTCTTTGGAGATTCTTCAGGAGTTCCCTCCTAGTCCCTCCTCCTGCGGTCAGGGGGCTTCTGACTGACACGGTGATCCTGTCACACCAGCACCCCCTTTTTCTTCTCATAAGTGGACACCGTCCATCTTCCCATGGGCAGGGGAGGACAACTTTTGAGAGACCTCAAAAATTTCCCCTACTCAGATAATGGGGCTTAGCACCTACCAGAATTTTTTTTTACTTCTGCTCTGCCTTTAGGGAGACCTACAGTCTCCTATTGGGCAGTGGTTTCCAAACTTTTTTTTTTAGGTAGTAGAATTATTCTCTCCAAATGAACTATTGAGCCAAAATCCCATCTGCAAAACAGCTTGAAACAGAACAGAGCTTGGATGGGGGAACTGGTCATATCTTTACCTACTTAACTTCTCCACCAGGGAGGGGCACTATAGCACTCTTCCCAAATCCCAGGAAAGCCACTGAGGAACCCTCCTCGATGGGAGGAAACAAAGCAGTCGGTGGTCACTCACCCTGTCAAGTGTCTTGATCACAAAGAACGAAATCCAATTCCAGGCCCGCTGATCAGTGAAGGAATTCACTGGAAGGCTGCTGTGTAGCTGAGGATTATACGGAAGGCTGGGAGAACAGGCTCAAAAAAGGAAAAAGAACCAAGGGGGTCTAGATCAGCTGAGCTCCTTCTAAGAAGGAGGGCATGTATGACCATGCAGTTTATGCTCCGCACAATTCCAAGGTGCTAATCACTAGACTTGTGTGCAGTGTACATCCTGCACAGCCATCCATGACAATCTTGGGATCCCCTTCTAAAAGAGATGATGTTCAGATGCTGGGCTGTCCAAAGCAACAGTGTCCTTCCTGCTTCCGAGTACGAACAGCTTTACCTATTTTAGCTCATTTTACCCCTCCAAAGCCCAAAAACATAAAAATCATGGGGGGGGGGCTTGTTAAAATGCAGATTTCTAGGCTTTCCCCCCTTAGGATTCCATGTGATAAAAATGTTTGGGGTGGCAGCCTGGAAAGTTCTGTTTTACAAGCACCCCAGCCGATTCTGATATAAGTGGTACAGGAAATTGCCCTGCATGCCAAATTTACTATTGCCATTCTTCCCCCCCCAGATTATTTATTTATTTATTTATTTATTTATTTATTTATTTATTCATTTCAAGAGAGAAAGAGGAAGCGGAGGGAGGGGCAGAGGAAGAGGGAGAGAGAGAATCCCAAGCAGACTCCCCGCTCAGCGTGAAGTGCAATGCAGGGCTCGATCCCACAACCCCAAGATCACAGCCTGAGCCTGAAACCAAGTGTCAGATGCTCGACAGACTGCACCACCCAGGCACCCCTATCATTGCCATTCTACAGATGGGAAAAGTTTCACTTCCCCAAGATCACGTAGCTGGCAACTGGCCAAGAGAGCGTTTGAATCCAGACCCTTCTGGCTCCAAAGCATGTGAACTTTTCACTGTACTCAAGACATCTCTCTTTGCACCTACTTTCAGGACCTCAGTTCCCTACTGTCCCCAAATGTCACTTCATATGTTTCTTTAAACTGATTTAAAAAAACACTTATATTGCCTTTAAAGGAAAAAATTATTTATTATTTCCATAAATGGAAAGCCAGTGTCACTTGCTACTCGCTGTAAGTGGGAGATAATCATAAAAGTGAACTGGCAGCTTCCAGTGACAGATCTTGGGCCTACCCCTGGAAGGCAGAGGCTTTGCCCATCCTGAAAACAGCCGCACTCACACAATGCAGTCTTCACCCTGAGCCCATTTGTCCCCCCCCCAACCACCAGCACACACTGACAGACAAGCAAACAGACAAACTTGACCTTCATATTATACACACAGGTTTTCCTCACCTGAGGTCCAAGAATGGGCTTAGAGGTGAGGTTTCCCCCACCATGGGACAATTTTTTCGTGCTACTTGATCGACGTGAACCCTCTCCTGGGTTGAGGGT